>NC_134790.1:22389639-22452139 GCF_046742065.1 Oratosquilla oratoria
ATGTCCTCTTGTGATTCTCTTGTCCCAGTTTAACAAGTCCTCTCTATCGAGTATTTCTGTGCCCTTCATGATTCTGTAGATGGTCAGTAGGTCGCCTCTCTCTCTTCTTTGCTCCAGAGTCGGTAACTCCAGTTTAGTCAGTCTCTCCTCATATGATAAGTTTGCAAGTGCAGGGGCCATTTTTGTGGCTCCTCTTTGGATTCTATTTTCTTTATAATCTTTTTGGGTACTGGGTGACCACAATGTCGCCGCATATTCTAGTCTAGGCCTTATCAGTGTGACTAATATTTTTTTAATAATTTCTTCATCCAAATATGTAAATGCCACTTTTGTTGATCTTAGCAAGTTATAGGATTCTCCGACAATTTTGTCTATCTGTTTGTCATAGGACAAGTCGTTTGAGATAATTACAGCCAAATCTTTTTCGGATCCCACTTTCTTTACCTCCTTAGTTCCAATTTTATATTGTCCTGATATACTATTTTTACTTTTTCCAAACTCCATCATGCTACACTTCTTAATGTTGAAGTGTGTGTGTGTGTGTGTGTGTGTGTGTGTGTGTGTGTGTGTGTGTGTGTGTGTGTGTGTGTGTGTGTGTGTGTATGTGTGTACGTGTGTGTACAGTGCGCATGGTGTGTACGTGTGTATCCTATATGTATCCTTATGTATACACCATGATCTTTGGATCACCAGTTGGCCTCGTGACCGACAGCTATTTCCCTCGCGGAAGAAAGGTCAGAGCTCGTATGACCGATCTATGGGTAATGCTGTGACCTTACACGCACACACACACCCAACTCCCCGCCCACGAGTTGGAGTAACGACTCGAAGCGCAGCGATACTGAAATTGTTTCAGCCCTGGGCAGGATTCGAACTCGGACCGCCGTAGTGACAGTCGGAGACTCTACCAACTTCGCCACCGAGTCGTGTGTGTGCGTTTGTGCTTACACGAAAGTGCACATAGATACACACGTGTATGCTTTTCAATTTCTACCTCCCACCTGCGGTAAATCTGAACCAATCCGGAAATTTACGAAAATCGTAAATTTCGTACACTTAGAGAAGGCATTAAACTATGTGCAACGCGTTATCTATCTGCTTGCGCCCTCTTGACTTAGAAATTAACTTTTATCTTGAAGGGATCTCATAGCTTAGGTCATCCTGGCCCACGGATTAGCCGAGAATTTATACTTTTGTAAAACGTATGACTGGGTTCTAAGTAATGGGACTGGTCTGAACCATTGCGAAGCTTTATCGCTTGTATGTATCGATCTTTCATTCTTGTTATTGCTTTCCCTTCCTTGTTGTGGGCATGGGGTGGTGGCCATTGGCAAGGTACAGTAGGTTTACAGTGTTGTGTTAAATGTTGGTATTGGTCGAGGTGGTAAGATTATTTTTACCAATAGACAAGCGTATTCTTAGTATTGGTGTTACTGTTTCTGTTGATGTTGTTATTGGTATTGGTATTAGTATTGGTACTGGGATTAGTAATGGTATTGGTACTGATATTTGTAATGTTGTTAGTATTGGTAATGGTATGAAAAGGAGTTTTTAGGTATAATAGAGGTGGTAATGGCAGTAATGTTATTTGCACGCGCGCGCACACACATACACACACCCGTACACACACACACGCACACATACACACACATACACACACCCGCACACACACACACACACACACACACAAAAGTATTGAAAAAATCGGTGTACAAGATTCTCGACATATCCGTGTGCATTTTTGGGGCTGGGTATAACACAGATGGGGAAAACTTTCGGCCTGGTTCGTACACCCGTTCGATCAAACAAACATTTGTTTAGGTTTGTTACCTCCACCAAACTCTTCTCAATCAAACGATAGGAGCACCGCAAGGAAAGAAGTATAGGTAAGCTACAGTCAACAACAACAACAACAACAACAACAACAACCTGTTGGCAATGGCTAGCTTTCGTCCCTCAGAGTTTGTCAGGGTTATCACAATTTTAGGGACAATTAACGAGCACCACCTACATAAAGTAATACTGAAAAATGGACACCAGACACGACTCGTAGTAATGAATGTGAATTGGACAAATTTACATTTGAGAAGGAAATAGGCAAGAACTAGTTTACCAGTAGAGTGGTCAACGAATGGAATAGGCTTAGTAATCAAATAGTGAGGACTGAAACTATTGGTTGTTTTAAGAGGTTAGATATTCTTATGAATGGGAATGATAGGTGCTAAATGGCATACAACTCCCTAGCGTAGGCCTTATGGTCTCTTGTAGTTTCCTTCATTGTGTCATCATGTCATCCAGGAGGTGCCAAGGTGAGAGGGAGGGAGGAGGGTGGAGGGGAGTGGAGTGTGTAGGGGATGGAATGGGTGGGAGTGGTTTCTATGCCTTTTCCTTTTTGGCTACCTCCCGTGTAAGGGGGAAAGAAGCCTTTGGTATATGTATGTATGTATATTCTTTCAAAACCCATCAACCCTGAGAACTATGGAAGTATCCTTATCCACTGCTATGGGACATTAGTTTCCCAGACATGGAAACGTATGTAGTCATACATAATGATTATTATTACTGACGTAAAATTTTTTTATTCTGCCAATAACCTGGATAGGGTCCTTTTGGAACGAACGACAGGTGGCCCTGCAAAATGGAGAGTGAAACTGTCCTTCTTCAAAATCCGTCAAACCTCTCAGCTTCTTCATGGGGTGCAGCCTTGGGGGGCTGACACTCGGTCTTGAAAATGTACTCTATCAACTTCAACTGTATTTCTTACACTTTTTTCACAAATCAGGAACTCACAACCGGAGAATGTTCTCCTTTGTCGCTTTCAGCAGGTGACAAAGAAACAGCCCCGTACTAATACAGCACTGATAATAGTCCAAAGTTTCTTCCCAGATAAAAATTTTGAAGGTCTAAGAACCGTTGCCAGTTACTGTGAGGTTGCGGTTTTTCAGTTACTGAAACTCGAGATTGGAAAAAAAAAACTCAATCTTATTCATGTGTACGTGGTTAGTGTGTTAAAGGAAAACAATACAAAAGAAAGACAAAACCAAATAAAAAAAAAAAAACGCTTGGGTCGTCTGAGGGCACAATTTAGAACTCCAAAAAGCCAAAAGGAAAACCGATGTCAAAAAGTTCAGCTTTCCATACAAAACCAATAAAAAAGTGGAACAAACTGCCGCATCGAAGCAATACAAACTCGCTCCAAAAAGGGTTTCAGAAGAGATACGATGGTTGTGAAATAAAGAAGGAAAGTCGCAAGTAGAAGAGTACAATTGAATAAGAGTGGAGAAAGGAACATATTACAGAAAAAAATTAAGACAGGTCAAATACGAGTTTGTTGCAAACACCATTAACATAATTATGTCTCCTTAAAGAAAATGTCAGAGTTTAATCTAAAAAAAGAAGTGGGAAAAGGAGTATAATACATCCACAAAAATTTAGTCTTCTTTAAGAAATTCTATTTTGGTTAGCGCTGGCACTTTAAAGAGTGTTTTCAAGCTAATGGTATTTGATTTTATTTAAATTGAAAAGAAAAAAGTGTCCACTTCGATAAAGAACGCTTTGGATAAGAACAAGAAAAAAAAAGATAAATATATAAATATAATAAAATAAATCATAATAATAACAGGAACAGGAACAACAACAACAACAAAGATAATAATAACAATAATATATATATATATAATATATATATATGTGTGTGTGTGTGTGTGTGTGTGTGTGTGTGTGTGTGTGTGTGTGTGTGTGTGTGTGTGTGTGTGTGTGTGTGTATATCTGAGGAGAATCGCCATTTATGACGAATGTCAATTCAAATAATTCCGACATTTGCTCCAAGCTCAACACATAACCAGTGGTGAAGTTTCTACGAATCCTCGATGGGCTTTCGTCGTTGTAAATACCTGAAGAGAATCGTCATTGACGATGAATGTCAGCTCAAATAATTCCAACAGTTGCCCCGGGACTCGAACTGAGGCCTTGCTTGAGGCTAGGCCAGAGATCTACCGGAATTATAAGAGTTGACATATGTAATATGTATATGTAATAATTCAGAAATGAGAGAGATTAAACGGTATATCAGTATAGACAAAGAGATGTTTAAAAACACTTTTCGTTAAATTTTCTAAGCATATAATATTTTCTAAATTTAAGAAGGTAGAAAGATACTTTAGAATAATTCTTTTTAGATTTTATGAAGGAGTAATAAATAAGACAGTTAAGAAGGTAAAGTTACATTAGTAAAGAAAGGGATACTTAGAGTCTTTTCATTAGATTTTGTAGGACGTTGGAGAGCTGTAAAATGTTTAGCGAGCCAAAGTTTTCCAGTTTCAGAAAAACGAAATAAAATTTATTCCCTCCTACTCAGGGAATTGGCTTCGAATCTGTAGATTCTCTTTTCTAAAGCCATTCTTTGGTTATTACTTTATTCATGATGATATTACCTTTTGGTGTATTGATTTGTCCCTTCTTTTTTTTACCATTTTCCTTTGTATTGCTTTGGTTTTACATTGGGTTATTATTTGGTTATTACGTTATTTATGATTATATTAACTTTTGGTGTATTGATTTTCCCTTCATTTTTCTTTTTATTAATTTTTCTTTGTATTGTTTTTGTTTTAGTTTAGTTTACTCTGTATTATATAAAAACAATACTAAAAATTTATATTGTTATACCAGAAGAGTTCTCTCTCTCACAGCCTCAATTAAAGTTGTAAAAAGTGTACAGTGTGCATATTAACTTTTCGTGAACCTTCAGTTTTCATTTTTCATTTTACACTTTGTTTCTTTGTCTGTCTTTACTACACATTTTCACTGTGCCTCTTCTTTATGTTCGTAGATCAGCGATTTCTCTCCTGTACTAGTTCCATATATCAACACTTCTCTAGACTCCCAAACCTTTGTCTTTACTACACCGTTTCACTGTGCCTCTTCTTTATGTTCGTAGATCAGCGATTTCTCTCCTGTACTAGTCCCATATATCAACACTTCTCCAGACTCCCAAACCTTTGTCTGTGTTTACTACACAGTTTCACTGTGCCTCTTCTTTATGGTCGTAATTCACGATTTCTCTCCTGTACTAGTCCCATATATCAACACTTCTCCAGACTCCCAAACCTTTGTCTGTCTTTATTAAACAGTTTCACTGTGCCTCTTCTTTATGTTCGTAGATCAGCGATTTCTCTCCTGTACTAGTCCCATATATCAACACTTCTCCCGACTCCCAAACCTTTGTCTTTACTACACCGTTTCACTGAGCCTCTTCTTTATGTTCGTAGATCAGCGATTTCTCTCCTGTACTAGTCCCATATATCAACACTTCTTCAGACTCCCAAACCTTTGTCTGTCTTTATTAAACAGTTTCACTGTGCCTCTTCTTTATGTTCGTAGATCAGCGATTTCTCTCCTGTACTAGTCCCATATATCAACACTTCTCCAGACTCCCAAACCTCTCCTCCAATTTATTCCTTCCTCTTTCTTTTTCAACTTTGATTCTGTCACCCCTATTGCTATGCTATGTACGATCAATTGAAATTCTCTTTATCTCATGACAGTGAACCAATCTCTATCTTTCTTCTTAAAGATCATTTTTCCTTCTTCCACTCTCAGTCAACTGAACTCCTCAAACTTTCGTCCCTCTACTTCCTCTTGTTTACATCTCAGTTCTACGTCACTTCTAACACTTCCTACTTGTTTCTTTTTTGAAAACGTTGCCTCCGAGTGAGACCGTTTTTTTTTTATCAGTTACCTTCAAGTTTTCACTATCCTACAAGATCTTCCTTGCCCAGCTTCATCCTTATGCTTCTATTATGATAAAAAAAAAAACGTCTTCCGTGAGCAATTCACCTTTTCTTCCTTTCCTCCACGTTCCACCAGGCCATTTCATTCATCTCCTTGGCACCTTATTGGTAACAAGGACCAGCACTCTTCCTCTGATGGCACTATTCCTCTTGTTCTGTATACCATCAGGGTATATTATTATTCTCATTGGCACTTTCTTGGTAAAGAGGATGCCAAGAGCATCCCAAGGAGAACGAGGCAGAGACAAAGAGATAAGGAATAGTGGACAGGAGGCCAAAGGATCCTTTGTCGTATTCAGAAAGGAGGAGAAGACGAGAACGGAGATACGAAAGGCAAAAGAGGAACTCAACATAAGAACAAACTCCAAAACGGAAAATCATTACAAAGCTGGAGAACATTTCATTGACAAATACGAGATGGAGGAAGAGGAAGAGGAAGAGGAAAAGTCAAAAGACGGGAGAAGTTAGAAAAATACCAGATAAAGGACATTCATACCAGTATCTAAATCATGATGTCGATGTCAAGAAAATGGCATTATGCACTTGAAACAGAATGCCGGATGCAATTAGGGTATGGGATGACCATAAAGTAAATTCATATATTTCAAATTATGTATGTATGTATATAAGCATGTATGTATACACACACACACACACACACACACACACACACACACACATATATATATATATATATATATATATATATATACAGTATATATATTTGTATATTATATATATATATACATATTTGTATATTATATATATATATACATATTTGTATATTATATATATATATATATATTTACACATGTGAATATACATTTACATATAAACTTTGTCACTTTCAGTTACGTGCATTTTGATTATTTAGCGTTTTACTGGTTCACATAATACTTTTTTTTTTATCAGTTTTGGAACTGGTTGATAGAAATTGTCTACTGGTAGCTAGTGATCTCAAAGATGGTAAGGAGCCTACTCTGTGAGGCGCTGATTTGTTGTAGCTGAAGCCGTCACCTTTGCCCTTTCATACGCTTTAGGGTCTGCTGTTGAATCTGAGAGTACAACTAAGCAAATGCGAGACCAGCACGCATCCCATTACGCCTCAACTTCATGGACATTTATTGAAATGAGTTTTATAAGGGCTTTGAGGGCAAATGTTCCTGACCAATCATAGAGACATATGAGAAGTGTAGACGAAAAAAGACGACTGGTTATGGGCCAAGTCGTTACATTAATCTTCCTCTCTTGGACAGCTGGGGCAAGTAGCAATCATTGAGTTCAAATCAGCAAGAAGTAAGATCTTGTCTGTTATTTTGAGATGATCTTTCATATCTTTCATATCTTGACTCTAGATGAATTTTTTTTTATATCACCTATTTGGTCGACAACCATCTAGAATTGCCACTTGTTTTTCACCTTAATTAGTATTACTCTTTCATCCATTTCTTCAATATTATGATATGGTTGAGATTTTTTTCCTGTGTGTGCGTGCGTATGTGTGTGTGTGTGTGTGTGTGTGTGTGTGTGTGTGTGTGTGTGTGTGTGTGTGTGTGTGTGCGTCTTCTCTAATTGTCTCTTGTGTAATTCTTCTCAGGCAAGTCGGGGTTACCCATAATGCATTTGCGCTTCCCGCTCCACATTTTCTATTTAATTCAATAACACTAATAACACTAATAATACCTCAATTACACGGTTATTCATTTCATCTATAACCATTACAGATTTTTTTTTTTTTTTTTTTTTTTTTTTTTTTTTTTTTTTTTTTTTTTTTTTTTTTTTTTTTTTTTTTACATCCTAGAAGAGCATTCGTGTCTAACATCTAGTAAGGCTTCATTCTTCCGCTTCTTGAGCGAACGCAACACTCAAAACTTTTACCTTCAAGTTTTCTTTAATAAGAAAATATAAAACTCTCGAACTTATTTATGTGCTAAAGATACCAATTAGAAAACATATTACAGGGAAAACCAAACTTTATCTCTAAACATAATTTTCATCATGTCTGGCTCAGTGACTTGAAACACATTTTTCTACAACAATGAATCTAGAGAAGTAACTAAACGCTTGGTTGCTCTTACGACGTTCTGAACACATAATTGTTAGTTATTAAAGAAAAACTAATCTGTATAAGCCCGTTCGTGGAACAAGCTCTGTTAGAGTGCACATGTACTTATATATATATATATATATATATATATATATATATATATATATATATATATATACATACACACACACACACACAAATATATATATATATATATATATATATGTGTGTGTGTGTGTGTGTGTGTGTGTGTGTGTGTGTGTGTGTGTGTGTGTGTGTGTGTGTGTGTGTGTGTGTGTGTGTGTGTGTGTACCTATATAGAATTAAATATCTCTGCCAGTGGGACTTGAACCCTTGGGTATGCCACTTCTACCACAAGGCAGACAGACTACCATCATGCTTTGCAGGACGTTCAAAAGGAATTTTTCTTGTCCTCTTGAACATCCTGCATAGCCTTTTGATAATTAGTAGGAAAGCCGTGGATTCGAGTCTTAGTAGCAGTTATCTAATACAAAAATGCTGTATATCCCCATATACAGATAGATACACGCGCACATACATCAATTTAAATCTAGTTATGATAAACTGGATAATAAGAGGGACCACGCGAGCATTGCTCCTTACCTGTATACAATTAGATAATTACACAATACACATGTATACGCGCGCGCGTAAAGAGAGTGAGTGAGAGACAGTAGAGAGCAGAAAGAAGAGAGAGAGAGAGAGAGAGAGAGAGAGAGAGAGAGAGAGAGAGAGAGAGAGAGAGAGAGAGAGAGAGAGAGAGAGAGAGAGAGAGAGAGAGAGAGAGAGAGAGAAAAACGGCGTGGACGTTCTGAAAGTTTAACCTCGATTTGAATCGAAATGATTCCCACTTTCTTCATCACGTTGGAAAACTTAGTTACAAACATCAGATAATTTTATTCACTTCAACACTGGACCCTGAATGAATCAGTATTTTAATCGATGCAAGCTCTTCTTGGTTATGAGTCTCATTTTAATTGGATGACACTTGTGTGTCGAGTGTCACAACAGTTTAATCATTGCCGTACCGTGTCGGAAATGTCACGTTTTCTAAGCCCCTCTTCCGGCTATGACGTTAACGAATTGTCGCGTTGAGACAGGACACTACAACAAACACTCCTTTTAAGATTCCCTAACGATCTCTATTCCCGTGAAATGAGTCATAATTTGTCACTCAGATGCCGGAAAGATTAAGGCTAATAAACAGCATCAGTCTGGTGTGTGCATTCGAGAGCCTTGTTCCATGCAATTACTCGCAATGGCTGAAGCTCTCAGAGTCCAAGTTGGGAGGAGTCTCCCAAAGGCGTGGATGGGAGAAGATCTCACGAAGGACCATTACGAAGTGGAAGAGAAAGACGATTGGAAGAAAACGGGATGCATAAGACTGATGAAGATAGGAGAAGAAGAAGCGAGCGTGTGAGGCGGGAGAGGATGGAGAAGGAAAAGAGGAACAGGAAGATTCAAAAGACAGAAAAGTATTGATGGGGTGAAGAGGGTGAGAGAGAGGAGAGAATAGGAAAACGAGAGAGAGAGAGGGTATAAGCGAAAGGAAAGATTACAGATAAAAAGGGGGGGGGTACGTGAAGGGGAGTATTCGCATCCGACCTAGATGGATCAAAAGGTCTCCTGTGGGTATGCTCCGCCTTTGTAATCCTTTGTAATCCTTTGTATTTGGGGTAAGGGCATAAATCACATACACGAACAAGAGACGGCCAAATTAGGGGAGATAAACAAGTTGGACATGCGGAGCAGTAGACTCCATCACTCGGGGTGATAACATGAAACGCATACAAGAACAAGGAACGGGCATACGAAGGGAAGATAAAAACATTGCACAGAGAAAATAACAGACTCTACCATTTGGGTTGATAGCAGAAACGAAATACAAAAGACAATGACCGGGCAAACAAAAGGAAGACAAACACGTTGAATGGAGTAACCAACAAACTCTACCAGTTGGGGTGAGAGCAGAAACCACATACAAGAACAAGGAATGGGCAAATAAAAGGAAGATAAACACGTTGGATGAGACCATTAGGCACATATAAAGACATGGAACCGGCAAACGAAGGGAAGATATAGGTAATTGGCGGAGGAAACAACAGGCTCTATCACTTGGTGTGATAAGATAAAACTAATACACAGACAAGGAACGGACAAACGAAGAGAGGACAAACCCGATGGATACGGGAACCATCAGGCTCTACACGTTGGGTCAAGAGAAGAAACCACATACAAAGACAAGGAATGGACAAATGGAGGGAAGATGAAACTATTGAATGGAGAAAGCAGTAGACTCTACCAGTTGGGTTACGAGCAATACATACAAGAACAAGGAACAGGCAAACGATGAGGAGATGAACCCATGGGATGGAGGAGCCAGCAGACTCTACCAGTTGGTGCAAGAGCAGCACCAGCTCATTTAAGCAGAAGAGCTTCACGTCTTGCAAGCACGAAAGCCTTTCCAGGCTCTAACCCAAGGGGGTCGTATTTCAATTCATTTGGAATCTTATAACCCAGGCTATTATCATGAGGCTGGATTGAGACGAAGACTTCAGGAAATTCTCTTTTCCAGTCTGACTTAGACCTATTCCTTCCTAGTATTCAATCAATTGTTTCGTTTTGTACGACGTATTTAGAAACATCTAAAAGGTTTTCCCACAAATTAGATGACTTACGTTTCCTAGAATACTGACGAAATAGACTGAATAGAGGAAACAGATTAAATAATACACAGAAATTAAGCGAAGCGTGCACTATTAAAGGTATGAGAGTATTCACCAGTAACATTTGGCCAACACATTTCCGAGCCAATAAAATTGTATCGTTTTAGTTTCCCCCCATTTTATATAACTTGTTCCCTGTGGACATGTAACTTGCATGGAATTTCAGAAACTCATGTGCAGTACTTGTTCAAGCTTATATGCACATATGTAATTGCTGTGAACATTTTAGGTTACAATTACAACATCTAGATTTACCACATGCAAACAATAACCAACCTTCTTTCTGCAGGGTTCGAACTCCGAGGTCGTCATAGTTTCGGACGATTTAACAGTAAGATTTTCATGCAATCCTGACATTCAAGGTTCATAAGTTTGCACTGCTTCTACCAATTATATAATAGAAAATATATCAATAGTAAACATTCACATATACGGTGCACATACATGAACACATATACACATGCATACATACGCACATACATACGTACGCATATACAAACGTTCATACATGCGTACATAAATATGCACATTCATATCCACACAGATACGTACCTGCATACGTACATACGCACATACATACGCGGATAGATACGTACATGCGCACGTACATATTTACTAAAACATACAGACAGACACAGGCATATATTAATACAACATAAATACATACATCTTTATACTTACTTCTATGAATACACATACATACATACATACATCCATATACATACTTCTATGAATTCACATACATACATACTAGAGTATGCATGCCTGCATTTGGGCAAACGTTGTACAGTTGCCAGCAAGATTCCCTACCATTTTTCATATTGGCTGTTTGGTTAACAGAAACAATACTAATATATTTAAATGAAAACCAGGATTAAGAAACTTATAGTTAAATAAAAACAATTATAATATTAATGGTTTAATGTTGAGAAAGTGAAGAACATGGCATTTGGGTAATATATTTTGAGTAAT
Organism: Oratosquilla oratoria; assembly: GCF_046742065.1. Lineage (NCBI taxonomy): Eukaryota > Metazoa > Arthropoda > Malacostraca > Stomatopoda > Squillidae > Oratosquilla > Oratosquilla oratoria. Next base: position 22,401,195 of record NC_134790.1, read on the forward strand.
CAGTTTATTATATAAGATAACCCAAACTTGTATGAACGACACAAAAAAGATAAATTACCGTGTTGCTAGTGGTTTGGCAATGACGACGAGAAAATAGTACACAGAAAATAGCAAAAACATATTCCCCATCATAAAAAAAACACGTGTGACTGCGTTATCAAGATTAATTAGTGTTTAGTTTATTTACACACATAATTTCCAAATACGAGCATGTGTTTCCTCATGTCACGAGGCAGGAAGCAATATATATCTAATTACACGTCAATCAGACCCAGTATGAACCCAGATTCAATAGCTAATTACGTTACACTCACTTTCGTTTATCCGTTGTATCCATTTATGGGCTTAGAAATTTGCCTTTCCAAGACAATCTTATACCTTAAATTACATTTCCTCGAAAAACGTTGAGTGCGGGGTGATCTAATAGAGGTATTCCAATAGGTCAAGGGCTTTAATAAGGATTATTGAGGCAAGGTCTTCATATTACGACAAAAGGATAAGACTCGTAGTAATGGGTTCTAATGGGAAAAAATAGGTTTAAGAAAGAAGTAGGCAAGAACTGGTTTACCTATTGAGTAGTTAACGAATGGAATAGATTTAGTAACCAGGCAGTCAGAGCTGAAACAATTGGTTGTTTGAAGATAAGATTAGATAACTTTATGGATGGGGATGACAGATGGTAAGGAATATAGTGTGTGTCTAGTGTGTGCCTTATGGTCTCTTGCAGTCTTCTCCATTCTTATATTATTCTGTAAACCTACCTCGTGCAAGAGTATTTCAGGGATGAGAACTTTGAAAATTGTATGGCTCTGAATCCTTTGTTACTTTGGTCATTGGAAACTCCCGCAGATCTCTCTGGAGAGAAACTTTGGACTTTAAAGTGGTGGGGAGAGTAGAGTGGTAAAGAGCTTTGGAAATACTAAGATTCTCAGTCAACTGTTTTCTCGAGTTTCACTAAGTGGATAACCCGGAGCCCCGCAGTGGCAACGGTCATAACGGTCATAACGGTCGTAACGGTCGCAACGGTCAATGGACCCTCTCACAGATCTCTCTTTGAAGAGACTTTAGACTGTTGTCTGTGCTGGATCGGTGTGGGTCTGTTTCTATGTCACCAGCTTAAAGTGGTAGTGCGAGATAAGAGAAGCTGTCGATTGTCAGCTCTCCGTGTGTGAAAAATTGTAAGATATTGTTAAAAAAAATTGTAAGATATTGTTAAAAAATATCGTGGGTCCTGACTAGAGATCGAGTGTCAGCCTCTCATGGCCTCGCCTCCTAATGGAGGTGAGGGGGCTAAGGTTCTGAAAATGACCAGATTTGCTGTCCATTTTGGAGGACCACCACAAGCATATGAGTGCCCGTCATTGGTCCCTAGTGTGGTTCTTCTTATGGCAAATTCCTTCTTCCACCAAATCAAAACTACAGACATATCAGAGGTAATTTTTGAATTATTCTTACTTTCACTTCTTTACTAATTAAGTCGTACTGACGATCACCGTAGATATTTTTTTTTTTAAAGAATTGGGATAGAAATATAAATATATTCACAAATGACAGATAGGTAACAGAGAAAGACGTTCGGTAAAATTGGGCTCATGAACTTAAATATTTGTTGTTTCGTAAACTCACCTATAAGCAGAGTATTTTGAGAGAAACGTTACGGTAACAAGTTTAATAAGACAGATAAATAGAAATATATATTGTTTTGCCATGAGCAACTTTGATTTAAAGAGATGTCTTTAGGATCCGATGATACTTAAAATTGCATAACTAGTATGATACCAATAAAGATGAAAGGAAAGATTAAACATAGCTAAAATGAGGAAAGTTGTAAATGAAACTCATTTCACGTTCATACTTGTACAACTAGGGAGATTGTATTAAAAGAAAAAATGTAGAGACCACTTCTACATAGTTTACGAAACAACTCCTTGCAAACTGATTGGTACCGTGTCTTACCACCATATTCATTAACAGAGTTAACAAGCTAATAAACTAGACCGAGTTTAACTCCATACCACTTCATATTCTTGTTGTATAGGTTCATGTTCGCGTTGCTGTTGTTGTTATTATTAGAGTTATTGTTGTTCCTTTTAATTGATGTTGTTGTTGTTGTTGTTGCAGTTGCTGTTTCTGTTGTTGCTGTTGCAGTTGTTGTTTTTGTTGTTGTTGCAGCTGTTGTTTCTGCTGTTGCTGTTGTTGTTCTTGTTGGTTTCGACTGATTCCCAGGTAACTACATCATTAGCCTATGTAGAGTGGAGGATAGATGGAGAAAGAGGAAAAGGACAAAAGGTAAGAAGGTGCTTAGAGTAAAATGCTTAAATGAGAAGGAAAAGGAAAAGGAGTACAAGAAGAAGCTAAGAGAAGTGTGGAAAGAGGTGAAGGGTGGAGTAGAGGTAGGTGTGTAGGAGGAATGGGAGTGTTTAAAGAAGGAAGTAACAAGGTGTGTAGAGATGATGTGTGGAAGAAGGAGGACGGGAGGGAATAGAGGGAAGGGCAGCGAGTGGTGGGGTGATGAAGAAAACAAAATTGCAGAGGAGAAGAAACGAGCATTCACGAACTGGTTGCAAAATAGGACGAGAGAAACGTACGAGAGGTACAAAGAAGAGAGATGAGAAGCAAAACATGACATAAAGGATGCAGAAAGGAGAGCAGATGTAAAAGGGGGGAAAGTGTAGGTCAGAAAATTTTGAAAGTAATGGAAAGATGTTTTGGAAAGTAAATCAAAATAGGAAGGGGAGGCGAATCAAGTAGAGAAGAAAAGGTAAAAGGTGCGGATGGAGAGATGATAACGGGAGAGGCTGCGGAAAGGGGAAGATAAGGAGAGTATTTTAGGGAGTTGGGGAAAGGGGAAGATGATGAGAGTATTTTAGGGAGTTGCGGAAAGGGGAAGGTGATGACAGTATTTTAGGGAGTTGCGAAATGTGGAGGAGGATATGGAGGCAACGGTGGTTGCAGTGGGAGGCACTAAGAAAACGACAGTGATGGATGAGGAAAATGGGGGATAAATAAGAAAATATGAGGGGCAAGCAGTTATTAAAACGATGAGAGCAGATAAGGGGATGGGCGAGGTGGAGGATTGACCCGTCATCCAGGAGGAGCCAAGATGAGGAGGGAGGAGTTCTGAGTGGGAGTGGAATGGACGGGGATGAAATAGATGGGATTGTAATTATGCCTTTTGAATTTGGCAACCTCTTTACAAATGTAGATCTTTGGCGCCATCTATTACCGTATAAAGAAAACAAGAAGATGTCGTCGGACTTTGGAATTCTACTTTAACTCGCCCCCCCCAAAAAAAAAAAAATAATAATAATTAATAAATAAATAATAAATAAATAAAGGTAGATAAATAAATACATTTTGCTTAATTCCAAATATCAGTTTGCAAAGTTCAAGTGAATTTATGATATGGATTAAATTGTTTAAGCGGATATATAGTAGCAGTATATATATCGTATAATGATACCTATGGTTTTGAATTATCTCTCAGGAGAGAATTTATATCTAATTCCTTCCACAATGGACTCTGAATGAAGCGATCACACTTCATCCATAACTCCGGTGATAAAATTACTGACGGCGAATGAAATATAACAAAGAGATAGTAAAGTGCACATGTTAACTCACATATCTCACACTCATGCTTTTCTGTTCTTTGTTCGTTTAGATATCATTTCTAACACACAAATAAATAAATAAATAAATTAATAAAAAATTAAATAAACAAATAAAAGTAAATAAATAGATAAATATGCAACGAGATAAAACCAAATAAAATTAAAAATGAATAATAAAATCTCAAAATAAAATAACCAAAATAACCAAAAAAACAAACAAATAGATCAATTCTAAAAAAAGATAAATGAGGTTACTGTTGGGTTTTAAAGATGGATAACAGGGAGACTATCCTCTCTGACGTCCTTCTTGTACGACCAACACATGAAAGTGTCCGCTATTTGTTGCTATCTTCATTTCATAGGTTTAACAGAATCAACAATTAGGAAATCTAGGAAACTAATATTCAGGTAAATACTTCCTTACTGGAGCAATCAGCATTATCATAAACATAAAAACCATCTGATGAGAAGATAACTGAAGATAAATGAGATTTATGTTCAAAAAGTTTATCTTGTAAATATCGGAGGGAGAGCAATATTACAATGTGAGAATGTTAGTACGTAGCTTACTTAGTAAAACCATCCGATTAATCATTTCACTAAATATCTTAATGAGTAGTTTTCTTTTACAGCTGTGTTTTATGATAAACATGAAAGCCTTCTGATGAGAAGATAACTTAAGATAACTGAAGATAAATGAGACTTATGCTTGAATTTGCTTATTTGTTTTTATTTATTATTTATTTCTATCGAATACGACCATGTTTGCGAATTGAAAATGGATCTTACAATATAACATCATCTGATTAATCATTTCATTAAATATTTGTTAATGAATATTTTTCTTTTACATTTGTGTTGTATGCATTACTTTTATTAATGGTATTATTACAATCTAACTGATTATTATAAAACTAAATAAATATCAATACGTGGTTTTGTTTTACGCGTGTTTTATGACTAATATTACTATGGTTTGTCACTGAGCAGTGATGTTTAAACACCCTCTTGGACATCAAACAGTTTTAAGAGTTAAGTTAACAGTAGAATAAAACTACAATTAAGGGGCTGATTTAATAGACGATTACTCGTCTGCTCCCCCGACGGACCAGAGTCTCGCAGGATTCTACTCAAAACAAGAAAAAATATTGACAATATCAAATTTCTACAATATTTCCTTCTTATGTATCTCCTTGGTTACTTAGATGGCTCAAGTTCAATCCTGGTTGAGAGTAAAGTAACTACAATTATATTCCTGCACGTGTAGTAGTATCGGTGTCGATTTCTTGTGATAAACATTACCAATATATTCATTTGATAACTATAGAACCATGAACATGAAACTAAAATATTAATCGAAATATGTTACGCATACGATTAAAACCTGCAGTAAAAGAATTGGATTCGCTTTATGTCATCAGCTGGGCTTTATGACTTTCCACTACATTTCATCCATACCGATTCCATTTCTTTTATCCCGTGGAGAATTCTTACGGGAAAAGATATTTATTTCAAGAAATACCAACCTACCTTCATACAAACTGTACATACCGACTTAGATACTTACACATAAACAATGTACTGTTTGTGATTCTGTGTGTGTGTGTGTGTGTGTGTGTGTGTGTGTGTGTGTGTGTGTGTGTGTGTGTGATTCACCATTGTCTTGTATCACGTGTTGGACTCGTGATCGACAGCTATTTCCCTCCCGGAAGAGAGCTCAGAGCTCATGTGTGTGTGTGTGTGTGTGTGTGTGTGTGTGTGTGTGTGTGTGTGTGTGTGTGTGTGTGTGTGTGTGTATACTATATACATTATATACTATATACTACATACTATAACCATATGCCATATTCAATGATATGCAAGTACGTTGAAACAGAAACCTATGGTTGACAAAGAAATTCAGAAAACATATTTTGATTCAAAATGCAACAGTACCTAAGAAACAAATATCACTTTACATGAGACTCCTTGTTGACTAATGTAATCATTCTTAGATCAATCAAAGTATTGGTCATGAAAGAACAGAATCACAAACACTAAGGACTGATGCATGTCTAATGCATCCATTTTGAAGTTACAATCTGCAACGAACTTTCAACGTATTGCAAAACAATATCAAATGTAATGAATTTTGAATCGCCTGACGGAAATCATATACTATGGAAGCATTTATAGAGTTTATTGTTGGATGCTGAGAGCTTCTGAAAGGGAGAACATAATAACATACTGTTATCTTTAATTGATCTCTTCCTGACGCATCATTCATGATGAATCGAAATAATAATCACTATGATCCTCTTCACAATCAGCACCCAGGCACTCAGGATTATAACGTAAGGAGATAGTCCTAAATTACGAGGAAAGGAGGGAAGGAGGGAGGGAAGGAGAAAGGGAGAGGAGGAGGGAAGGAGGGAAGGAGGGAAGGAATGAAGGAGGTGAAAGTGGGAAGGAGGGAAAGGGGAAAGGAAGGAGGGAATGAGGAAGGGAGAGGAGGAGGGAAGGAGTGAAGGAGGGAAGGAGGTAAGAAATGAAGGAGGTGAAGGTGGGAAGGAGGGAAAGGGGAAAGGAGGGAAAGAGGGAAGGTAATAGGGAAAGTGGGAAGGAGGTAAGACATGAAGGCGGTGAAGGAGGGAAGGTGGGAAGGAGAAAAAGAGGAAAGGAGGGAAGGAGGGAGGGGAGGAGGGCAGGTGGGAGAGAGGCAAGAAATGAAAAAGAGAAGGAGGGAAGGAGGGAAGAAATGACGGAGGGGAAGGAGGGAAGAAGGGAATGAGGAAAAAAATGACGGAGGGAAATGAGGGGAGAAATGAAGGAGGTATGGAAGGAAGGATAGAGGAAAGGGAAGAGAGAAGGATAGAGGCAGAATATAGGAAGAAAGGAGAGAAGCAGGGAAGAATTGAAAGAGAGAAGAAATGAAGGAGGGACGGAAGGAAAGAGGAAAGGAGGGAATGAGAAAATGGGGCAAAGAAAGAGGGAAGGAGGGAAGAGGAAAGGAGGGTAAGAGGTAAGGAGGGAATGAGGTAGGAAAGAAGTGAAGGAGGAAAGGAGGGAAGAAGGTCCTTTTGTTTGCTTGCCTGTTTGCCTGTCTGATTGCCCTTCTGTCTGATTGTTTGTATGTTTGTCTGCCTGTCTGTCTGTTCGACAACGCCTTGTCTTGGGACCCTGTATCTCCCGATCAACTTTCAGGACTTTCAGGTGTGTTTGTGTGCGTGCGTGCGTCGTGTGTGTGTGCGTGCGTGCGTCGCGTGTGCGTGCGTGCGTGCGTGCGTGTGTGTGCGTGCGTGCGTGTGTCTGTACCACTGTGTGTGTAATATACAATTTGTCTTTGGGTGGACAACAAATGACCTTCGTGGTCATCTGGACCCGCGGAACTCTCAAGCTCTCCCTGATTCCCACGCTTATGCCCGATGTGGATTTTTTTTTTCTTTAGTATTGATATATAAAATTCACCATCCCGCTACCACGAGTGGGAAGTGAGAAACCCCTAGTAAGGCAAGCCCTGTCAGTTGCGGCAATTTTTTTTTTTTTTTTTTTTTTTTTTTTTTAAGGCGGGGGGCGATGTTTGGGTTGCCTTCCCGATTGGCCAGGGCTGTTGTGAACTACCGCAAGACACACGCAGCGGGTCCCGGATATCGAACTCGACCACCTGCTCATGAGTTCGACGCGGTATCCAATGGGCTACCAAGCGGCCCAATTGAAATAAAGATGTGACAAATTGATTAAAAGAGTCTTGGAAACATTACCTGAAGTTTTATACTCGGATATAGAAGTAGATTCTTTTTCACGGCGACTTCCGTACCCGGTTTGAGGACTGACCATGGGGCACAGCTAGGGCGGAATAGACACCAATTAACCGACGGTGGGAGCGTCTTCAGCCATTCTTAAGGACTCCTCTGCCCTCCGGTTCCAGGCTTTTCGACGTGGGCCGGGGGGGGGGGGCTTCCGGACATACAGAGGCGGTGGGGAAGGTAACATAAGAACATAAGAATAAAGGAGACTGCAAGAGACCATAAGGCCTACACTAGGTAGTTGTGGAGTTGCTCGTTACGGCAGCTGTTTCTTCCCCGTCACCAAACCACGCCCTCCCCTGCCTGCTTCTCAGTGCTAAGTGGTGTCCCGAACTGGCCTCGCCTGCCGGTCAGTTCTATCCTTATAACTGGAGGACAAGGATGCAGCGATGGAAAGTGACTCCAACAGCAAGACGACTTCAAGTCCGACGTCCCGACGTCTTTGCACTTTGTACGTCCTCCTCGAAGATCCTCAGATGACTCCAGAGGGACACACAATCTTTTCCCAAGGAAGCCCCTTTTCGGAGTGGAAAGTTCCCCTCACCCTCGACAATGAAAAAAATCGCCTTAGGTGGACATGAATATTTGTTAAATTAAAGACAACAACATTCGCGTGCTTGTCGATCTCTCAGTTGAGCAGATCGCTTTTTTTTTTTTTTTTTTTTTGGTCCGTTCCTTTTCTCTTTCTTGAAAGAAGTAAGAAAACGGCGAGAAATTCCTTCAATCCATACAAACTTCATCCTTATTATCACCATCAGTATTATTCCCAAAATTGAGGTTATGACTTTGGTTTTGTCTATCATTACTATTCTCTTTTTTTTTTTTTTTTTTACAATTAGACTTTGGTGATAATCTGGATAGAAACGCTGGTTACTGCCTCTAGACCTTCTCCAGGGGATGTCCGCCAAACTCAACCGGGGTCCTCGATGACGTCATTGACGTTTCACGTGACCCAAGTGTGATGTCACGGGCAGCTAGACGAGCCTCGGACCAAATCGCCAGCGATAGCAAGGAACCTGGCCAAGGTTTTGGTCGATCTCCGGGAGGGAGGTGGCGAAGGAATTGGTGGGTTTAGTCCAGTGTTTCTTCAGGCGACCCCAATATGATCCTCATGATGTGACTGTAGCCCCACTAATTTATTTGTACATGTGTTAACATCATCATGGTTATTGTACTGAATTCATATAATTTTGAAAAAAAAAAAAAAACATACAAGATGTCTTGGCGACCCAAAGGTTGGGTAACAGTGGTTAAGTTGAACTGACGACAAGGCTGCCTTGGCTGGTTCTAGTTATCATCTTCATTAACATCATTACTACCATCATCATCATCATCGCCATTATCATCATAATGATCATCAGTATCATCAGATGAGAGAGAGGGTGGGAGGGGTGTGGAGTGTATTTAGGGATGAAATGGGTGGGAGTGTTGTTATGCCTTTCCCTTTTTTTGGCTACCTCCCTTGAAAGGGGGAAAAAGCCTTAGTATATATATGTATGTATGTATATATAATATATGTATATATATATATATATATATACATATATGTGTGTGTGTGTGTGTGTGTGTGTGTGTGTGTGTGTGTGTGTGTGTGTGTGTGTGTGTGTGTGTGTGTGTGTGTGCGTGTGCGTGTATGTGCATGTATTCGTGCGCCGAGCCATGACAAATACTTGCCCTGCACACATCCTTAATTGAATAGTTTAGATCCTTATTTTTCCTCTGATGAACCCCTTCCATACTTATTACCATTCTCTTATCTATTCACTTATACCCTTGTTTCTTATTCCATCAAGTTCGTCCAATCCCTCGTTATACAATGAACGAAGTCTTTCTTTCCATCCAAGATTTAATCAACATTCCAGCGAGACGTAATACTCCATCTTTCACATTTCTGACTTTTAAACTAAACTAAATCTGTTCATGGTCTGATACATCAAATGGGAGACAGAATACGAGTATGTCTATGTTAAAAGACCCCTTTTTTCTTTTCATTTAACATGTAACTTGTATACATATCTATAAAAGAAATTATATCAATTGCATTGAAATCTCCCATTCCCCGAGATGATGCCTCGAGCAACACTTTGGTACGTTTCCAAGTGGCAGATTTCTTGCAGATACTATTATTTATTGGAGTAATTATTTCTGACCTGTCCTCTGCATATCGTTTTCCAGTCTCATTGTCAATTCCATCTCTCCTAAAGCGTTTCTGATTTTCTAGGCAAAGGATTCAGATATTGTTTCAGAAGGCTACACCCAATGTATAAAGTACTAGAAACCTTTCATATTATTCACTCTTCCTCCTGTTGTTTCTCCTCCTCTTTCTCCTCGTTCTCTCCTTCTTTCTCTTCCTCTTTTCCTCCTCTTCCTCATTATCCTCTTGATTCTTCCTCTTTTTCTCCTCCCTATCTTCCTCTCCTTCCTCCTCTTCGTCTTCCGCCTCTCCCTCCTCCTCTTCATTATCATCTATACTACTCCTCTTCCTCCTCCTCCTCTTCCTTCTCCACATATCTCTTTCTCCCCGTATAGGGTGTCGACTGTGTGTTTTAGGCAGTCATTATTTAAGAGATTTTAGTAACATCCCTACGGACCAGAGTCACCCAGCAATCACTTTACGATTGGAAACTAATCTCCGTTTAGCAAAGAACGATGATTATTCTAACATATGCTCTGCTACTCTCCTTAAATCTTTCCTTTCTCCCCCAGATTTAGTAACCAAGTGGTGAGCGCTGAAAATGGACATTGAACTACCTAGTGTAGGCCTCATGGTCTCTTGCGGTCTCTTTCATTCTTATGTTCTTATGTTATGTTCTCTATGAATCAATTTCTTCGGTACGGAATTGTCCCAAGGACAGAAGCGCTGGTAATTTCTGACTAAATACTGAATACTCTTCAAGAGCTTTTCTCTTGTACAAATGAAGCCAAAGTTTCTTCCGTTTCTTTCCATTCCTGCAATATCCGAATTATAGCAACTTCGCTTTGTATTCCCAGCCCTAACAAATGATACACCACAACTATACACACACAATTTCATTGTCGTTCTGTGCATACATTATTGAAAAAAATATGATAAGGTAACTACTTTACATAGGAATATATCAAACACAACAATCAAAAATACATTTCGAATAGCTTCATTTTTATTTGAATGTCATATCCTGTATGTGTATATATATATATATATATATATACACACACACACATTATATCTATATATATATATATATATATATATATATATGCCATATCAAGATCATTATCATCACCATCATCATTATCATCATCACCACCACTGGTATCACTGCCACTGTCACCACCAACATCAGCATCACGTTCATCACGACGTGTGTGTATATTGCATTTTCCTTCTCCAATTTTTCATTCAATCTCGCGAGATGATCACCTTGAAAGGAACGAGGAGCCCCTCTCCTCCTCCTCCTCCTTCTCCTACTCATCATCATCATCATCCTCTTCCTCCTCCTCCTCCCCTTTTTTTCTCCCACTCCTATCCTACTCCTCCTCACCTGCCTCCTCTTCTTCGCACTCCCCCTCCTCACCTTTCACCTCTTCTTTCTCCTCCTCCTCCTCCTCACCTTTTTTTTCTCCCACTCCTATCCTACTCCTCCTCACCTGCCTTCTCTTCTTCGTACTCCCCCTCCTCACCTTTCACCTCTTCTTCCTCCTCCTCCTCCTCACCTTAAGCCTCTTCTTCCTACTCCTACTCCTCCTTTTCAGCTTCCTCCTCTTCCTAATCCTCTCGATCTTCCTCATCGTCATCATCACCCTTATTCCCCTGGTCCTCCTCCTCCTCCTCCTCCTGATCCTCCTAATTCTCTTTATCCTAAACCTGAATTCAAACTCCCTTACACACCATCATCATTTTCCCCATACCATTCATACTTCTTTTCCTCTTTTCCTCCTCCTCTTTTTTTTCCTCTCCCCCCTCTTTATTCTCCTACGTTTTATCCTCCTCCTCTTTATCCTCATATTTCTGTTCTCCTCTTCTCTTTTCCTCCTCTTTTTTCTCTCCCCCCTCTTTATCCTCCTCCTCTTTATCCTCATACTTCTGTTTTTCTCTTCTTCTTTATCTTCTTCCTCTACAGAATTCCTCCTCTTTTTCTCTTCCTCTTTTCTTCATCCTTTTTTCTTTTCCTTTTTTACTCTTTTCCTATTCCTATTTTCCCTTCCTTTTTTCCTCTTCCTCTTTTCCCCTTCCTCCTTACATTTTCCTCTTCTCTTCCCCTTTTTCTCTTCTTCTTGTATCTTTCACAATCACACTTCTCTTGTTTCTCTTTCCCGTTGTTTCTTCTCCTCTTCCTATTTCTCTCCTCTCTACTCCTTCCACCCTTCCCCCCGAGGAAAAGGCTTTCAATGATCATCAAATTTTCTTTTACATAACAAGTGACCTGGCCTGACCTAAGTTAACTTGACCTAAGAGAGATGAAGGAGAAGGAGGAGGAGATGGAGGAGAAGGAGGAGAAGGAGGAGGAGATGGAGGAGAAGGAGGAGAAGGAGGAGGAGATGGAGGAGAAGGAGAAGGAGGAGGAGATGGAGGAGAAGGAGGAGAAGGAGGAGGAGATGGAGGAGAAGGAAGAGGAGATGGAGGAGAAGGAGGAGGAGAAGGAGAAGAGGGAGGAGAAGGAGAAGGAGAACAAAGAGGAGAAGGATAAGAAGGAGGAGGAGAAGAAAGACAAGGAGAAGTAGGGGGAGAAAGAAGAGATGCAGAAGGAGAGGAAGAAGGAGGAGAACAAGGAGGTAGAGAAGGAGAATAAGGAGGAGAGAGAAAAAGGAGGAGGAGAAGGAGAAGTCGAAGAAAGAAAGAGAAGAGGAAGGAAAAGGAAAAGTAAAAGGAGAAGGAAGAAAAGGATAAGAACAATGAAGAGAAGGAGGAGGGTAAGGAAGAGAAGAGGAAGACGAAAGAAAAGAAGGAGAAGAAGAATAAAGAGAAGGAGGAGGGGAAGGAAGAGCAGAGGAAGAAGAGGAAGGAGAAGGAAGAGGGTAAGCAGGAGGCAAAAGAAAGAGGAAAGATTAAGATTAGGGTTGTGACAATGAAAGAAAAAAAAAATTCCCAGGTTAGTTGGGTATAGTACAAGAGAAAGTTCATTTTCTCAAGGTGTTGTGGATAAATAGGTGTTAGATGTACGAGAAGGAAAGAAATTAGTCTTAACAAGTTTGAAAGTCTTAAAGCTATCGAGACTGAATGGATAAAAAATCTAGGTATTGGTAAGTAATTGCTTGTAGAAGGAGTTTTTATCATCTGTAGTCTATTCAATCTAACTTGGCGAAGACTTTGTATGTGAGGAAAACAGATGTCTTGCATACGCGAGAAATGAAAGAACATAGGAACATAAGAATAGAGGAGACTGCACGAGACCATAAGGCCTATACAAGACAGTTCCATGTCCCTTATCATCTGTCATCCCTATCTATTAAGTTACCTAATCTTTTCTTAATACGACTAACAGTTTTAGCGCTTGCTACATGATTACTAAGTCTAAACCAGTTCTTGTCTATTTTTTTCTTAAACCTAAATATAAATAAGAATTGATTCAATAGGTTTGGGATGGTACAACCCGTCGACCACACGAAATCTAGTTTGAATGAACTTACTATGAAATGTGTTACGTTGTAATGGCAGAAGGAGGGAGAGAAAGAGGAGGAAGGGGGAGAAGGAGAGGAGTAGGAGAGGGAAGAGGGTCCAGAGGAGGTAGGAAGAGAGAGGAAGAAGAGGAAGATGAGGAGAAAGGGGAGGAGGAAGATGAGGAGGTGGAGGAGGAGGAGGAGGAGGAGGAGGAGGAGGAGGTGGTGGAGGAGGAGGAAGAGAAAGAAGAGGAGGAGGGGAGGAGGATGCGAGGGAGGAGGAAGAAAGGAAGGAAGGAAGGAGGAGGAGGAGGAGGAGGAGGAGGAGGAGGAGGAGGAGGAGGAGGAGGAGGAGGAGGAGGAAGAAGGGTGGTTGATGGTGTGGGGGTGCTTGTGCCGAAGAGTAACCGGACGATAAAAATGGAAAAGGGATGAAAAAAGGGGAAGATATCGAGTTCTGAGGTCAAAGACTTGGGCGGCTTCAGGAGCGAGATCGTGATTCTTGAAGAAGACGAGAACGAAGTCCGCACAAGGGGGAAGCGCGAGCTTGAGGCGCGGACAGGGGGAGAAATGTCTTCTGGAAGACCCTGGCGGAGGGAGAAATGTCTTCTGGAAGACCCTTGCCGACCCCAGTGCCGATCTGAGCTCGGAGCAACGAGGAGGAAGAGGGTGGGGGGGAAAGTATTGAAATGTCAAGTAAGAGAAAGAGGTGATGTAGTCGTGGGAGGAAGAGGTGTACGGGAAGGAGGAAGAGGAGGAAATGGAGAGGAGGAGGAGTGCAAGAGGAGGAGGTGTAAAGGAGGAAGGGGAGGTGGAGAGGGGGAAGAGCTGGAGAAGAAGTGCAGAAGAGTAGGTAGATAGGAGGAGGTGGAGATGAGGAGGATGAGGAGGTGGAGAGGAGGTGTAGGTGGGGAGGAGGAGGAGGTGGAGAAGATGAGAAGAAGGAGGAGGAGGTGAGGAGGACTTGGAGAGGAAGAGATGTAGATGTGGAAGAGAACATAAGAACATAACATAAGAATGAAGGAGACTGCAAGAGACCATAAGGCCTACACTAAGCAGCTCCGTATCCATCACCATCTATCATCCCCATCCACAAAGTTGTCTAATCGTTTCTTAAAACAGAAGGTGTAGAGGAGGAGGTGGTGTAGAAACAGGCCTCCAGTGTCAACATCAAACAATTTCATTCATATGAAAGTAATCTTTGGAGAATCAATAGAAGCTTCTGTTGACAACAAAGAAAGCTTCTGGTTGAGTTCGATGGTCCCAAAGAAGTTCGAGAAAAATCAAGAGGCCCATGAGACAATTTGGAGGAAGAACATGGCCACATTCATGAAATCCCTATGCATATATATATATATATATATATATATATATATATATATATATATATATATATATATATATATATATATATATTTATATATATATATATATATATATATATAGATATATATATATATGTGTGTGTGTGTGTGTGTGTGTGTGTGTGTGTGTGTGTGTGTGTGTGTGCGCGTGTGTGTGTGTGTGTGTGTGTGTGTGTGTGTGTGTGTGCGTGTGTCCACACGCGCGTGGGTTTCACTGTTCAAAAAATACATTTATTCCAGTAACATCGTAATATATATATATATACATTTCTCTAATTCTTTCTTCTCCATATCAGGAGTTGTTTATATTTTTGTCTTTGTATTCCTTTTCATCAAAGAAAGAAATCTGAAACATATATGAGCTCGTGGTCTTATTCTTTCAGATCTTTTAAATTCTGTTTTTTCCGTTCCAAAATGAACGGCTAAGACAAGAGTATGTCAACAATGCAATAATGCCTTATAATAACTCGCCTCTTCTTTCTCCTTTTGCAATTCTTCTTTCTCAAACATTTTCCTTTTTCTTTCTCTCCCCTTTTCCCCTCCCCTCCCCTCCTCTTCTTTCTCCCTTCCTCACCTTCAACTCCTCCTTCGCTTTCTCCTCCTCCTCCTCCTCCTCCTCTCTCCTTCTTTCTTTCCCTTAATCTTCCTCCGTTTCCTGTTGCTCCTTCCTTTTCTCTCTACTCCATCTCCTCTTTCTCCCCTTCATCCTCTCTCTATCCCTCATCTTTCTCCGCCGTCTCTCGTTTCTCTTCTTTCTTTCTCTACCCCACTTATTCTTACTTCCCCTCCTCCTCCTTCTCGTCCCCTTCCTTCTTCTTCTTCTTCTTCTTCTTCTTCTCCTCCTCCTCCTCCTCCTCCTCCTTCTCGTCCCCCTCCTCTTGCTTAATCCTGTCATTCATTTCGTTAATCTGAGCAGATTTTGAGAACAAAAAAATCAAGCCCCCAACAAGCCTTTCTTAAATTTCCGCGAACAACACACACCTCAAGATTCCATTTGCCCATCCTTACCTATTCCTTCGTGCCACTGAGTATGGGTGTGGGGAGGTGTGGGTGTGGGGGGAACACCATAAGATTTAATCTTCTTCCTTCTGTTTCGTCTTCGACTCTCTTGGGCACCAGATGGAATCTGTTTTTTTTTTTTTTTTTTTTTTTTTTTTTTTTTTTTTTTTTTTTTTTAATCCCGAGGGGTTTGGTCACGAGGATTCTCTTTCCTCACTATGTCGTCAAGGATGTCTTCATCCTCATCCTTGTCCTCATCCTTGTCCTCACGGTCATCCTCATCTCTATGCTTGTCCTCAGGGTTATCTTTATCCTCATCCTTATCCTGAAGGTCCTCCTTATCCTCATCCTCAAGGTCCTCCTTATCCTCATCCTTGCCCTCACGGTTATCCTCATCCCCATCCTTGACTCATGGTTATCTTCATCCTCATCTTTATCGTCAAGGTCGCACTCATCCTCATTCTTTTCCCAAAGGTCATCCTCATCTTGTCTCCATGGTCATCCTCATACTCATCCTTATCCTCAAGACTTCGTTCTCATCCTTATCCTCAAGGTCGTCGTCATGCTCATCCTTGACAGCAGGGCTATCCTCATCTTCAACCTTATCCTCAAAGTCGTCTTCATCCTCATCCTTATCTTCAAAGTCGTCTTCATCCTCATCCTTGTCCTCAGGCTTATCCTCTTCATCTTCAAGGTCATCCTCATCCTTACACTCAAGGCCGTTCTTATCCTCATCCTTGTCCTTAGGGTTATCGTCATCCTTATTCTCAAGGTCATCCTCATCCTTATTCTCAAGGCTGACCTCATCTTTATACTTATCCTCATTCTCATCATTGTCCTCAGAGTTATCCTCATCCTTGTCCTTATCCTCAAGGCCATCCTCACCCTCAAGGTCATCCTCATCCTCAACCTGATCTTCGTCCTCCTCATCCTCATCATTGTCCTCACGCTGATCTTCGTCCTCCTCATCCTCATCATTGTCCTCAAGCTGATCTTCGTCCTCATCCTCATATTTATCCTCAAGATTATACTCATTCTCATCCTTGCCCTCAATCTGATGTTCGTCCTCATCTTCATCCTTCTCTTGAAGCTCATCTTCGTCTTCATCCTCATCCTTATCCATAAGATTATCATCCTTGTCCTCAACCTGATTTTCGTCCTCATCCTCATCCTTAAGGTTATACTCATCCTTATCCTCAAGGTAACCATCGTCCTCATCTTTGTCCTCAATGTCGTCCTCATCTTCATCCTCAAGGTCATCCTTAATCTTATCCTCAAGGTAACCATCGTCCTCATCTTTGTCCTCAATGTCGTCCTTATCTTCATCCTCAATGTCATCCTTAATCTTAAACTCAGCCTCGTCCGTCTGTCTCTTAGATCCTCGTTTCTTTCCTTCTGTCCCACCTCCATCTCTATCTCCAACCCGTCTACTCTCCAAGAGAACTCTTCATTCCCAATGTCTCTGCTGACTCGTTCGTCTTCTCTTTCTCCTCCTCCTCTTCTCCTCTCCTTCCATTTCCACCTCTTCCTACTTCTCATCTTCCCTCTTCCTACTTCTCATCTTCCCTCTTCCTACTTCTCATCTTCCCTCTTCCTCCTTTCTCTGCGTCCTCCTCCTCCTCCTTCTCTTCCTCTTTTCCCTCCTTTTTCACCTCTTCTTTCGTGTCATCTTCTCCCTGCTCTTCTTCCGTCTCATCTTTTCCCTCCATATCCTTCTCCGCCTCCTTTTCCTCCTTCTCTTTCCTTCTCTTCCTCCGTTTCATCCTCCCTCGACTCCTCTTCCTCCATCCCTTCCTCTTATTTCTACCCAACCTCTTCTTCCTCCTTTTCCTTGTCATACTACTTCTTATCTTACCCCTCCTCCTCCTTCTCCTCCTCCTCCTCCTCTCCCTCCGTCCGTCTCCGCCTTTTCTTATTTTTCTTCCTTTTCTTTCTCGTCTCATCTTCCCTTCCTCATCCAACTTCGCCTCCTCTTCCTCCGTCGCCTCCTCTTCCTCCGTCTCCTCCTCTTCCTCCTTCCCCTCCTCTTCCTCCTTCCCCTCCTCTTCTTATCCCCCCTCTTCTTCCTCCGTTTCCTTTTCTTCCATCTCACCTTCCCCTCCTCGTCCTCCTCTACCTCCGCTTCCTCCTCTTCTTATTTCTCACTCCTCTTCTCACTTTCCGTTGCACCTTTATCCTCCTCATCCTTCTTTGCTTCCTCCTACGCCTACTCCTCCTCTTCTTCTTCTTCCTCCATCTCTTCTTCTCATTCCTCTCCTCTTTCCTTCTTTCGCCCCTGGCGGGAGCTGTGCTTCGTCCATAGAGGCAATGTGCTTTCAGTCGTGATCTGGCCAACATCGGCATTTGGCAGTGACAAAGTTGATATTTCCTTCGAGTGAAGTTCCTCTCCAATTTTATTAACTTTTCGTTGTTTTTTTTTTTACTCTTCCATCAATTCATAAGAACTTTATATTGTCTCTATGTGAACCCTCATTTTTTTTTTTTTTTTTGTCTCTAAAGAGTCTATGTCCTTCCACAGGGATCACGGTTCTAAGCTATGATGGGGCAATGTATTGCTTTTAGATGGATGTTGGATGGGCATAGGATGGGTATATGAAATGACTAGGCCACCCTCTTATAAAGGGAAAATTATATTTTTGTATATATGTGTATGCAGAGAGATTATTCTGACTGATTCCAGACGACTTTATTCAGCTTAGGAAAGGTCACTTTTCTCCCGACATTCTTTAAGAAATTTTGGCTTCGCTGACAACTGATTTTGTTTTTAATTCAACAAAGAAAACATCACCTGGAGCAATTTTTATTGTCTTGATATTTGGGTTCGTTTCAAGACGGCATCTTCCATTCTTCCCTTAGACCTCAAAGGCACTTAATCCTTTTTATTCATTTATTCATTTATCTATTTTACATTTTTCCACCAACATATAATTTGGTTTATTGAAAAACGAATTCCTTCCGAACTACTTCCAGATAATTTTCTATTTCCTTTTTTTTTTTTTGGGGGGGGGGCTGGAACCCCTACCGAGACATTGTGGATATATAGAAGCATCAACTTAATTATATAAAAAAAACTGTTCTATGACTAAACAATTCTATTTAGCTTAGACGTCCTTTTCAGTTTGCGAATATTAGAATTAGAACAAATCCTCACTATATATATATATATATATATATATATATATATATATATATATATATATATATATATATATATATATATACATGGCTACAAATGATCACTTAATTAAACTTATCGAAATTTCTTTGAGCGTTTCTGAAATAACGATTACCGCACTTAAGGCATTCTAGAGACTTAGTCTTCACCGTACAGTGAATTACGAACTTCATTGGAGTAAAAAGATATTTACACTTCCATGACCCTACTATCCCCTACTTCCACCATTGATATGGCTGAATAGTTATCACCTCTCCTTGTCTTATCTCATCACCATATCTCTCTCTCTTCTCTTCTCTTCCTCCCAACTCACTCACTCTCTCTTTTCTTTCCTCCCTCCTCCTCACTCTCCTTTCTTCCTACGTCCTACTCTCTCTCTCTCTCTCTCTCTCTCTCTCTCTCTCTCTCTCTCTCTCTCTCTCATTCTTCCTCTATCCCTCCCTTTTTTGTCTCATTTTCAATTTTGTTCCCTTTATTTTGTTTCTCCATATATCTTCCTGTCTCTCTATCTCTCATTCTTCCTCTATCTTCTTTTTTTGTCTCATTTTCTCTTTTTCTTGTTTCTCCATCTCTCTCCCCCCCTCCCTCCCTCTCTCTCTCTCTCTTTTCTCCTTTTCTCTTGTCATTCCTTTTCTTTCTCCCTCTCTCTCCTTCTCCCCACTCTTTCTTTTTTTCTCTCTGTCCTTATCCCCCTCCATATCTCACCCCATTTTTTCCCTCTCTTCCACACATGTAACACACTACATTCTCGTCAGTTTATTTTTGTCTTCTAACTCCCACATCATTTTTCCCTTTTCCTCTTCTCTCGGCCTCGTGTACGTCTTTTAATAAATTATTTTCGTTTCTGCTCGTTGTGGACGCGATCCAAAATCTCGTTTTCCTTTTAGACTTTGCCGTCGTAACGGCAATGGAGCTATTCTCTTTCACCCAAACCTCTCAATTTCCTTTCCTCTCTCTCTCTCTCTTTCTTTCTGTCTGTCTGTCTCTCGCTCTCTCTCTCCTCTTCTCTCTCTCTCCTTCTCTCTCTCTCTCTGTGTCCGTCATCCCCCCATACACACACTCCCTCCCTCTCTCTTTCTCTTATTTACTTTATTTCTTTCTCTCTCTCTCTCTCTCTCTCTGTGTCCGTCACCCCCACCATACACATACTACCTCTCTCTCTCTTTCTCTCTCATTGTCCGTCATCCCCCATACACATACTCCCTCTCTCTCTCTCTTTCTCTTATTTACTTTATTTCTTTCTCTATGTGTGTGTGTCCGTCATCCCCACCATACACATACTCCCTCTCTCTCTCTCTCTCTCTCTGTGTGTCCGCTACCCCCACCATACACATACTCCCTCTCTCTCTCTGTCCGTCATCCCCCCATACACATACTCCCTCCCTCTCTCTCTCTCTCTCTCTCTCTCTCTCTCTCTCTCTCTCTCTCTCTCTCTCTCTCTCTCTCTGTCCGTCATCCCCACTATACACATACACATTCTCTCTCTCTCTCTGTCAGTCATCCCCCATGCACATACTCCCTCCCTCTCTCTCTCTCTCTCTCTTTCTCTTATTTACTTTATTTTCTCTCTCTCTCTCTCTCTGTGTGTCCGTCACCCCCACCATACACATACTCCCTCTCTCTCTCTCTCTCTCTCTGTCCGTCCTCCCCCATACACATACTCCCTCCCTCTCTCTCTCTTTCTCTTATTCACTTTCTTTCTCTCTCTCTCTCTCTTTGTCCTTCACCCCCACCATACACATACTCCCCCCCCTCTCTCTCTCTCTCTTATTTACTTTATTTCTTTTTCTCTTGCTTACAAAAGCGTTCTTTACACACACTGCTCCAATCAAAGACCCTGACCTGATTTTTCTCCTCTTCAGCTTCCCTTCCTTTGCTCTTCTTTCTTTCCGCGTTGCCTTCATTTCCTCCCTACATTTCATTATCAACCTTTTAATTAACATTTTTCTTTAAGCCTTTTTGACGAGCTTGAGTCTTCTCTCGCCTGAATAAAATCACCTGACGGCACTCAGAATAGAGGAATGAGCTGTAATTGCTTCATTTCCTCCCTACATTTCATTATCAACCTTTTAATTAACATTTTTCTTTAAGCCTTTTCATATGGGCTTGAGTTTTCTCTCGCCTGAATAAAATCACCTGGCGGCACTCAGAATAGAGGAATGAGCTGTAATTGCTTCATTTCCTCCCTACATTTCATTATCAACCTTTTAATTAACATTTTTCTTTAAGCCTTTTTGACGAGCTTGACTCTTCTCTCGCCTGAATAAAATCACCTGGCGGCACTCAGAATAGAGGCATAAGTTGTAGTTATTAGTAAAGAGACACTTTCGTCATAGTAATGTCAGTTTACAAATTTTATGATTCCCAACGTTATCTATATGTTTATTCTATTATTCGTTTAAATTGTGTTTTGGTAATTTGTGATTATTTTTTTTTTATGGAGGGCAGAATCGTTTGCTGAATAAAGTCTTCTTGCATTTGCTGGATTGAATTTTGTAAAAAAAAAAAGAAAAAAAAAAGCGATGGATAAAAATCTAATTACATAAATGAGTAAATTAGTGCATATGTAAACAGATAATCTATAAGTGATATATAAATAGATGATAGATAGATACCTAAACTAATTAATTTATAAGCAGATAAACAATTAGAATAATAAATATGCATACAAGAAATGAAAAAACTAGATAAATAACTAAATAAACACAAAATTGTCTCATTATTGAAAGTTTTTATTTCCACTATTAAACTAACTCTAACATTTCCTCTCCTTGTATCTTGTCTTTATACGATATACCTCCTTTTTATCTTTTTCCTTTTAATCTTTCTATTTTCTGTAATCCTTTCCTTCCACATTTATTGCATTATTTTTTTCTTTTCCATCTCCACTTTCTCGTCAAGTTCAATTTTTTCTTCAATCTTCCCCTTTTCTTCTAATTCTTTTGGTCTATTTCTTCTGCTTTCTTTCATCCCGTTTTCTTCCAAGAACGCTTTCTTTCTTCAGTTACCTCATCACCTTTCATCGTTGTTCCTCTCCCCTCATCTCGCTCGCGCCTTCTTTACTCTAAAAAGGCCACTTTTACCAATGCTTCTCCTGAATTCAATGACCCTCCATTCTATTTCGTTACATCGTTAAGGGGAATCTGTAGAATCTTTCTGTACTGAAACACCAACAAGCAGCGTCGTCATGAAAGATTTTTTACTTTCTCTCTTTCTTTCTTTATTTATTCTTTCTTTCTTTCGTTCTTCTTTCTTTTCTTAGATAATTTTTTTTTTACTTTAAGGAAAGTATTTCATTGCTCCTTCTTATATCCTTCAAAGCAAATTCATCTATTCATTATGTCCTTTCAGTAAAAAAATTAAATTTCCTTCTTTTTTTCTTTCAAGAAAAATATTATTACATTGTTCTTACCATTATTATTTTTTCTCTGTTTTAGACTTATATTTTGAAAATATCAGTTAACTATTTCATTTTCTGATATTATTTTGGATTGAGCTAGATGTCGAAACATGAAGAACTAGAACAATCAGGATCTTATCATTCAGATGAATATCATTATCTAGTATTTAAAAGAAACAATATGGCAACATATTCAAAACAAGAAAATAAATGTTAACACTATTACCTAGTTCTCAAAGCCCCCACCCACCCCCCAAAGAAAAAGACAAATATCGACATAAAAAAAAAAAAAGGAAATTATAAAAAAAAATTACCCTCGGAACATCAGGAACCAATCCTTAGAGTGTTTAATCTCTTGCGCTTCGATGCCAATATGTCCAGTCAGTCGTGACCATTTCCTCCTTTCTTACAGTCACAGCCAATTTTTCATTATCCTCGTCTTGTCTGTCTCTATTGTGCAACCCCTCTCTCTCTCTCTCTTTTTTTCCTCTCTTTCGCTCTCTCTTTCTCCCTCCCTATCTCTCTTCTTTTTTCCTTTCTCTCGCTCTCTCTTTTTCCCTCCCTCTCTCTCTTTTTCATTTCGCTCACTCTTTCTCCCTCCCTCTCATTTTCTCTCTCTCTCTCTCTCTCTCTCTCTCTCTCTCTCTCTCTCCCTCTCTCTCTATGACTCTGGTTTAGAATCTGATGGCCTGCTTGTCTCTTTAACGATACTTGACCTCAATAAGATCTCTTTCATATTCTGTGTCCATGTTTATTCATCCCTGTGATTCTCATGGTTTGGTTTATTCTTTCTGAAACGAGTTAGAATGCATATGTCTTTCCTCCAGTTGTTTTTGTTAATATTGTTTACAATTTACATATCTATACCAATGTTCAAACATTTTTATATATGGATAAAGAAACTCATTCCTAGACTATTCAGGAACAAACTCGCGATCCTAGACCAGTGTCTTCTTCATTCATCTTTCTATATCTATATCTCCTCTTCTCCTATTTATGTTCCCATTCGTAATACCTTTCATTTAATGAGATCTACATGTACACACTCCTCACCAAATGAAAAGAGGAAAACTCTTCTTCGGCTCTCTGCTCTCTTTGTACCCAAACTCGCAGTTGCTCTCTTTGTACTTACGGTCGCGGTTACTCTCTTTGTATCCATAATCAGGAGAAAAGAGGATATTTCTGCACTGACAAAGTTCAAAGCCAAAACGCAGAAATATTACTTTTCACCCTTTATAGGATTTACATTGTCATTTCATAGTTCTTTACCTATGTGTTTATCATGGTAATGTAGGCATGTATATTATATATATATATATATATATATATATATATATATATATATGTGTGTGTGTGTGTGTGTGTGTGTGTGTGTGTGTGTGTGTATGCGTGTGTGTGTGTGTGTGTGTATGCGTGTGTGTGTGTGTGTGTGTGTGTGTGTGTGTGTGTGTGTGTGTGTGCGTGTGTGTGTGTGTGTGTGTGTGTGCGTATATGTACGTGTGTGTGTGCGCGCGTGTGAATAAGCTTATGTAATTCTCCCTTTCCCTTTACGCATGTCTGAACTGACTTAACCATCCTTCGCATACATAAACTGTGCATTTCCTAACACATCTCTTCTGACACGCTTATTTGTCGAAGACTTTGCATCTTCAGTTTCGGTTCTTGAATCCTGTTTATTTTTCTTTACACTCTTTATATATTTTTCTAATTACTCTTGCAAGCTCTTCATGGCTCGATACACATCTTCCTCTTCTTTCGAAGGAAAAAATAAATTGCTCATGTTAAGATCCTGCAGCTCAATGAAAGTTTTTAAGTCTCTGATGTATTCAGCCCTCGACAGTAAAATGGCTCCCTTTTCATCTCTTTCGATGCATTTTATGGCTATTTAGTGACAGGCAATTTACTTTCGCTCTTCGAAAAAACATCACCGATGCTGATCGATTGTAAAAATCGTCGTTTTTCTCCTCCATTCCTTATAGTTTTTCTTAAGACTTCTTTTCTTTGCCTTCCTCAGTTTCTTTTTCGAAATAATCTAATTCCACATTTTTTTCTATTTTCTTTTTGTCACTGTGGTATTACCTTGTTGGTCTCTTGTTATTGTTTTTTATGCTATTATAATTGAAAGTGTACCTAATGAGTTTTTTTTTTTTAACTTCAGATACAAATTCATGTGTACCTTGATATCCCACATGGATAGCCCTATAAGCACCATTTCAACCTATCTTTAGTGTTATTACATTTAATCTGTAAAGCCACTTGCCTACATAACAAATGGTCTCTTCCCACCCATTTATTAACCCCTCCTTCCGCCACACTGCTTGCCTCAGAAACAATGCAGGAAGACACAGCACCTCCACAGCAGCGCCAGGCAACCGAAGCTGGTTTACCCCCACTGCTTCATTTACAAGGTGGCCCTCCCACCCCTCGTCCATATATACATGCATTCATATGTACATCAATGCACACAGGCTTTATCTCATAAATCCATGTACACATCAGTACAAGCGTAAGTTCATCTACATATATGCATACATACATTCATATGTACACAAATGCACACAGGCTTTATCTCATAAATACATGTACACATCAGTACAAGCGTAAGTTCATCTACATATATGCATACATACATACATATATATATATATATATAATATATATAATTTAAATATTTGTATTCTTATATGTATGTATACATAAGTTTTGAGACATTACGACAAATCAAGGAAGGTGGATAAAGAAGTTTTGGTCCGAGTTTATTCCTGACCGGTTTTCCTCTGAACTTCTTTACCGTGAAATCTTAGGGTGAAGCCTGTAGGGGATGAACTCGGACTATGATTCGTATATATTTTTTTTTTTATCCACCTTCCTCATAATAAGTGTAAGAGGTGGGTGCGTTCCTCCTTGCGTTCCTATGTGCGTTCCGCTTTAGTTTGGGCGCGGTTAGCGCTCCCCAACTATTAAAGCTTAGAGACAGGAGGTTCATACCGAAATAAAAGTCCGGTAGGCCACATACTATGCTAAAGAAAATTTTCGTAGGCCACATCCAAAAGGTAGGCCACATACTATACCGGCACTTATATTAATTTAATAGTTTGGGAGCGCTAACCGCGCCCAAACTAAACCGGAACGCACATAGGAACGTACCAAAGAACGCGCCCAGCTCTGCCAAGACTACATGTAGTCATACATGAATATAATCATCAATGTTATTATCAGTTACGGTAGAAAACTATATCTAATACAAGTCACAGCAGTTGTGCATTACTGATACATCATTGAGCATAGATAAGGATCCAGGAACAAAAGAAAAAATAAACATTTGAATGTGACAAAAATAAGACAGGAAGCGAAAAATAAAGCCATGCGAAAATATCGAAGATAAGAAAAGAGACGACGAAAAATAAATCATACATAATAAGAATTTTCTTTTTAAGAACTATATATAACAATGCATCACGACGAAGATTAGAAAAGGAAATTAACTTTTGACTCAAATATTCCAACTAAAAATGACATACATTTTGTGATCAATTTCCAGGCACATAGTAATATTTGCAACAAAGAAAAAATAAATAAATAAAAAAATATTTGCAGTGCAGCATGCAACATTACACTGATTTCATTGTAAGAAAAAATACAAATTGGGTAGAAGCTAGAAACGCTAATATGCAAAAAAATATATATATTAAATAATATTCTATACAGAAAAAAAAATCAAATTCTATACCATGACTTTCAATATTACACATTACATTTTATTCCAAGAAGAAATCTAGAAGAATTAGAACTTCAATAGAATGTGAAAGAGTTATATCAGGGAACAGTATTCTAGAGTAAGAAATAAGTAACTTGGAATACAGTTAGCAGAGTTAGATTAGCCAGCAAAAACTTTTAAATTTTTCTTCCCAACAATTCCAAGGCCTCTGAGCACCATGTGACACCAAGAAACGGGAAAGAATTTCCAGCGGTGAATATACATACATACATACATACATGTATTATTTGCTTGCATAAATGGGCACACATACCTACACGTACATACATACATACATACATTCATACATATACATACATATGTACATACATACATACATACATATGTGCATGCATACAAATGTACACACATAAAAAATTACATATATACAAGCATAGAGAGACCAAAGACTAACACTTGCATAAACCAGTTTTGCGATAGGGGCATCGGGAAGAATCACCTCCCGTCTCCAACAAGATCCTCATATCTTCCATCAGTATCTCCTACATACCCTATACTTCTCCACACATTAAATTATGTATGTATATATATATATATATATATATATATATATATATATATATATATATATATATATATATGCGTGTGTGTGTGTGTGTGTGTGTGTGTGTGTGTGTGTGTGTGTGTGTGTGTGTATGTCTCTGTTTCTCTGTGTGTATGCCTCTCTCCTAACTCTATATTTCTCATATTTTCATTCACAATGCCGTCGTCTTCTTATCACCCAGTGTCATCCTCTTCCTCCTCCTTCTTTCTCTTCCTCTTCTTCTTTCACCTTCTCTCCTTTTTCACCCTCCTTCTTTTCGTCTCCCCCCTCCACTCCTTCTCCTCCTCTTCTCCCTCCTCCCCTCCTCCTCCTATTACTCTTTCTCCTCCTCCTCCTCTTCCTTCTCCTGATTCACTTCTTTCTCTTTCTTCCTCTTCTTCCTTCACCTTCTCTCCTTCTTCACCCTCCTTCTTTCCAGTCTTCCCCCTCCACTCCTTCTCCTCCTCTTCTCTCTCCTCCTCCTCCTCCTCGTATACTCTTTCTATTCCTCCTCCTCCTCGTATACTCTTTCTCTTCCTCCTCCTCCTCCCATCTTACCCTCCCTTCTTCCTCCATCATTCTTCCCTGCCTTCTGCATGTCCTTCATGGCGCCTCATTCCTTCTTCACATCATTCTACTTTTCGTTATTTATTGCTCTCGTTATTGCCAATTCGTCTCCTCTGCATATGTCGTTAATCCTTCATCATTTCCTTGTAACAGTCCTTTGGTTCCAACAAATCTATTACCAATTTCTTTCCCAAACTCTTCTATCGCAAATAATTTTGTTATAATTTTCTTAACTATAAAAGATTAATGAGTTGCAGATTTTTTTTTTTTTTTGTCAAGGTTGTAATTTCTAACCATTACTCATGCCCTCTTTTGTTTTCTTTTTGTCAAATATATCAAATACTTTAAATATATCAAATATCTTAAATAGTTTAAATTTGTTAAAATTTAGATACTTTCAATACTTCAGATACTTTGAATGTTTTAAATATTTCAAATATTTTAAATATCTTATATACTTTATTTTGTACATACTTTAAATATTTATATATTTTTCAATATTTCAATTATTTTGAATATCCTAAATACTTTATATAATCTAAATTCTTTAAATATTCAAGACACTTTAAATATTTTAGATATTTCAAATACTTTAGATACTTTAAATGCTAAGATAGGAGGGAGGGACGAGGGTGGAGAGGAGTGGAATATATGGGAAATGAAATGGGTGGGAGTGATTTCTATGCCTTTTTCTTTTTGGCTACCCCCCGTGTAAGGGGGAAAAAGCCTTTGGTATATGTATGTATGTAAATACTTTATATGCAGTTGTATCCACACAAGACTCGGTTTATTACATTCATTTTCCTTTTAAGGAAATAAAGTGGTTAATTTCATATAAAATAATACACATAAATCATGTTCGGATAATGACAGTTCATATATGGGAGGTATTTATTATTTTCATTTCTTATATTTTTCAATATCTGCGTGTCAATTGAACAGAAGACTGCAAGAATGGAGGAGACTGCAAGAGACCATAAGGCCTACACTATGCAGTTCCATACAAATCTTTACATTACAAACTGACAATCAGTATACCGTACTTATCATTGTTGTTATTATAGTTATTATGGCTACCACCCCTTCTAATATTTTTACTGTTATTGAGGAGACTACAAGAGACCATAAAGCCTATACTATGCAGTTCCATCCAAATCTTTACATTACAAACTGACAATCAGTATACGGTACTTATTATTGTTGTCATTATTATTATTGCTTCCACCACTACTACTACTTTTACTGTTATTGATATTATCAATGTTATTATCATTAGATATGCAATGCATAGTGCCTAAGAGGTTTAGTAAGGCAATAAGTTGTTACAAATAGTCATAAACTTACATCTGCAATAAATTCTGGCGTCTTCAATTAATCAATTTCTTAATCAATTAATCAATTGATTAGATTAGCTTAAACATGTGACATCTTTAAACCCAGCTCAGCAGAGGCAAATCGATTATGTCTCATTACATATCGCATCTGCTGTAAAGAACAAGATTAAACTAATCTTGATTGAACTCGTAAGAGTGTGGAGCATTGTCTCTCTCTTCTTCCCTCCCTCATCCACTTTCTCATCCACGTTCTCGTCCTCTGTCTCATTACCTTTCACCTCTTCCTAATTTTCTTCCACCCTCTATCTTCTTCCCCTTCTCTTCTTCCTCTTCCTCTTTCACTATTTACTTTTCTTCTTCTTCTTCTTCTTCCTTTTCTTTTTCCTCCTCCTCTTCCTCCTCCTCCTCCTCCTGCGCCTCCTCCAGTGACATATAACGAAGGTTTTATTTTCTTTTCTTCACATGTGTCTTTATAAACAAATTGATAGTTGATGCTCTACATATATACTTTTCTTTTTGGAGCGACATCAAACCTTCGTTCTCTCATGAGCCTAACATTATTCAATATATAATGAATATGCAACAAGAGACAGCACACGCACAGATATGCCGCTTCACTTAAACGGTGACCCCCCCCATCTCCGTCCCCTCATGCAAAAAAAGAGAGAGAGAGAGAGAGAGAGAGAGAGAAGACGAGGAGAAATCCCTTCGGGCTGCATCAAAATATCATTCACTCATAAACAACCCATATCCTCAATCCCCATCCCTCCCCTCCTTGCATAACAGCATCATCCATACACAGCTATTCTCCACTCATACCCGCCTCCTGTCCTCTCCCTTCTTTGCTCAACAGACATTCCCCTTTTGCTCAACGCCCCTTTTACCCTATCCATCCATCTCATCCTCGGTCGTCCGCTCAAGTTAATTTCCTCCACTTCTACTTTCTACATCTCTTTTACTAATCATTCGTCACTCATTCTTCCCATGTGTCCAAGTGATCCCAATAATCTTTCATCAACCTGCCATATATTTCTCTAGTCCTACTTTGCAACCAGTTCCTGAATACTCGCTTCTTCTCCTCTACTACCTTCAGTTCATCATCCCACCACTCACTACCCTTCCTTCTAGTCCCTCCTATCATCCTTGTTCCAAATACCATCTTTGTTCACCTTGCCATTCCCTCCTTGAAACATCGCCATTCCTCCACTCCCACCTCTAAATTATCCTTCACCAACTCCCATATTTCTCTCAGCTTCTCCTTGTACTCCTGTTCTTTTTCCATCTCAATTAAACAATTTACTCTAAACACCTCTCTACTTTCTGCCCTTTTCCTCTTTCTCCACCTATTCTCCACCCTCAATTTACCTTCTACTAAAAAGATTATCTGATATCACCCCCCTCTCTCCCCTAAGAACATGGACATCCAGAACTCTTCCTACTCTTCTCCTACATTAACCCTTATTAACCACCCTTCCATTCACCACCCTCTCCCATGTGTACTTATGCTTGACTCTTTTCCTAAACACTGTGTTAGCAATCATTAACTCCCTTTCTAAACACATCTCTACCTTTAACTTTCCACTATAATTTCTACCTGGCAATCCACACTTCCCAACCACTCCGTCTATTGGTTTATATCCTAACCTAAAATTGAAATATCCCAAAACCGCTACACTGACATTCATCCCAAAACTCACTATGTACTCATTCAAATCTATCCAAAAAGCCTCCCATCCCTCTACACTCTTGTCACTACCAGGCACGTACGCACTTACAAAGACCCACACCTACCATTCAAGTTCCACCCTCATCTACATTAACCTTGAAGAAATTTCCTTCCACTTCACCACACGCTTACTTATCTCCTCACTTACTAATAGAGCTACCCCTTCCCTTCCTCGTCCTCTTCTCACTTCCGACACCATTCCCACTACACTCCCAAACTCAAAATCACCCCTCCTTTTCAACGTAGTTTCCCTTAATGCTAACACATCCTTCTTCCTTCTCAAAAAACATACTGCTTACCTCTTCCCTTTTACACTCATCTGTACCACACCCACGCACATTAAAAGACCCAAACCTTAGGGTTCTGTTTGGAAAACTCCTCCCAGACCCTCTTTTGCCTTGACTTCTTGTAGGAATGCACCCCTTATGGTTACAGAGAGAGAAAAAAATCAGATGAGAGAGGATGGAGATCTGTAGGTGGGGAGGGTCATCCTTTCTAAAAGAGTTGAAACTAATTCAATTAACTTACCTCGCTTCAGTGGCTCTCTTCACAAATCTTATTCGGGGACGCTGAGACAAGAAAGAAAGAGGCGACGGGAAACGAGACGATAATAGTGAAATCTAGCGCCGAAGTGAAAAAAAGAAATGGAGTTAGAAAAAAGACAAGAGAATTGAGTCAAGACTAATTCAATTAGCCTCGTGGGCACAAGAAAGAAGATGAAGTGAAATTCGAAGGATGAAATGAAACAAGAGAGGAAAAGATCAGGATTGGAGAAATGGAGATGATTGTGAAAGAGGCGGATGCATATGGGAGAACAAGACTTGACCTTAGGGATGTAAAAAAAAAAAAAAAAAAAAAAAAGGGTGTAAATTTTTGTTAGAAAAACTGAATGTCAATTACATGGGGGAGAGTGATAGAGTTCAACGTTCGGCAAAATCCTTAGTCACTGCAATTTTTTTCAGTAGTGAGTTAAAATAACATTTAACCCATTAAACACTAGAGTACTTTCTACTAACACTTGTGCTTAACCAAGAACTAATTTACTACTCACTTGTGTCCCAACAAGATGAATAGCATCTCTTGGTGTAATCTAACCATGAGTGACAATTGGACCAAATTGGTCGAGCCTTAGGACATACAAATATCTTGATAGACTAAATTAAGTTATTTCTCAACAGCCAGAATCAAATATTTACAGGTTCAAGGGGACTTTATTCTACGTGTCTACGATGAATGAAATCGTCTGTCCTTAACCAAATATGTTTTTCTTTTCTTATAGGAGACACTTTACCTAAATGAGGAGAAAAATTAACAAAGGTGTAAGAAGAAGCCAAAGAAAAGAATATACATATACTGGGGATACGACAAAAGATCTATGTTACTGAGATTTTTTTTTATTTTATTTTTTTAACAGTTCACTTGAAACAACGCTACTGGTAAAATATATATTTTCTTAAACAGTTGCCATGAAATGTTTACAAATAGATGTTTCCTTTTTGAGCTCAAGGCGACACGGAATACAACACTTATTACGACTTCCAGAATTCGCTTTCGCCACTGGGACTTTGTCTCCAGAATCTCAACCGCGACATCAAAATTTAAGATTGGTGCTGCTGATGGTAGTACTGATGGTCGTGTTGATGGTGCTGTTGATAGTTGCAGAGTTAGAGGTGGTGGTGATGATCATAGTTCTGGTGGTAGTGGTGGTGGGGTTCGTAATGATAGTGGACGTGTTGATGGTGCTGTTGATGGTGGCATAGGTAGTGGTGGTGGTGATGATCATGGTGCTGGTGGTGTGGTGGTGGGGTTCGTAATGGTAGTGGTCGTGTTGGTAACGGTGCTGATGGTGCTGTTGATAGTGGCATAGGTAGAGGTGGTGGTGATGATCATGGTGCTGGTGGTAGTGGTGGTGGTGATGATCATGGTGCTGGTGGTAGTGGTGGTGATGATCATGGTGCTGGTGGTAGTAGTGGTGATGATCATGGTGCTGGTGGTAGTGGTGATGGGGTTCGTGCTGTTAGTAGTCGTGTTGGTGGTAGTGTTCGTTGTAGTGTTGGTGATGGTGTTGATGGTGTTGTTGATGTTGGTGCCGGCGTTATGTTATTGCTGTTTCTAGAATTAGTGCTAATTCTAGTGTTTGTGTTCCTGGCAGCTGGTATTCCTTGTAGGTGGTGTACACTGGTAATTGGAATAATCGTTACCATATGGTCTTCAAGCCACACAGAGCTCCAAGTCTTTTTTTATTTTATAAAAGTAACCGACCGTATTGTAGTTTTTCTATCTCATTTTTCCTCACCGTCACCTTTGCATCCCCTCCCCTTTCTCTCTCTCTCTCTCTCTCTCTCTCTCTCTCTCTCTCTCTCTCTCTCTCTCTCTCTCTCTCTCTCTCCCGAACAATGCCATCGATGAGTCCCACGGAGAACGGAGATGAACCAAAAATGTCTGAGATGCCATCCGGAAGAGAAATGGTCACTCCATTTACTAATATCCCTCTTTTATCTGAATAAAATCGCTTGGCGAAAGAATTATCTGCTATAATATTAACCGTCTCACTAATGTGGTGTTCCTTGAAGCCAACAAAATTGTTTGGCGTCAACCGCAATAAAATTTGTCAAGAATTTCACTATGTTCTTCGAAGAAATATCTTGTTCGATTCATTGTCCAATCTTGGTGAGGTCCCCGTTCTCCGTCTCTCCTCTGGTTCGATCTCGTGATCTTCGGCTCTAACGAACAATTGCTACTTGGTACCTCTGGGAGATATCTTGAGCCTAGCTCATCATTGTCCTGGGCACTGGAGGCTCCAGTTTGGCTTCCAGTCATAACTTTAAGGTTTCCAATCATCGTGTGATGTATGTGTATGTGTGGGTGGGTGTTTGTGTGTGTGTCTGTGTGTGTGTGTGTGTGTGTGTGTGTGTGTGTGTGTGTCTGTGTGTGCACGTGTGTATGTGTATATATGTGTGTGTGTGTGTGTGTCTGTGTGTGCACGTGTGTATGTGTATATATGTGTGTGTGTGTGTGTGTATGTATGTGTGTGTGTGTGTGTGTGTGTGTGTGTGTGTGTGTGTGTGTGTGTGTGTGTGTGTGTGTGTGTGTGTGTGTGTGTGTGTGTGTGTGTGTGTGTGTGTGTGTGTGTGTGTGTGCCTGTGTGTATGTGACTGTCTGCGTTTGAATGTTTGTGTATGTCTTTGCATGTGTATATTTGTGTGTCTGTGTTTGTATATCTGTGTGTCTGTGATTGCATGTCTGTATGAATAAAAACGATAACGACAATAAATAACCCGAGGATGATTTTATCAATCCATCGATCTAACTCCATTGTGCTTATATTCGTATCTATCATAAGCCCATCGATAAAGACGAAGAGAAGGGCATTATATAATTAGAAGGAAGACTAGATCGATTGGCAAACATTTCAAGCTAATAAAATCTAAATCAAATGAACACGTGAAAGAGTTTTAATGAAGGAGAGATTACAGCAACACAAAAGAAAGAAATTCAGATGAAAATAAGATAGATAAAGAGATAATGAAAGCGGAGGTAAAAAGAAACGAAGAATAAAAATGACATAGCAAACGAATTTATAATATCTTTGAGTAATTGGGAGGAAATGAAAGCAGGTCTGATACCTGAAGTAATTCAGTCAAGGTGAACGAAAATGAGCGAAGATGAAAGGAAATATAAAGTGAAATGAACAAGTGTAAGGCGCACGAAAATATGAAGAAATGGATGCTAATGAATGAATTAAGTGATGCCTCGTGTTTCGCTAATTAGACAACCCTCAGCCCCACACTGTTTGGCAACGGTCCTTGGGTTCTCCTTATAGATCTCTTTGGGAAGAAATTTGAGGCTGTTGTCTGTACTGTACCACTGTGGGATTTTTTCCATCCCACAATCTGGAAGTAGTATGGGCAATGTAGCAGCCTTCCCAGAAATCAATTATTGTGAACGTTTAGCAAACGTTCGTTGAAGATGTGTGAAAAGTATGTTTGTTTGATAACTGCAATATTGAAAATTTATCAATGTAAAATCCAAGATAGTAACAAAATAATTTTATTTTTATAAAAAAAGAAACTCTTGCTATGCGATGCTAAGTAAAGTATGCCATACGAACTTTAAACAAACTTTTGACAAACATTGAAAGAAAAAGTACTATTTTGTCTCAAGTAAAAATACATACATACATACATACATATACCAAGGCTTTCCCCCCCTTCCAAGGGAGGTAGCCAAAAAGGGAAAGGCATAAAAACACTCCCACCCATTTCATCCCTAAATACACTCCACACCCCTCCCACCCTCCCTCTCATCTGAGCACCTCCTAGATGACGGGTCATCCCTGCACCCTGCCCACCGCCCTGGGTCAGAAGCAGTGTCGCAAGACACAGCACATCCACAGCAAGGCCGCTTCATTTAATCGGCGACCCCCCCTCTCCGTCCCCCCTTGCATATAAGGAGAGGACGGGGAGAAATCCCTTCGGGCTGCGTCAAAATTTACTCACGCATACTACCCCACCCCCCACCCCCCCGCCCATTCCTCCTCATGCAATCACAACATCATCCATATACAACCATTCTCCACTCACCTCTGTCTTCCGTCCTCTCCCTTCCTTCCTCAACAGACATTCCCCTCTTCCCCAAAGCCCCCTTCACCCCATCCATCCACCTCATCCTAGGACGTCCCCTCATGTTCACTCCCTCCACATCTGCCTTCCATACCTCTTTTACTAGTCTTTCTTCACTCATTCTTTCCATGTGTCCAAACCATCCTAATATTCTTTCATCAACCCTATCTCCCAAATCCTTTTTCACCCCTGTTCTCCTCCTCACCTCCTCATTTCTCACTCTATCCAGCCTAGTAACCCCCACCATACTTCTCAGACACCTCATCTCAAACACATTCAAACTCCTTCTCTCTTCTTCTCTTATGTTCCATTTTTCTGCCCCATACAGTGCTGTTGGCACAATCACTCCTTCATACAGTCTCCTCTTCGCATCCATTCCCAAATGTCTATTCCTCATTACACTCTTTAAACCACCAAGGCATTTACTCGCTTCTCTCAATCTACATTCTACCTCCACCTTCACTCCACCTTTTCCTGCTACACTTGCACCCAAGTATCTAAAACTATCCACTTCCTCCAGTCGCTCTCCCTTAATGGTCACTTCCAGTCTACTGCCACTTTCACCCCTTGTACATCTCATCACCTTACTTTTACCCACATTTATCTTTAGCTTTCTTCTATCACATACTCTCCCAAACTCTGCCACCAGCTTCCTCAATCCCTCCTCTGACCCTGCCACAAGCGCAGTGTCGTCCGCAAACAACAGCTGGCTCACCTCCCACTTTTCTCCATTTTCTTTAATCATCTCCAATCCCTGACCCACTACCCTAGCATTCACCTCTCGCACCACCCCATCCATGTATAAGCTGAACAGCCAGGGCGACATAACGCATCCTTGACGAAGTCCCACCTTTACTTCAAACCACTCACTCTCTCCATTTCTAATCCTGACACAAGCTCTACTACTCTCATAAAAACTCTTGACAGCTCCCAAAAGCTTTCCTCCTATCCCATAAATCTGCATAACCTCCCACAGTGCCTTTCTGTCTACCCTATCCTAAGCCTTTTCCAGATCCATAAAAGCCCAAAAAACATCCTTCCCCTTTCCTATAGCTTTCTCACATATCTGTCTTACCACAAAGATCTGATCTACACAACCTCTACCTGTCCTAAAACCACACTGTTCCTCACCAATTACTCCTTCTGTTCCTCTCCTAATCCTCTCAATTAAGATCCTCCCATAAGCCTTCCCTACTACACTTAACAGGCTAATCCCTCTGAAACTACTACATTCACACTTGTCCCCTTTTTCCTTGTAAAGAGGAACTATACAGGCACTTCTCCAGTCCTCCGGTACTCTACCCTCTCTCCAGCAAACATTAAATAACCTCACCAGCCAGTCCACCATCACTGAACCTCCCTTTTTCAGACATTCTGCATGGCATCCATCCAGACCAGGTGCCTTACCTGCTTTCATCATCTTTACAACTGCCTTCACCTCATCCTTCCCTATTTCTCCTCCATTCTCCTCACTCATCACTCTCATTTTCTTCGCATTTCCCACTGCAGCTATCTTTCCTTCCCTATCCTCCTTCACATTTAGCAACTCCCTAAAATATTCTGCCCATCTTCCCCTTACTGCCATCTCTTCCATTATCATCTCTCCATCTGTACCTTTTACCTTTTCTTCCCTACTTGATTCGCCTCCTCTTCCTCTCTTAATTTCTTTCCAGTAATAAAAAAGTAAAAATAATATGCCTAAAACTATACAAAGAGCGTTTTATATGTATGATCTATGTAAATATATATTTGAAATATCCTAAAGAAAAACACTGCTCCATCACATACTTGTATAACATATTTGTATAACATTTGCTTTCTGGAGGGAGCAGTCGCCGGTTGTCAGCTGATCATATGTGAAAAAAGTGTAAGAAATAAAGCTGAAGTTGATAGAGAAAAATCTTGAACTCATTCCGAAGACCGAATGTCGGCCTCTCAGGGCTGCACCTCTTGATGGAGATGAAGGACAATTCTGTTGTCCATCTTGAGGAATCACCACGTGCAGGTGTCCGTCAATGGTCCCAAACAGAAACTAAGACTCGAAAAAAAAAGAAACGACTCAAAGAAAACCATGAAAGAAAATGCAACAGTGAAAGGGAAATAAAAAAAAAAACTATTTTAAGTCATTAGTACTAACACTACTACCGAGGGGGATAGTAGATAAAAATAGTATTTCATCTACGTTGGATACCAGTATTTAAAAAGGTTGACAAACTAGGGGCATATGGTGAAGAAGAAAATGACTAGCAAGTCCACAGATCAGAGAAAATGTACATAGAAGAAGGTAGAGACAAAGATGCAAAGGAATAGTATAAGCGGTGATAAATGAAGAGAAAAGGTGAATCTGAAGATGAAAAGAATTTAAGGAAAACTGCAAAGGGAAGAATGTGAGGAGGCTACGCCAGGAGGCCCATAGCTGCGTGCAAAGTACGAAGAGTAAAAAAAAAAAGAGAGAGAGAGAGAGAGAGAGAGGAAAAGAAACGAAGAAACATTTTCAAATATAGAACGGCTGCTTAGACAAGGCCATGGTGTTCCAAATGCTAAACGAATATAACAGAAGTCGAATAGAGAAGTATGAATTATAATATGGAAGGAGTAAGGTCTATACAAGTAAACAGATATTTCTTAGGTAAAGAATGGAAAGATGGATAGAAGTATAAAAGAACGAGAAGAGAGTTCCAGGCAAAGATGGAAAGATTGTGTTGTTTTTTCTTTTTATCAGATGCTCTCAAGTTGAAACAATCCATGCAGAACCATCGGCCAATTTCAACTTAATACGATTTCTTGTTCTTCTTTTCTTTCTTTTCCAGTTTTTAATAACAATAAAAAAAAGTGTAGACATCAAATATTATATATTTTCATTTCTTGTTTTATTTTTTTTAGTAATGATAAAAAGTGTAGGCAGCAAACTTTCTGGATTCATTAATATTTTTTATAAAAAGAATTTTGAAAAATTATATATGTAGACTGGACATCTTACAGTTTGGTATGAAATATAGTTTCTACGATTTTTTATTTTTTGGGGGGAAAGAAATATATGAAATATATGCACCAATCTCTAGATCATTACCAAATATAGTAAAGAGCCTATGGGCGACCAAGAAAGTCTTCATGGCCCATCAGAGATCCACGGACTACAAGTACATGGCTACCGGTCTAGACAATCGAAAGGGCGAAACTGGAAGATGTATTCATATATATATGTATGTATATATGTATGTATGTGTGTATGTATGTATGCATGTATGTACTATGTATGTATATATGTACGTATGTATATATGTACGTATGTATGTATGCACGTATGTAACTATGTATGTATGTATGTATGTATGTATGCATGCATGTAGGTATATACGTACGTATATATGTATGCATATGAGTATGTATGTTTGTAGTTAGATACATACGTATGTATGCATGCATGTATGTATGCTGGCAGATGAATGCAGAAAAGCAGAAGAAGACAAAGGAGGGAATGGGAAGGAGAAGACATTGGAATAAGAGAAGAGAGCAAATATGGGAAATGTGTTTGGGAAAGAAAGTTGGAGGCGACGAACAAAGAGAGGGAATGAGGTCAGAGGACACGCATAAAGACAAAATAAATGAGTAAACGAAAGAACACTTAGAAAAAAAAGTAGAGATTGAAAAAACAGTAAAAATGTAAAAAAAAAAAAAAAAAAAAAAAATTATATATATATTATATATATATATGTATATACATATATGTATATATATATTATATACATATATATATATATATATATATAAAGAAGAAGCTCAAGAGAAGCAGAACTAAAGAGCCAACTTTTTTTTTTTTTTTTTTTTTTAGAATTGTCATGACACACCGAGATACTTTAGAACTAAAGAGAAGACATTGACTGGAAGTTATAAAACGGATTTCGTAAATGATTTAGCACAGTGCACTGCTGGCGTTATCGGAAGCGTGCCGGTCGTACAGTCACTCAGCTGTGGGTTCGAATCCCGCACTCCTCTGTTTGACACATACCCCATCAGTCCCCAAAGCACATAACAAGACAAAGGTGACGGCTTCGGCCGCAGCTACTCAGCGCCTCCTGGTGTAGGCTCCTCCCCTTCATCTCATATTTCACTGCAGTTCCGTAGAAACAAACAAGATTCTTGGACCTTCTCTCGAGAAAGATTTTTATTTCTTCTTCTCTTCTGTTGTCTGCGTTGTATCAGCGTGAATCTATTTCACTGCCTCAGGCTGGAAGGAGGGGAAAGAGGAGGAGATGGAGGAGGAGGACGAGAAGGCGCAGTAGGAGGAGGAAGAGAGGGGGAGGAGGAGAGGTAGAAGGAGAAAGAGCATGAGAAGAAAGAGAAAGAGGAGGAGGAGGAGGAGGAGGATCAGGAAGCGAAAGAGGAGAAAGAGGAGAAAAGGATGAATATGAGGAAAGGGAGCACGGATAAAAGGAAGAAGAGGAGGAGCAGGAGGAAAAGGAGGAAGGGAAGACGAAGAGAAGGAGCAAGAGGAGGAGGAGGAGGAATAGCAGCAGGAAGAGAAGGAAAAAAACGAGTAGGAAGAGGAAATTAAGAAGGAGGGGGAGGAGGAGGACGATTAGGAGGATGGGCAAGAGGAGGAGGTGGAAGTTTGGGAGGAGGAAGACGAGCAAGAGGAGGAGGAGGAGATGGAAGACGAGGACGAGGACGAGGACGAGGACGAGGGGGAGGAGGAGGAGGAGGAGGAGGAGGAGGAGGTGAAGGAGGAAGTGGAGGAGGGGAAGGATGAGAGCAGACATCAATTGTCAACTTTTATATTATCAAGGGATAGAAAAATTATATAAGTTGGCAATATATATATATATATATATATATATTGGAGAAGTAAGGGAACAGGTTCTCTTATACGCATATGGAATTGAGAACGACACCATTCTCACAGACAGTTATTCAACTGTTACATAAGGTTTTCCAAATTTCTTATTAATATTTTTTGACGTTTCGTCCACAGGGGAAATCATCGGAATTATATAACAATAAATTTATAATAGTAAAATATTACCAAAATTAAATGACACATATTTTGACAAAGATAGTATTACAGACGACATCGGGTATTTACAATGCGAAATGTGTACCCTCGCCATTTTTTGACAGTTTATATACTAACGCTGACCTCACCGGCTAACCTCTCCCCTGAAAGAAATCTATTTTGTCCAACATGATGGTGTCGCGATGGGGTCACCCCTAGGCGTCCTCTCCGCCCCGACCTTTATGTCAGCAATAGAACATGATGCATTTCAGGATAAGGAGGCTGACCCCGACAGCTGTACTGTAGATACATGGATGATGTTTTTATCTGCACACACTCCCTTGATCTCAGAAACCTTAAGATCGAAGTTACAAGAAAAAACAGAATTAGTATTCACAATAAAGATGAATAGTAAAGGTTATTTTCTATTTTTAAGTATACTTGCAAATTCTAATTCAGGTGAATTTATTACTAGTGTATACCACAAACCTACTAACGCGGATAAATGTATGTATGGTCAAGACGAATGTTCAGAAAAATATAAAGAGTAATTAAGAGTTATATTAACAGGGCCTTTAAGATATGTTCATCTTGGCAAGCCCTACATGATGAACTAAAACACATTCGTCAAATATCAATAATGAATACTCTAATAATAATTTTGACGATATCGCTAACAAGATGATGGATAAGATCCTTTGTAAAGAAAGTTCCTCTAATGAAAAGATATTATGGGATATGATTACAAAGAACTGTCAAGCAATTAATGAGAATGTATAAATGAGATTGCTTTGTTATTAAGACAGCCATAAATCCTGCTCCTTAGTGATTAAAAAAAATTGTATAGTCCCACTAAAACTATATCTATGACAAATGTAGTGTACCAACTCCATTGTTATACCAAGGACTGTGCGCCCCCCATTAGTACATACATAGGTCGTAGTAGATGTTCTTTAAATAGAAGGTTATCTTTACATGTGCAGAATGATTCAATAAAGCAACGTATGAAACACCATAATAAATATATAAAGAAAAGTTAATATGTAACGCCCAAATAACTGCTAGCAGTGAGGACTTCGATAGATTACAAATGTTGGAAGAATTATTAATACAAGAGAATTCCCATCAATCAATGTACAAGTTCATCTAACATCAACAATAAGGCTATTTAACTCCACGCTACGCCTTAATGTAAAGAGGTCAGCACCCCCTAACCGCCACAACCTCTTCACACACCACCCATAATCCAAGCGTGCGACCAGACATAAATAGGTTAGCCGGTGAGGTCAGCATTAGTATATATAATGTCAAAAAATTGCGAGGGTACACATTTCATATTGTAAGGACCCTAGTCGTATGTAATATTGTCTTTGTCAAAAATATGTCATTTACTTTTAGTAATACCTTACTATTGTAAATTCATTGCTATAAATGTAATTCTGATGATGTTCAACTGAGGACAAAACATAATATATCGCAGGGCTATATTAGGTGGTTTAATATCTGTTTATCACCCCAATGCAATAAGATTAGCAAGAACTTTGGAAAACCTTATGAAAAAGTTGAATAAATGTGAGAATGCTGTCGTCTTTAACTCTATGTGCGCGCGCACACACACACACACACACACACACACACACACACACACACACACACACACACACACACACACACACACACACACACACACACATATATATATATATATATATATATATATAATACATATATATATACATATATGTTGATACATATATATACATACATGTATACTGGATATGCAGGCACATTTACACCTTTCAGCTTACATAACCTGACTGTGGAGGTGTATTTCGGTTCACGCTCCATACTACATCACCTCCTCTGGAGCTTAAACTTCCTTTATCCATTTCCCTATTCAACCTCCCTCCCTCCCTCCCTCCCTCCCTCCCCCCACCTACCCTGCAATCTGCACCATCTCCAATTCTTTTGGTTCTCTGCCAGAAAATCTCCTTTTTCACAGATAATCCCCTCCACTCCTCTCGCTCCATTACATTCTCCCTCGTTCTTTCTTTGGGCCTTTCTCTAAGCCTCTCTTTCCTTCTGTGTTTGCTTTACACACTCTTTCCTCCTCTGCCATGCGTTGCCCAATTTCCAGATGGGAAGCTAGACTCTGTAACAATAATTCATCGATTCTCTTCATTTGCCCATACCATCTTAAATATGTTCTGTTCAGTTTTTCATGAAGCCTTCCTCCCTAGAAATAAACAAACATAAACACTCACACACATACACACACACACACACACACACACACACACACACATTCATACACACACACATACATATACGCTCATTATAATTCTTATCCCAAAATGCTTATTCCTGATATTTCTAAACCTACACAATAGACAGGGTGTCAAAGTACCATAACTGTCGCAGTTAGTGTTAGTTTTTCCTTAACCTGTTTCAGGTATCCTTTTGTATAAAGTATTCCCTAGTATAATGAAAGGCTCACAGCCTCATCTTATTTTAACCTGCTGTTTTTTATGATGACGCTATTTGATTTATTTATGTATTGAATTATTTATTCATCAACTCATTAGTTTATCTATTCACTTACCTATTGATTCATTTAATAATTTATGTATTCATTCATTTACTCAATTTATTTTTTATCTCTGTGGTACCCTTACTGTTTAGTTAAGATGTAAATGTATAGCTTACAAGTATTTTTATTTTGGTCACCGTCATCATCACCAATCATCAATTGGGGGGGTGGGGGGGGCATCATACGCCAGGGAGCGCGTTGCTTCACTCACGCACCGGTGACAGTCTCCACGATCTCTACGAGCAAGCTCCCATGCAGATACCCAGCCTTCTCACTCCAAACAACTCGACATGTTCGGTCAATTTACCCCAGACATGAATTTTGTGGTCGTCCTCTTCGTTTTCTTCAGTGAGGTCTGCATCTTGCGGTGACGGGAACTCAGTTGAGTAGAACCAACATCACGGAAACGTGCCCTATGCCTATATAGCCGTAGTTGACGTTAATGGTTTGCGTTGGTAACTGGCCTAGACTGCGTTTCATAGTGTAGTCCCTGGTTTGATACGAAGTCATTCCAGTAATACTCTATGATTCTCCGAAGGCATTTAGTTCCAAAGACATCGAGACTGAAGTTTGTTTTCTTTTTACATGTGTAGTCGCTCGCTTGCGGAGAGAATATTCCATATCTACGAGTATAGCTTATATATCTATATCTATATATCCATATCTATATTTACATTTATATTCATACCTATATTCATACTATATTAACTTCTTTTTTAATTCTATTTCATTTGTTTTCGTTTGTTTTTCTTAATTTAATCTAATTATTATCTAATCTTATTCAATATTATGTTATTCTATTTCATTTTATTGTATTTATCTATATATTCATCTGTTTATCTATTTTTGTAAATTCTATGCATTCTTTGCTTTTTTCCGCCTTAATTTTTTTGAGTGATCATTAGAGATTTTTCATTAGTGCTCTCTCTCTCTTTCTCTCTATTGGTATCTCAATGATCTCTTTTTTGACTCATTTTTCTATTCTCTCCAGTTATAGAGATAAAAAAAATTAGAATACATTCACATTTTCGTTCATTTCTTAATATATCTATTTACTAATTTATTGACTTATCTAGTAATTTGTCTATTTATTAATTATTAATCTATCTATCCATCTATTTATGTTTTTCGTATATTTAGTTAACTTATTTTCTTAAACTACTCATTTATTTATTCATATATTCATTTATTTTCCTTTTTCTTTATTCTTCGTCTTTTCCCCTTTCTCTTTCGTTACTTTCCTAGCCAACGGCCTTCTATCGACCTTCAATATATGATACAATTCGTTCGGTTCCAAACTCTCCCCTCCTGTTTCTGATCACCGTTTCCCATTTTCCATTCTCCATCCTCTTCTTCTTCTTCTTCTTCTTCTCCTCCTCTCTGGTTTTTCTTTTTCCTGGAAAACCAATACGGTCTCCAGAATGTTTTCTATATTTTTTCGTTTTTATTTTGACCTCTTCTCTTTTCGTCACTCTTCTTCATATTCCTTCCTTTTCCCTTTTGTCTTCTTCATCTTACACTTCTTTTTTCCATTTATCCATTTCCTCCCTCCCTCTCTCTATCTTTATCTATCTCTTTCTCTATATATACATATATATATATACATACATATATATATATATATATACATATATATATATATATATATATATATATATATGTATATTTTTTTCTATGCATATTCTCAATCTCTCCTTCTTCCCCATCCACCACAATCTTGCTCGTCCTCTTTCTTCCTCCACCTTCCTATCCACAAGGTTCCTTACCTCTTCCTTTCTCTCCTCTCCCTCCCCTTCAACTACCCTTCCTCGTTGTCTTCCTTTTCCTCTTTGTCCTAATTCTCCTCATGATATTTTTGTTATCATTCTTTTCACATCACTCATTATTATCCTCTGCTCTTCGTCCAGCTCTTTGTCCAATTACCTCCGATAATTCCCTTTAATACTTTCATTGCTTTCCTTCTCCTCTATTGTTCTCCCTCTCTCCATCACCCTACCTCTCCTTCACTTCCGTACACTCCACCACCCCCATCTCCCTCCTTCTTCCTCTCTCCATCCCTCCCTCCCGCTCTCATCCACCTCGAAATAATGATAATAAAGATAATGCTCGCGATCATGAGAGGTTATTAGTTGGATGAGGAGACGCAGAGGACAAGGACGAAGACGAGGAGGAGGAGGAGGACGAGGACGAGGACGAGGAGGAGGAGGACGAGGAGGAGGAGGAGAAGGATGGCAAGGAGGACGAGGAAGAGGAGGGAGGAGAAGGAGGAGGGTGACGGTAGAGAGGAGGGATGAGGAAGAGTGATAAAGAGGAGAGGGATAAGATCTTGAAGACGCAAAGAATAAC
Source organism: Oratosquilla oratoria (assembly GCF_046742065.1). Classification (NCBI taxonomy): domain Eukaryota; kingdom Metazoa; phylum Arthropoda; class Malacostraca; order Stomatopoda; family Squillidae; genus Oratosquilla; species Oratosquilla oratoria. The sequence goes on from NC_134790.1 coordinate 22,445,591, forward strand.
AATAAAAAAAGCGAAGAAAAGCAATGAATGCATTATGAAAAATTGGACAAAGGACTGGAAGGAGTACAGAAGTTAATTAAAGAGCGACGTAAAAAGAGTTATAATATAAAAAGAGCTAAGTAAGGAGGAAGAGCAGTATATAAAGATAGGGCAGGCTACCAATAATATGACAAGAAATTAATCAAAATATCCTGGAGTCAGCCATAATAAACATATGCAAGTATTACCCAATGAATAAATATTTAATCATGGTAACTACTTTACCTCCGAAGTGAAGGAAGGGGGGTAGGGGGAGGTCAATACGATGATTTAAATCGTCAGACGACAGGAAGAGGACTGTCAAAAGTACCACTCAATTTGGCCTGGATTAGGGAATAAGAAATAGAAAATAAAATCCATCCATCTATCCATCTTTACCCAAAAGTCTTCTTCATCCTTCTAAGGGTATTGGCCAGAAAGGAACTCGCACATTCCTACCCTCCCCCATCCCAGCCACTCACCAAAAATTAAATAATCAATAAAATGAACAATTTATATGGAGGAAGGTGAAAGGTCACCTCTCGACCTCCATGCGTTATCGTTGTAACTCATCATTGCACCTCATTAGAAGATCGAAGAGAGAAAAATCAGTAAGATGAATGGATGGTAGATGAATAGAGAAGGCAAGGCAAGGTCAAGGCAAGGCAAGGCAAGGCAAAACAAGGCAATTCAAGGCAAGATGATAAGAGGGGAGGAGAGGAGGGGGGTGGTAGAGAAGAGAAGGGAAGGGAAGGAAAGGGAATGAAAGGAAATAAAAGGGAAGGGAAAGATTAGGAGAGAACAGAAGAGGGGAGAAAAGAATAGGAAAGGAAAGTGGAAGGAGAAGGAGGAAAGGGAAGAGGAGGATAAAGGAGGGGAGGAAAGAGTAAAGGAGGGGCGGGTAAAGAAGGGGAGGGGAGGGGAGGGGAGGGGAAGGAAGGGAAAGGATAAAAAAGGAATAAATGGCATGGGAAGGGGCCTGAAGGAAATAAAAATTAAGGAAAGTTGAGGACAGTGAAAGTGGATGAAAGAAGTGAAGAAGAAACTAAGAGAAGGAATTATCATAAAGGAAAGGAAATAGACAAGTTTGGCAAGTTTACAAGAAACCCAGAATGAATATTTAAACGAGAATTATGAATTGAGAGGAGGCGACAGAATCCATAAGGTGTGAAGATAGGAGGAACAATTATCTTAAAAAAAGGGGGATTAGAGATAGAAAGATAAATACATTGATAAATTGGCAGATAGACAAATTGCTAGACAGACAGACACACACACACACACAATATATATATATATATATATATATAATATATATATATATCTGTGTGTGCGTGTGTGTGTGTGTGTGTGTGTGTGTGTGTGTGTGTGTGTGTGTGTGTGTGTGTGTGTGTGTGTGTGTGCGTGCGCGCGCCATCACCTTTCCCCCACCAACACCTGAACGCTTCTCCATGATGATATTCACTTTCTTCTTCCTCTCTTTCTTTTTCAATCTTCTCCAATTTCCTTTAGCTTCCTGCCTCCTTCCTCTTTCTCCTTTCTTTGTTTTTGCTTAGATTTTTTACTCTCTATCTGTGCGCGAGATGTGATATTTCTTGTGGAAAACGTGTCCAAATTTGTAATGTTACAACTTCATGAATTGTGCATGATTCTATTAAATAACATCATGCAGTTTTCTTCGTAGAAATGTCTTATGTGGCCCTCGGGACGAGAAGGGTAACAATTGCCTATGACCGCATTTGGTCCGCGGGCCACATATGGTTCGGGGGGCCACATTTGTTCCGTGGGTCTAGTCCGCGGCTCCATTTTATCCCCGGGCCACATCTGATCTGTGGGCCACAATTGGACCGCGGGCCACATATCTACCGCGGGCCAATGTTTGCTCTGCGGGGGCACATTTGGTCCGCGGGGCACATTTGGTCCACGGACCACATTTGGTTCACGGGCCACATTTGCTATGCGGGCCACATTTGCTATGTGGGCCACATTTGCTATGCGGGCCACATTTGCTATGCGGGCCACATTTGCTATGTGGGCCACATTTGCTATGCGGGCCACATTTGCTATGCGGGCCACATTTGCTATGCGGGCCACATTTGCTATGTGGGCCACATTTGCTATGTGGCCCACATTTGGTCCACGGGCCACATTGGCTCCGAGGGCCATGAGATGGACACCCCTACTCTAAGCCAACTTCCCTTCTCAAAATGATCCAAATAAACACGTGTTCAAACATCTACCCCATTAGCTTGAGGGAGTCTGCACAATCTTGAGCAAGCCCCCATAAACCCGACCTCCCCTTATTGAGACGAGATTACATTAAAGCCCCCTTTCCCGTCTTGTATTAAAGGCCTATGTCACTTCCTCATTAATTCACGCGTTATTTTTCGGACTTGAGATGGCTTGTCTTATCTTCCTTAGGTCGTTTCCTTTGCGACGGAAGCGGCCCGGGGTGTAGTTTTATTGCGCGCGCCGGCGGCCGCTTCGCTGTGTCCACCCTTCGCTCGTTCTTCCTCCTCTTATCTCCCGGGTCTTCGCTCGATCTCCAACTGCCGGCTCGAGCGAGAAGGGGGGGAAACGGGTGCCCTCCAAGAAGGTCCATTACCACTACTACTACCATTGCCACTGTCACTACTAGTACTACCATCATCACTACCACTACTACCACCATCAAAAATAAATATCACCACCAACACTACTACCACCACATTCTTCTCATCCACATCCTTCTACTCCCTCCTCCTCTTCTTCCTCTTCCTCCTCCTCCTTCTTCTCCTCCTCCTGTGTCTACGTTGAAACTCATCGGCAACGCTCCTGCTTATCACCGTCAAGCAAGTCGACTCCATCAGAGGGTCTTGCTTTGCAACGTTGCATTGTTGCATATGCATAGGAAGGCAGTTAGAAGGACGGTTATCATGTAGGACGCCGAGCGCACACGCTATCAGCCGAGAATGAGGGAAAGAATAAAATGCTGTACATGCTCAGGCTCGTGTAACGAGGAAGAGGAAGAGGTACAGATGCACGTAATACAAGTGGAAGACGAGGAAGGATGGAGCTAGATGGAACGTGTGCGTGCGTGCGTGTGTGTGTGTGTGTGTGTGTGTGTGTATGTGTGTGTGTGCGTGTGTGTGTGTGTGTGTGCGCATGCGTGTGTTTATTTATGTATCCACGCATGTTTTAGACATAGAAAGAGAGAGAAAAAGAGATAGATAGGTAGATAGATGGACAGGCACACACACACACACACACACACACACACACACACACACACACACACACACACACACACACACACACACACACACACACACAGAGAGATAGATAGGTAGATAGATGGACAGGCAGACATAAACACACACACACACACACACACACACACACACACACACACACACACACACACACAGAAAGAGAGAGATAGATAGGTAGATAGATAGATGGACAGGCAGACACACACACACACACACACACACACACACACACACACACACACACACACACACACACACACACACACACACACACACACACACACACACACACACACACACACACACACACACACACACACACACACACACAGAGAGAGAGAGAGAGAGAGAGAGAGAGAGAGAGAGAGAGAGAGAGAGAGAGAGAGAGAGAGAGAGAGAGAGAGAGAGAGAGAGAGAGAGAGAGAGACTGAGAAAAAGACAGGCAGAAACAGAGACAGCGACTGAGACAGAGATATGCAAAAACAGAGACAGAGACAGCGACAGAGAGACAGATAGACAAACAGACAGAGAGACAGGCGAAGACAGGGAGAGCGAGAGGGGAGTGAGTGTATATACAAGAAGATATTCGACGTCAGCAGGGAAACTATGGACCAGAAAGGAAACACCGAGAGCCGCCTTTAAGCCACACTATAGCAACACTCTATGTTAAAACTTAAGCACATATTCTCCGGATGTGGCCATAACCGGAAGAGGGTAAAGGGAGAAGACCAGATGCCGGTGGTAAAACCGGAAGGCCCGGTACTAAAACCAGGATACCAGTTCGAAGGTGTGCCGGGGGGAATTGATAAGAATTTAACGTTAGCACTCTAGTATGTGTTTATCTATGTAGGTAGGGAGGTAGGTAGGTAGGTAAGATAGGTAGGTAGGTAAGGAGGTGGGTAGGGATCTAGGTGGAGAGGTAGATAAGGAAGTAGGTAGGAAGGTAGGTAGAGAGGTAGGGAGGTATGTGGGTGAGTAGGTAGGTAGGTAGGAAAGGAGTCAGGTGTGTAGGGAGAGAGGTAGAGAGGTAGGTAGGGAAGCAGGTTGGGAGGGAGAGAGAAGAGAGGAAAGGGAGAGAAAGAGGGAGTGAGAGTGGAGGGAGGGAGGGAGAGAGAGAAGGAGGGAGAGAGGGAGGGAGGGATAGAGGGAGGGAGGGAGAGAGGGAAGGAGGGAGATATATAAATAAGTAAACATATACATAGGTAAATAGGTAAGTTAGGAGGTAGGTAGGAAGTAAATAGGTAAATAGGCAGGCAGATAGTTAGGCATAAACGTATACAGGTAGGTAGACAAATACGTGTACAGGTAGGTAGGCAAAGAGATAGATAAATAGGTAGATAGGCCAATACGTATACAGGTAGGTAGGTAAATAGGTAGGTGAATATGTGGGTAGGTAGTGTTATAGGTCCACATATTGTGAATGGATGCATAGTTAATAGGCATTTAAATTAATTTACGTAAAAGATAGAATCCTAATTTGCCTCCACAACGTAATCACAATAGAGGATAATTAGGGGAGCAGTTTGCCATAGATTCTATGTTATTATCAATTTATTTATCTACTTATTTGTTTATTCATTTATTAATTTATCTATTTATTTTATTTATTTATCGTTTATTTATTACTCATTAACGTCTATCATTTGTTGAACTATATATTTATTCGTTTACCTATCTATCAATCTATCTGTTTATTTCTTATCTATTTATTTATCTATCTATCTATTAATCTATATATTTATTTAATTTTCTCAAACGAGTTGACGGTGTTTTGGAGGTCAAAGAAGACAAAGTCTTGCAATGATGCATCTGTCTTCATTTGTATTATTGTATGTTAGAATTAGGTGTCTTTATTTGTACTTGTTTATTTTGGAATTATAAAGTTTAAGTAAAAAATCACATACGACTATGGAAAAGAAAAACGTCTGTCAAGACATTCTGCTCTCATAGGTTTTCTGATCATAAATCATGTCATTTTGTAAATCCTTGCATAAAACAGGTACAAAAATATCACTGAGATATTGATCTGTCCTTCACTCACACACACACACACACACACACACACACACACACACACACACACACACACACACGCACGTGCGTGCACATTACAAAGGATTACAAAGGCGGAGCATGCCGACAGGAGACCTATTGGTCCATATCTAGGTCGGATGCGAAAAAAAATCATCTGCAGCTCCTTTCCGTTACAGAATTCATGTGAATGTGGACAAACAATTCAGCTACACGAGCTAAATTTGGAAAGGTCTTGCCTCTTCTTCTTCTTTTTCTCTTTCTTCCTCTTTATTATCACTCACTTCCTCCTGGCTGAGCTCCCACACGTCTGAGTTTCCTCCTCCTCCTTCTCCTCCTCCTCTTCTGTGTGTGTGTGTGTGTGTGTGTGTGTGTGTGTGTGTGTGTGTGTGAAAATATTTGTGTCTGTATGACGACATAAATGTAAAACACACACACACACACACACACACACACACACACACACACATATATATATATATATGTGTGTGTGTGTGTGTGTGTGTGTGTGTATGTGTGTGTGTGTATCTGTGCACGTGTGTGTACGTGTGTGTAAGGTATGTATACACGTATGTATTCATGGATGTACGCATGTATATATGTATATACTCAGGTATATGTAAGCATGAATGGAATGTATCCACATACAGATATATATATATATATATATATATATATATATATATATATATATATATATATATATATATATATACATATCCATAATTAACGGATTGATACAGGTTAGAGCACATTATTTTGCTCCGTTTTGTGATGATGAATATGATAGTTAAAATGGCTTTTTATGATCATGAAATACTTTCACTTGGTCCCCGGAATTCATACAATTCGCAGTTTGGTCATAAAACCGATAGTTTTCATATTGCATGATAGAATTTCATGTAGCAGAGGAAAGTGTTCAAACGGTGATTGCGTCATTTTTTCGTAATTGTTCATTTGTTTTTGGACGTCCAAACGATCATTTTATTTTATTTGATCAAAAATAGACCTTTACTTTTTATTTGGTTTGTGTCATGAAAATTTCAATAGATTAGATTTTTTATTTATTTATTATTATCTTTTTTTCTAAGTTTGTTTACTAAACTTCTTTCAGGAAAAGATAGATCTTACGAGTATAAAACTATTTTTTTTCTTTTATATTCAATTCGTGTTTTAGATTCTAGGAATCTAGATAGAATGTACTTGTAATCAGCTTGTACAATATCTCAGAAAGTCTTTGTTTCAATCT
>NC_134790.1:22457139-22464639 GCF_046742065.1 Oratosquilla oratoria
GTTAGTTAGACCAATCCTTGACTATGCGGTACAGTTTTGGTCTTCGTCTTCTAAAATGAACATCAATTCACCAGAATCAGTACAGAGGAGAATGACCAAAATGATACATGGGCTCAGAAATTTACCTCACGAAGAGAGACTTAGGCACCTTAACTTACACTCTCTGGAAAGACGCAGCGTGCAGGATGATCTAATAGAGGTGTTCAAGTGGATCAAAGGCTTTAACAAGGGTGACGCAAACATGGTCATCATATTAAGTCAACAGGGCATGACTCGCAGTAATGGATTTAAATTAGACAAATTTAGACTTAAGAAGGAAACAGGAAAGAATTGGTTTACTAATAGGGTGGTCAACGAATGTAATAGACTTAATAACCATGTAGTGAGTGCTGAAACTATCGGTTGTATTAAGAAACAGTTAAACAACTTTATGGATGGTGATGACAGGTGGTAATGGACATGGAACTGCCTAGTGTAGGCCTTATGGTCTGTTGTAGTCTTCTTTATTCTTATGTTCTTATACCATTATCATCAAATTTATCATCCTTTTCATAAATTGTATCATCATCACTATCTTCGTCGATATTATTGTCATCACGGAGATTATTGTCTTCCTTGTCATCATCATCATCATCGTTATTGATTACTACTACTATTACTACAACTACTACTAATATTACTACTACTACTACAACTACTACTACTACTACTACCACTACTTCTACAGTACTATTTTTATACTATAACGAGTTCAATAGACCCAAGCCATTGTAATGCATTCACTAAACCAGAGTACAACTGAACCGGGGTTCAGCCTTCGTTCGTGATAACCAAGATCAGGTAACCTCATTGGATCTCAGTCAAAGAAAGAATTCAATTCTTCGTCGCACAAGAAAAGTCGGAAACTAGCAGAGACGAGATCAATGAAGCCAATTGAAACGCTTCGATCAATTCCGTCTCGCTCATAAGAATATAAGAATGGAGGAGATTGAAAAAGACCATAAGGCCTACACTAGGCAGTTATATGTTCCTTACTACCTTTCATCCTTATCCATAAAGTTATTTCGGATTTTCTTAAAATAACCAATAGTTTCAGCTCTCACTATATGTTTACCAAGTCTATTTCGTTTGTTAACCTCTCTGTTGATAAACTAGCTGTGGCCTATTTTCTTCTTAAATTTAAATTTGTACAATTAAAACCCATTACTACGAGTCCTCCCTTGCTGTCTTAATATGATGACCTTGCCCACTTTACCCTTGTTAAAGCCCTTGACCCATTTGAATACCTCTATTAGATCACGCTGCACTCTTTGTCTTTCCAGACAGCGTACGCTTCATTCATTTTCTAAACTTCTTTCTTCATAACACAATCAGCAAAGGCGCGAATGGAGTACCTGACAACTTCCTTGTGTTTTGGCTCCGACCAGGCTCTTCCATTCGTCTTCTTGACACCCTCACGGTAACTAAATTGCTATTCAGTGACCTTGTGATGGTATAGAGGTAATAGAAACTAAAAATTTATTATCTAAGTTGTAGCCTAGCCACTAACACAATATATATATATATATATATATATATATATATATATATATATATATATATATATATATATATATATATATATATATTTGTTCAGTTCTTCAAGTCACGTAGTGCAGCATAACTAGATATATGAATAACCAGTTTTGGTCGATTTTTAATCTATTGCATTCGATTTTTCTTAAGAGTAAATGAAACTATCTAACGTTGCCAAGAACAGTGTCATTGACTACCAACGTACCTGGAAAATAATATTTGGTAAGTGTTTCTGTGTTCAAAGTGACAATCATTTGGACCCAAAACCAAAAGAAAATACTTTTGCGAATAATTCTCCCAGAAAGGATTGAGCTTCTTTCACAAGATAATTTATGTCAACAAAAACAGCAATAAATAAATAAATACTTGAATAAATGAATAAATAAATACTACACGCAAACAATCATTTTCTATGTATTTTTTTCTGTTCTTCCTCTTTTTCCTTCTACTTTTTCCTCCTTTACTTCTCCTTTCCATTTTATTTTTCAGCAAAATTAGCATTCTGGTCTTTCTCATCTTCCTATTCTACTCTCGTACTCCTCCTCCCGTCCCCCTGTATAAGCCGCTTGTCCCAAATTTTCCTCTTGGTAATAACTTCTTGAACTTTCGTACTTCCTTCTTTGTCGGAAGTTTCGTACTTCCTTCTTTGTCCTCGTCAGTGAGTGATTCTTCTTCTTCTTTTTTTTTTGTCTTTTTTTTTTATTCATCATTCGTTTCTCTCTGAATGACGTATCACATCTTTGTCTCTTAGTAATTCTCTTCTCTCTCTGTTTCTCTCTCCCGTTTTCTCTATCTCTCTTCCTCTCCCTTTCCCTTTAACTCTCCCTCTCTCCCTGTCTCTCTCTATTTATCACTCTCTCTCTCTCTCCCTCTCTCTCTGTCTATCTCTCCCTGTCCATCTCTCTCTGTCTCTCTTTCCATGTCCCTCTCTACCTATATCTCGCCCCCTCTCTCTCTCTCTCTCTCTCTCTCTCTCTCTCTCTCTCTCTCCCTCTCTTACAGTTTTCTTTCGGTTCTCTATCGATGAACAATCACATCCTCTCTTGAATACCTGAAATGGTTCAAACATGACTATTCTCGCAGGTACTGTGGTTCCTTTGTTTAATATAATTTGTCGATTCCTTGCAACAAAGGCGCAGAAACCAGTCTTGGTATTTATTTATTCACTCCATACGTACATTCACTTAATTAGCCATTCCTATGTTTATTTCTTTATGTACTTTCCTACTCGTTCGTTCCAATTCGCTATGTATGGGAGGAGCACTCGGGAGGACTGTGTGTGTTTCGTTTAGGCTTCGTGGGTTCCCACCTCAAGAACCTTTCCTCGCACATTCTTCTAACCAGATCGCTTTCGTCCTTCTAACGGACCTTACAATCACCTCTCTCTCTCTCTCTCTCTCTCTCTCTCTCTCTCTCTCTCTCTCTCTCTCTCATTCCTTATTGCCCCCTCCCTGCTCTTTCTTCAGTACTCTCCTCTCTTTCCCCCTTTTCCTCTGTCTCGCAGTGTCACAGCCGCATTCTTGTAGTCTCTCAACTTCTCAAATCCTCACTCAACTTCTCTCTATTTCTCTCTCTCTGTTTGTGTGTACATGTACGTGTATACGTATGTGTGCGTGTGTGTGTGTGTGCGTGTGTGTGTGTGTGTGTGCGTGTGTGTGTGTGTGTGTGTGCGTGTGTGTGTGTGTGTGTGTGTGTGTGTGCGAGCGAGTGTGAGAGCATGTATGGATGCAGATACAAATAGACGACTACTGTTGTGAAAATGAAACTTACTGTGGAGTGACCATTACACAATCTCTCTCTCTCTCTCTCTCTCTCTCTCTCTCTCTCTCTATCTATCTATCTCTCCTTGTAAAACTAAATATCTGTAGATCTATCAGTGGAATGATTCATTTATCATAATAACTTACACTCACCTCCGCCTTTGATATTAAAAAAATATACAAATTGTTATCATGAAATATGGCATGTTTCCTTGTTTACATCGTGGTAAAACAAATTGAATGAGCAGATATAAGCTTCCCATGGGCCATTTATCTCATTTCATTATAAAGTAAACACAGCTGAGCCATATTTCATGCCAGCAGCCACCAGCTGCACATGTTATAAGTAACGTTGTTACACATTGGGATACCGAAGGGAGGCTATCTCCTCCTCCTCCTCCCCCTCCTCCTCCTCTTCCTTCTCCTCCTCCTCCTTGTAACCCAACATCCATCACTGTTCCTCTATCATACTTATCCTCTCCTCCTCAACTTCTCTTTCCATTTCTCCTCCTCCTCCTCTACTCCTCTTCCTCCGAGTTCTCTTCTTAAAATCTCTTACAATGCCTCATTTTGTGTGTGTGTGTGTGTGTGTGTGTGTGTGTGTGTGTGTGTGTGTGTGTGTGTGTGTGTGTGTGTGTGTGTGTGTGTGTGTGTGTGTCTGTAAGCGCGCACACGTGCAGTATGTACATACACACACAAACAAACACACGAGGCCCGAGTTCAATCCCCCGGGAAGTTGTTGTTGAAGTCACACCTTTATGGCTTACCAACCCTTCTCTGCAACGGCAGACATCAAAGGGACCGTATTCCAATAACGCACTCAAGTGCTGCCACATCATAAGTGTGATCGAGGAGATGGAGCATTGGTTTCAGGCTCCATTCACAACGACCACAGCCATTTCAGCAGGCTCGACGCTCTATGTGTATTTTCTATCATCATAAGAACCTTACCAAGCTGGACTAAACCTCCCTGACGAGATACAAAGGACACATCTCCCTTTATAGTTACCCCCCATTACATGTCGAGTCCCCGAAGATAATGGAACAGGATAAAACTAATATATTAAACTAAGCTAGAATGAAATTAAAATACGCAAAATTTCAATTATGATAGCACAGGTCAGAAATGCTACAAATGTGACCTTAAAAATGACCTTATATCCGAAAAGTTAATTCCTTTGAAAGGGTTCTGGAAATGTCAGAATTAAATCCTCACACACAACATTCGTAAAACGCCTAAGCTAATACCACGTTAGCTATCTAACATAAGCTCCTCTTTAATCCCATCGATTCTAAAGATCATAGCAATTATGTTTGGGTCAGAAATCATAATAATCAACTCGGCTAAAGATGGACCATCAAATGATAGGTTCACTGACAGATCAAGGTATCGTTCGGACTAAAATTCTAAGTTTGAAGTCGTACAGTAACCACATCTGAATTGATAGTTTTTCTCCTCTCTCTCTCTCTCTCTCTCACACACACACACACACACACACACACACACACACACACACACACACACACACACACACACACACACACACACACACACACACACACACACACACACACACACATATATATATATATATATATATATATATATATATATTATATGTATGTGTATATGTATCCCTCCCATATCCAAACTAATTGGACCACATGGTGTTCGGATTTAGGAAGTACGTATTTGGATACGCGAGGTAAAAATTATAACCTTATACACACACACACACACACACACACACACACACACACACACACACACACAAATCTCCACTCCGACAGATTGACTATATAGCTCTGCTTGCGAGATTCGAACCCTGGGTCGTATGGCACTAGACTACCTCGAAGCCGAGTGCACTACCAACTGTAGTGTAAGTATTGTGGTTTATTTCATCGAGTCCGTATCTTATTTAGAAATGCCTTCCAGCAAGCATGTACTCGTATCTACTTGTATAAACACGTACCTACTTGTCCATACACGTGTGGACTTGTATATACAGGTATCTACTTGTCCATGAAAAGTGTACAGCATCCTTCCTTACGCATTTGTGCACCTTCTTGTATAAAGTGGTCCTTATATTAGCATCCTTCCGTGACCCCCTTCTCATTTATCTTTCCATTTGGATGCTCATTTAAGAAATCTTCCCCCATTTCCCTCTCTCATAATGCATTATTACTCGCCTTTTTTAGTTTCACGTCATTACTTCTTTATTTACAGAACGCTGACGGCTTTTTTTCAGCTGCCTCCGTCCTCTCCTTCTTCTTGAAGATGTGTTGGATCAAGTTCGATATCATTTTCCCTTCCTCGTCCTACTTCTACCTTTCCATAAATATCTCCTTTTCCATAACACACAGGACCATTCCATTAGTCTCCTTTTATTTCTCTTTCCTTACTGGAATTCATACTACGAGTGAATACAAGCGCTTGATATTAATGAAAAAAAAATTGTATAAAGCAATTCATTCACGATACTAATTATTTATATTAGCTACATACGGTTTGTACAGTCTTTGTTTCAAATACTTTAGCGACACCCCCTATGGACCAGAGTCACATATCCTTTTACGATATTTGTTAAAAGATAAATACTGAGGATTTTCATCACTGACTCCATCCCTTCCTGCAACCTTTCTTAATATCTCCTTTATCGACTTCCACGACTTTGGCCTAATATTGTCACTTAGGATAGAAGCGCTGGATATATGATACATGTTGAGGGGACTAACAGTATCATTTTATTTTGTTTTATTATATATATATTTATATATTTATATATATATATATATATATATATATATATATATATATATAAGACTGAAGGTGGAAGAAGCAGACGAGGAGCAATGGGAGAATTTCACGCTTTAACGTTTCGACCCGCAGGGTCTTGATCACAAAGCTGTGTGTGTGTGTGTGTCTGTGTGTGCGTGTGTGTGTGAGAGCTTTGTGATCAAGACTCTGCGGGTCGAAACGTTAAAGCGTGAAATTCTCCTATTACTCCTCGTCTGCTTCTTCCACCTTCAGTCTTATTTGTCATAATAGAGTCAATATATATATATATATATATATATATATATATATATATATATATATATATATATATATTGTGCTTCCATTTTTTACATAAACATGTCTGGGGCAATGAGAATACAGTTTGTAGAATTTGTACAGACAGATGTAGGGACATCGTTTACGTAGTGTTCAGGTGGCAAATGAAATCTTAATCTTGTTTCACACGTATCGACTTTTCGCCGTGCGCTATCCACGAAACGACGTCGTGCTTTCAAATATGGGAGTCTATGGACATTTTCACATGTGGCCGCGGTCGTGACGTGTTAAAGCGTCCATAGACACCCATAGTTACTTGAGAGCACGACGTCGTGTCGTGGACGGCGCACGGCGAAAAGTCGATACGTGTGGAACGAGCCTAAGGCTAGAGTATGGAGTTTTATTAAGAGACGGACGTTTCGATCTCTGGATCTGAATGAAACTCCTTACTCTAGACTTAAACTTTCACCTCTACATTTAGTCAATCTTTACATACACTATTTGTGTCTTTCTAGTAGCATAACGTCACCTCTTCTGAGAGACAATACGAAACCATTACGAAATTCGCTTAATAAAGACACTTCCCTTCCCTCACTTGTCTTCTCCTGAATGTAAATTCATAAATTATGACAAATATTCTTCCCTTCTCTTTGTGGGTTTACTTCATGTACTTCCCAACTCCCTTCCCCTCTTTCTTCTCACCTCCCCCCTCCCTTCCCTTCCCACCTCAGCCTCCCCTCTCCCTTCCCACCTCCCCCTTCCCTTCCCACGTCCCCCTTTCCTTCCCCCTCCCCCTCCATTCCCACTTCCCCCTTCCCTTCCCCCCTCCCCCTCCATTCCCAATTCCCCCTTTCCTTCCCACCTTCCCCCTCCCTTCCCACGTCCCCCTCCTCCTTCCCCTTGCCTTTCCTTCTGACATTTGACTTGATGTTCCTGCATTCCCCCTCCCTTCCCTTCCCTTCTGAATATTTTACCTCCCTTCCAGCACCACTATCTTCCCTTAACCCTTCCCTTCCCCCCTGCCCTCTGGATATTTGGCTTGAAGTTCATTTTCTTTCCCCCTCTTTTCCTTCCTTCCTTCCTTCCCTGCCCTTCCGGACATTTGACCCG
>NC_134790.1:22472139-22477139 GCF_046742065.1 Oratosquilla oratoria
AGATGTCCATAGATGTTTCTAAGAAGTTCAAAGATGTTCATAGGTGTTTCTGAAAGATGTTCATAGATGTTTCTAAGTAGCTGAAAAATGTCCATAGATGTTTCTAAGTGGTTGAAAGATGTTCATAGATGTTTCTAAGTATTTGAAAGATGTTTATAGATGTTTCTGAAAGATGTTCATAGATGTTTCTAAGTAGTTCGAATATGTTCAAAAATGTTTCTAAAAAGTTCAAAGATTGCCATAGATATTTCTAAGAAGTTCAAAGATGTCCATAGATGATTCTAAGTAGTTCAAAGATGTCCATAGATGTTTCTAAGAAGTTCAAAGATGGTCTAAAGTGTTCAAGGATAATGCAATTTTCTGTTTATTTTTTCCTTTGCAAACATATTCTCTCACACACATATACAAGGACATAAACATATAAACACACAAAGATAAAAACACACGAGGGTATAAACACACAAAGACACAAGCACATAAAAAAGAAACTTGCATACACAAATGTAGTGTACTTACATGTGGTGCATAAACATCTGCTTAGTGAAACACAAGCCTAGAAGCTTAACAATTTGTAACATTCTCTTCATCCTCAGCTGACGTCTTTCGATGGAACAAACTCTTCAAAAAAGAATTACATTTTCTATTTGAAAATAACTTCTACAAACATATTGCATTACTCTATCATAAACATTTCTCCTTGAGAGACAAGTACATTCTTTCTCTTCATAATATCTCCTGAGAGAGAGAGAGAGAGAGAGAGAGAGAGAGAGAGAGAGAGAGAGAGAGAGAGAGAGAGAGAGAGAGAGAGAGAGATAGATAGAGATAGAGAGAGATGAAATTACATTCACCCGCATGTGTACCTAAGCACGCACACGCACACACACAAACGCACACACACGCACATACGCACACATTTATACGAGCACACGCACGCACGCACGCACACACACACACACACACAGTTCCCCCTCAAACAAAACTAACCTCGAAATAGTGTGATTTTTGTGTGGATTCATTTCGTACCTGTGAGTGTCTGTGTGTCTGTGTTTGATTCACCATGGTGTTGGACAACATGCTGGACTCACGATCGACAGCTAGTACCCTCCCGGATGAGAACTCAGAGATATGGCTTGATCTATGGGTAATGATGTGACCATACACATTTACGCCTCTACACATTCACACACACACACACACGCACGCACACACACAAACACACAATCACAGACACACACACACACAAGCAAACAATTCCTTGCCCACCAGACCTCAAGCGCCGGTTTACAGTATTGTGATGTTTTCCAGGCCTGGGCGGGGACTCGAACCCAGATCGCTGAGTTACCAGTCGAATGCGATACCACTACACCATAAAGTCATTGTTTGTGAACCTGTGTAGTTGTTTGTGTATGAACAGGTATTTGTATATGTACCAAAGTAGAAAGAAGATATATTTATTTTAAAGAGAAAAAATCAAATACATGTACACGCGATAGTAAAAATTGTACAGTTATCATGATTACACAGACATTACAAGTACATTGGTAAAACGTAAAGTATCATTCAAAATTAAAAAAAGGAAAACGACAGATGGAAATAACATGAATATGCTAATGAAAATTGTATTTACTTACGAATTTAAATTAGATCCGACAAGCACGAACAATTACTGCAAATTAGAAAATATATAAAAAAAAATTACATTAATATAAACCATAAGTACAAATCACGATATGACAATATAAATGGATATGAAATGATATAAGCCAAAAAGAAAATAAAATAAAAAATACACACATAAAAACCGTAAGACTAATACACGTATGTATATACATATATAATATATATATATATATATATATATATATATATATATATATATATTATATATATATATATATATATATATATATATATATATATATATATATACACACGTTGACATCATAAACAGAGATAAAAACAAAATGACAAAAAAAAAAAAAAAACCATAGAATGCAAGAGGACACTGGAGAACTAATAGATAAAACCAAGATCAAGTCGAGCTATATATACATATAAGAAAAACCTAACACAAATACAAATCAATATATTCATAACGTAAACTGGGATAAAAATAAAAATAATCCAAAGACAATAAAATAAATAAGGCGCAAACAAGAGAAAACAAAGGGAGGCGCGGGAATTGACTAACCAAACCAAAATAAAACAAAACAAAAAATATACAAAAAAGCAACCGTGCGATAAATACAAATAAAAACATACATGATAACAACGATATAACCCAAATATTACAGAATAAAAAAATACAAAAACACAATTACAGAACTCAAAGGCTCGCAAAGAAATTTATCAACCAAACCAGGAATAAAATCACACAGAATTACATAAACACAAATAAAAATATAATGACAACAAAATAACCCAAAATAATACATAATAATAATAATAATAATAAAAAAACACAAAATACAAAAAGACGCACGACCTATCGGCGTGTAAGGCAACCAGCGTGGAAGCATAGTGAGGCACACGCGACCGAAGGCGATGTATTGGGCCGTGGAAAGAATATGAAAGTAGGAAGAAATATTCCCAAGGCTACCAAACCTTAGCCGCGTCCACTGACGGCATTGGGCTTGCTCGTACAGCCAGGGTTTACACAAAGGATTACAATGGCAAAGCATGCCGACAGAAGACCTTTTGATCCATATCTAGGTCGGATGCAAAAAAAAAAAAAAAAAAAAAAAAAAAAAAAAAAAAAATCATATTAATAGTAAATTAAAACACGTATATGAAGCCCCAAGGGGATAGTCTTCACGTCGAATCTTCTTTTGTAACAACTGAAAATCTGTTTTGGTTCTCTTAGGTCAAAATTCCCGGCTTCTTCAAAAGAGAATCTTCATGTGTTTGTTTGGGACAAGTTTAATATGAGTGTTGAGGTGTCAAAGGAGCTAAGACATTTTTCATCTATTTTTGGTTTTCCCTGTATATTTCAGACTCCGATTCCTGCTAAAAATGTATTTCTTTTTGATCAATTTTCAAGATAAAACCGTGGAGAGCAATAACAAAGATACGTTTGTAATCGACGTAAAATGTAGCTTGTTGTATAATCTTTTTTTTTCTAAATTGGGATATAGATAATCCCCTTTATATGTCCACACATTCATGCAAATATCCATATATACGGAATACACATCTATATACATATATATTTACTTGAAAAATAGATTATTAATTTTCGTCGAAATATATTGAGAAATATAAAACAAAAGCTAAAACATTTTCGTCTAATATATAAATATTTTTTTATTTAAATTGCGTAATCACATTCTCAACGATCGACCAGTTAATTATACATACATCCAATCTTTTTATCTTTCCTTTTGTGATGGGATAATTTTTTCGTAGTTTTGTTGAATACGATCTCTTTACTACATCCATTACATATGCAAATATATACTCTATAATGCAGGCACACGCGCATATACGCAATGAGCCAATTTGTTAATAAATCAGTCAGTCAGAACGAAGTTGCAAGTTCCTTCTGCTTCGTTTTTTCTATACCCGTTTTGAGCGTGCATATATATATATATATATATATATATATATATATATATATATACATATATATATATATATATATATACATATATATATATATATATATATATATATATATATATGAGAGAGTGATAGGTGGGGAAGGGTAAACGAAGATGGGCTAAGAATACATTTATTGTTCTTACGTTTCGGTTATTATAACCTTCCTCAGAGAACTTGTTACAGAACATCTTGGTCACAACATTTATACCCGTAGTGGGGGAACTTGTGAAGCTTCGAGTGTCAGGTTTTTTCTAGCGCATTAATTATTAAGAGACTGGCTGCTTTAGATAGGCATATAAATCCTTCTCTGTCGTTATTATTTTCTTGGACATTTATATGTGTAGCTTCAACTGTCTTTCTCATCTTCTTTTGTAATCCTTTGTGTAAAATTTCAACTTTACTCCATTCGGGAAGGTTGTTGCATATTTCGAGGTGGCGGACCAGGGAGTTGGACGTTCTGTGTGCTTTTAAATCATTCCTATGTTCGTTTATCCTCTTCTCGATTCCTCGACCTGACTCACCGATGTAAGCCGAGGGGCAGCCACTACATGTAGTGGCTGCCCCTCGGCTTACATCGGTGAGTCAGGTCGAGGAATCGAGAAGAGGATAAACGAACATAGGAATGATTTAAAAGCACACAGAACGTCCAACTCCCTGGTCCGCCACCTCGAAATATGCAACAACCTTCCCGAATGGAGTAAAGTTGAAATTTTACACAAAGGATTACAAAAGAAGATGAGAAAGACAGTTGAATCTGCACTTATAAATGTCCAAGAAAATAATGACGACAGAGAAGGATTTATATGCCTATCTAAAGCAGCCAGTCTCTTAATAATTAATGCGCTAGAAAAAACCTGACACTCGAAGCTTCACAAGTTCCCCCACTACGGGTATAAATGTTGTGACCAAAATGTTCTGTAACAAGTTCTCTGAGGAAGGTTATAATAACCGAAACGTAAGAACAATAAATGTATTCTTAGCCCATCTTCGTTTACCCTTCCCCACCTATCACTCTCTCATTTGTCTTAAACAATTTATCATATATATATATATATATATATATATATACATATATATATATATACATATATATATATACATATATATATACATATATATATACATATACATATATACATATACATATATATACATATATATATATACATATATATATACATATATATACATACACATATATATATATACATATATATACATATACATATACATATACATATACATATACATATACATATACATATACAAATGTATATACATATATATACATGCATGAGAAATCACATAAACTCGTGATTCTAAATATGCGGAAAAACCACCAAGGAAAAAGAAAAACTGATGACCAAGCGCTTTCGTCTATTCAGACATCCTCAGGGTAC
>NC_134790.1:22482139-22487139 GCF_046742065.1 Oratosquilla oratoria
ATAGGGAAGAACTGGTTAACGAGTGGAACAGGTTTAGTAACCACGTTATGAGCGCTGAAACCATTGGTTGTTTTAAGAGAAGAGATAACTTTATTAGGGATGACAGGTGTTAAGGGACATGGAACTGCCTAGTGCAGAGCTTATGGTCTCTTGCAGCCTCCTCTATTCTTATGTTCTTGTGAAGATTACATAGCTATGGATGGGGATGATAGGTGGTAATGGACATGGAACTGCCTAGTGTAGGCCTTATGGTCTCTTGCAGTCTCCCCCGTTCTTATGTTTTTATGTTCTCTACCCTCGCCGCTTCTCTGTCATGTAACCCAACCCCGAGGAACCGGTTCCCGATCTCCGGACTGTACCCCCCAAGACCGCTTGGGTAAAGTTCAGAGATGAAGAACAGATTTTCCTGAAGAAGATCGATGAATGTCTATGCCCTATGCCTCACTAATTGGCCTGGTTGCTGCAACGACCAAGTGTGACAACTAACGCATATTCGACAAGGTTCAACATCTCAGTTGTTAGAGCACTATACTGCTGAGTAAGGACTGAGGGTTCGAATCCCGCTTGGGCCAAATGAGTTTCCAGGCCCCAGGTACTTAATATGACCCACATCAGTGAACATTGTGACGAATGTTTCTCTCAGCCCGTGTTCCCTTTACCTCCTATCCACATGACTCACATGGTGTGGTCCTTTCACTGTAACTTCCTGTGTAGCTTCGTGCCTGTAGAAATGCAGTGGTTTTCATGGCTGACCCTGTACCCTATTACAGGGAGTGAATATAAATAACAAAAGTACATCAACCTATATATGAGCTAAAATCTAGCTCCATAGGTGATTTCAAAGAAGAAATAATTAATAATTAATAATAATAATAATAATAATAATAATAATAATAATAATAAAATAATTATAACAAAATAATACCAACAACAATAATAATAATAGTAATAATAATAAATAAAAATAATAATGATACATACATCAATGGCCTTTTCCTCCTTACAAGGGAGGTAGCCACTCCGACCAATAATAATAATGATAATAATAATAATAATAATAATCTCCTAAAAGTGGCAGTTTGCCGACAAGTGTTTATCTCGTCAATAATAATTAATAATAATAATAATAATAATAATAATAATAATAATAATAATAATAATAATAATAATAATAATAATAATAATAATAATAATAATAATAATGATAATAGTAATAAATAATCCCACGTCTAAAAACTGGATAAAGGAATAATTTCTAGCATGTCTACGTGATGTGGATTAGTAAACTTACTCAAGGACCAGGAGTTGTCTACGAGGAAAAAAAAGAAAAGAAAGTGAAAATAGTTACTCCTGACTTTCTCAAAAGGCAAGCTATGTTGACCCGCTATGTTTGCTCTCATAGTTCAGGATCTCTTTGAAATAAATCTTTCAGCTCTCTATTTGTTTTGTTGCCTGGATTCAACATCTCTCTCGCTTCCAAGAGTTTTGATGTCTTTTTTATGTTTTCTGTACTTAAAAGCTTACTGCTATTTTTCCATATATCTAGTGTGTTCAACACAGAACCATAATATTTCATCTTTGTCTAGACAAATTCTTTTATTTTTTGAGGTGGGGTGAATTGAATATATCTCTGCATGAAAATAACTCTGAGTGATCAAAAAAAATTCTTTCCAGACTTTACGCCAAAAATATGTATAACAATCTCGTGTTGGTCAGGATATAAATCTACAGAGACCAGCTTCCTATTGAAAGAATCATAATTTTTTCTTCCTGCGGAGAAGTCATTTTTTTTTTTTTTTTTTGGCATCCTTATTATTATTTTTTTTTTCTTAAAGAATTTCTCCTGACTAGCTTCATCCATACATTTTTTCTCTCTTCATAGAGCTTTCTTATTTCTTCAGTTTCTTTTGACATTTCGTTCTTTTCCTGTTTCTTGTTTCATTCCTGTTTCATAATTTTCTTATTTTTGTTTCATGCCTGTTTCATTATTTTCTTAATCCAATTCTTCACCTCCCCCAGAAAGCCATCGAAGGCCTTGTCTGCACGTTTCTTTCAAATAGAAAAGCATTTCCATGCTGACGGAAGCTCTTGTAGCTCAAAATACTCCGGGAACCTTCCCTATGCAGTGGGGGCCCTTAGAGGAGCCAGGTCCTTCTGAAGAAGGCCTGGGGGCCTTCCAAAAGATCAGAGGTTATCCGACGGTTAGGAATCTTTTGATGCCCGAAGACCTTCGATACTCGAGGTCTTTCCGAAGACCAGAAGACCTTTTGGAGGCCGAAGAATGTCTGAGGTCCAGGGAACCATTTGGATCTTGAAGATCGCCTTCATGGGGTCTCCTGCCTACCTGGACCCAGGTCCCCTCAGGCTTGAAGATTTTTCTTCTTCTTTTCTTCTTCTTCCTTTCACCTTCTCCCCTTCTGGTACATGCACTTTACGTTCTCTGCAACAAGATTTCTCTTTTTCCTTCTGCTCTTTTTACCTCTATTTTTAATAAATCTACTTGTCTTCCTCTTCGACTTCCCCGTGCTCTTCCTTCTCCTCCTCTTCCACATCCTTCTTCACCCTGTCCTTGTCCTCATATTCCTCCTTGCCCTCGTCCACCTCCTTATCCTCGTCCTCTTCGTCCTCGTCTTCCTCCCTGCCCTCGTCCACCTCCTCCTTGTCCTCGTCCTCTTCGTCCTCGTCTTCCTGCCCTCGTCCACCTCCTCCTAATCCCCCTCCTCTTCGTCCTCCTCCTCCTTTTCATCCTCCCCCTCTTCCTCTTCCTCCCCGTCATCTTCATTTCTTCCTGGTTCTGTTCCGCAACAAACGCCCCAAAAAATCTAACTTTCCCATTCCTCCACCCTATCCACCCATCACCCATTCTTCTTTCCCTGATGGGATCAGAGGACACAAATCTCTTTCTTTCACTCCCCTAATTCTACGATCCACATCTTCAACACCGCGACCTGATCCATAAATTCCTCTCTGGGTTTTACCTGAATGCTTTTACTCAACTGGGAGACGGTTCCCATACTGAGAGAAGCTTCTTCAGGGGCGTATTTCAGTTGAATAAGGTTGTTAGAGAAATGCTACTGAAACAATTACTAACAAAAATGTCGCGCTCAAGCGGGCCGGCGCTTTTTCCTCTCTCTCTCTCTCTCTCTCTCCCATCCCACTCCCCCTTCTCTCTCTCTCTTTTCTCTCTTTCTCTCTCTTTTTTTTGACTGCCATCATTAGCGCTTCTTCCGCAGAAGTGGTGACCTCGTCTGAACCTGGCTTTCCTGCTCTTCTTCTCTTTCTTCAGTTTTGGAAATGGTCCATGTTCCTTCCACCTGCGACTTAAACATTATATTCTTTTTGGAGTGTCGTCAGAGTGTTTTAATTTTCTGTGTCTTACATGTTCACTTATTTGTTCACTGATTCTATTTTCATGTAGGGACCTCCTCTGCCCACTCAATATTACACTTTTGTCCACAAAAGAGACCTTATAAATAAACGTGACTTCTGACAACAAAACAAGTAAATAGATAAGCAGATGAATAAATAAATAATTCTACAAGTAGATAAACATACAAATATATGAATACAAAACGTATACCAGTAATCAAAAAATAAATAAAATTTTAATATATGTAAATAGATAAACAATGTATGAATGAATAAATCAATAAAGAAATATACAAATACATAGACAGATAAGTGACTCAATAAACAGATCAATAAGTAAATAAAACAACAAATGAATACATAAATAGACAAATAAGAAAACAAATCATTTGATATAACTAACAAACTGAAGATAGAAGAAATAAACTTACAAATAGCTTTTACCAGTCACGGGATAGTTCCCCCTCTCTCTCTCTTTTTTTTTTTTTTTTTTTTTTTTTTTTTTTTTTTTTTTATTCCTGAGCTAAATGGACCTATAACATGAGATACGAGAGAGAGAGAGAGGGAAAAAAATCAAGCAAGACTTTAAGACTCCACTGAAAGACTTTCCCCCCCCTCTACTCCACCTACTCTCAGTTTCTGTATCGACACTTTGTCTTTGCTGTCCCTTCTCCTTGCCTAAGCCTTCTTCCATCTCGTCTCCTCTTTTCACTGCACCAATTTCATCCTTCTCCTCTTTCTTTCATATCTCTTACCCCTTATGCATTGGCCTCGTAACCTTAACCATGCTGGTCTCGTAATCGCACAGCTGTAGGTTCGAATCCCGCACTCCTCTCCTATTCCCAGCAGTGACTGTTAATGACCTGTACAAACAGTCTCTAAAGCGCGTAATAGGGGATGACGGCTTCGGCCGCAGCTACTCAACGCCTCCTGGTGTAAGCTGCTTACCACTTTACCCCTTCCGTATCTAGCGGATGGTGATTTTTTTCTTTCAGTCTTTCTAATGCCTGGCCTGTTCAAGACTCAACCTCTATAAGACCATTTCGTACTGTGAGGTATCGTTCCATTTGTTTTGATTGATACCAGACAATTTCATCGTCTTCCTGAACCCCAACAAGATTTTCTTTTATGAACAAATAAATCTTTCCGGTCTTTTACTTCGTGTAAATCTGTAGTTCCGATCCCCGATCTCTCGCATAACATCTTAAAAATGACTGTTCATCTTCTTCTTTTTTTCTTTTTATTATTTTCTTATTTTTTGTTTACTTATTTATTTATTTATTTATTTTTGTAAAACTTCCTCTTTCCCTTTCTTTGGATCCCATCATGTTATTATTATCTTGATTCTGTTTTGTTGTTTTGTTTAGTTTACAAAGGATTACAAAGGCGGAGCATGCCGACAGGAGACCTTTTGGTCCATATCTAGGTCGGATGCGAAAAAAAATCATAACAATAATAATAAATGAAAAAATAAAAACTATAATAATTCTAATTCATTTTTATCTCTTTTTCTATTACATTTTATTTTATTCTCTTTCATTTCATTTCATCTATTTTTTTTTCATTTTTGTATTCTATCAATTCATTTCTGTTTTACTATTCTATTAACTTATTCTACCCCTTTGTTTTAC
>NC_134790.1:22492139-22497139 GCF_046742065.1 Oratosquilla oratoria
ATCTCCTCTTTTATGATATTGGTAATTCTCTTTATACACTCTCCATCCGTTCCACTGATGACTCTATTTAACGACGCGAGCTCTCCCATATCAAGAGGCCAGGACGTTGGCCTTCACACAAGACTTTGTAGCGTGAAATTTAACTAACCATGCCCTTGGTCCAACTCGCTGGCGGCAAGTTCGAAATGCCGTCACCTCGACCCACGCCGAAAGGAGCGACGCTCTAAAAATCCTTCTTAAATCTCTCTTCGGAACGATATTGTCCCCCAGGAACTGAACCACTGACTATCGCCTAAGATTTGTTTTCACTACTACAAATAATTTATTTCAATACTGAAATGGGCAGTTTATTTCAATACTGAAATAAGCCTAAAAAACCTCGACTTTGTTGCATGGATGACGTGTATGTTAGCTTCATGTTTGACAGGCAATTCTATGAAAAGATTATTTGTTGACATCAAGAGAAGTTGGCTCGTTTGCCTTTAGGATTTGATGTTCTTTCTAGACAAATCCCCTCCCACCATTTCTGTCCATGTACAGCTGCACAGAAAACTATCGTTAGTAAATCACGCTAATCATTTTGACACAAAACAACGAAACAATTTGAGACAAGTTGAAGTCTCCATCGGAAATAAGATTATCATGTCATAGTGAATCCATATGAACTTCGGAACTATTATTCGATTCATATTCATTCAGAGGGAATTCGAACAATTCGAACCCCAGAAATACCAACCCTTCGGTATCATAAGGTTATGTTCATTCGCGAATGTTTCGACACCCCTACTAACGATAGTTTTCTGTGTAGCTGTACATTTGGTTTTCAACCACTAAATATAGATGAACAGGCATGATTGGAGGGGCTTTGTCTTGACAGGAAATCAAGAGAAGTTCTTCTCGTCTATGTATCTTAATGGAGGAATTAACTTGGTCAAATGAGAAAACTACTGCATTTTACCAATTCATTTTACAAACAAAATGTTTATAATTGCCTTTATACAAATTACTAAAACCACGAGCATAGCTGTACAGTCACTCAAAAAAGTATCGATTGGTGGTTTTAGGTGTTTGCGAGAGACGAGTGAAACAACAGAATCGATGTTCCTGTACAGTTGGTAGTCGTGACAGAATTGCGCCCTCCCTTTTTCCCCGTTAAAATACGTGGTGCACAATAAGCATTTAATGCGTGAAGGTGTGACAAGATTGAAAGTAATTATATCTGCACAGACAAGAATTGTTAATATTTTATTGTTACTGAAATTACACACACACACACACACACACACACACACACACACACACACACACACACACACACACACACAAACACACATACCAGAGCATACGCAATATATATTGCCGCACCACAACATGTTTTCGGCCTAGACAACGTTACAGGTTCTCCTGTCTACATGGCAACCCCTACCCGTCACTCAATTTCTCAACCCTCGCCCTCCCAGAGGGGCAGCCATTCGCCCTATAATATAAAACATTCCACAACTCCTTAGCAATTACCAGGTTGTTTCTTCCAAGTAATATAACATTGTGCAATATATAAATTTAGATATAATTTTAACATTTTAGATGTCTTCACTGATTGCTGCTATAATGAAGACGCACATTTATAAACTACAAAGCTATGAGAAATACTGGCGCATTGATACACAGGCGTACCAACAGTTTCCAAGTCTTTTGAACAATGTGTCAGAGTTTAGAGTTTACTTACGTCCATATCCGTACGATCTCTTGCCGATACTTTTTTGAGTGACTGTACATATAAAAATGTGGTCCTTATTATAAAACACAAATTACCAAAATCATGTGCTTAAAGTTCTATATTGGAATGAGCGTATTAATATACGAAAAAAACATAAACACACATAATTCAATAAGCTGTTTATAATCTTTTTACAGTTACCAAAATCACGAATGCATTGCATATGGAAAAACGCATTAATATAAAACATGGACTTAAGTACATTTAATTAATTATCCTATCATTTGATAATCAAATACAACTTGCCCGCGCTAAATCAACAAATTAACTTGTCATCGTTAGAATTTGCGTTAAACGTTATGAAAATGAAATAGATTCAAACCCACACGTTCGACTTTAATTAGCTTTTCAGTATTAATTACGAACTGAATTTTTCATAAGGAATTGAATCAAATATTAGTCTGTACCATAGGCAAGATGAAGATGTGTGTGTTTATGTATATGTGCATATGTGTGCAAGTATGTATGCATGTATGTGTGCAAGTATGTATCTATGTATATATGTATGTGCAGGTGCATGCATGTACATGTGTTTGTATGTGTGTGTGTGTGTATATATATATATATATATATATATATATATATATATATATATATACACTGTATATTCAGATTACTTTAGCAGTGATTTCCAATGGTACCTATCCTAACACAATGTTCAAATTACGTCACGGAACCGAACAAGGTATTAATCCTTGAAAATGTGGGCTTCTCCTCAGTTGATAAATCAATATATTTATCAATTACAATAGAAAATATCGAGAATTTCGTCGGATTCATCAAACTCTTTATGTAAACATTTATCCTTTTTTTTCTAAATTTCTGGTGTCATTGATAGAAATTCAAGTAATTATGGTCATTGTAGAAGGTTTCTATGATTCTAATGTTAGAATTAGTAAAAAAGCAACGTCCTAGTGAAGATTCTTCTTTCTACACAATTACGTTGAAAAGATGTTTTTGTGATTTAGTACGTGCTCGACAAGGGATTTATGGAAAACTAACGAAGACAAAGGTATCTTGTGAACAAACTAAGGTTAACGAAGAAATCACACATTAATGAAGAAAAACTAGAAACACATGTTGCAAACACTGGCCCAAATTGCAATCTTTGGCTTGGGCACTGGATGGACACACAAGCGGGTGTGTGTGTGTGTGTGTGTGTGTGTGTGTGTGTGTGTGTGTGTGTGTGTGTGTGTGTGTGTGTGTGTGTGTGTGTGTGTGTGTGTGTGTGTGTGTGTGTGTGTGTGTGTGTGTGTGTGTGTCTGTGTGTGTGTGTGTGTTAAACTGAATGATATTTCTTCAAGAAATTAGAAAATTTGGATGATGCTCTTCAACAAATTTTGGAAAATCGCTTTCCGTACTGAATCCGGTAATTACGATTTGTTTTAAGGATTTTTTTATTCGCGTTTTCCCTCAGCTGAATAGAATGTTCTGACAGGATAAAAAAAATTATGTTATATTTAGATTTTTCATATAAGCGCCTTCAAACTCTAAGCTTCTGGATCCTTTTTTGTCTCTCGTTTATTCTATTTTTCTTTCATACACTCTTCTTTCAATTTCCTCTATTCTCTTCCCATGCTCAAACTATTTCACCAATGTCTATTATATCCTATTTTCACACATTTTTGTAGATTTTTCCCATTCATCTGTTATCTGTTATTCATATCTATTTATTATTAATCACTTCTCACTCTTCAATGGAAGAATAAGAAGAAAAGAGGAAGAAGAGAGAGGAAGGGAGAGAGGGAAGGGGTGGAGAGAAAAAGAAAGAGGAATAGAAAGGGAAAAAAATTAAAAAAAGAAAGAGAAAGTAGAACGAAAAAGGAAGAGAAAAGATATGTGAGATAAGAAAAAAGAGAAAAAAGAGAGCAAAAGAGAGGAGGCATAGAGAGGTGGAGGTTTACCGATGTCGTTTTGGAGTCGGAGCAGGGCCGGAGGGGGTGGTTGGGGTGGGAGGGGTGTTTGTCTTTTGGGCCAAATTTTTCCTCCATTGCTGCATAGAAGGAGTAAAAATATGTCCCTGATTGGGCACACGTGGAGGAATTAGAGTTTGTTAAAAGTTTTTGAGTGGACGAAAATGGGGAAATATAATCTTACAAATGACTTTCATAAACATTAGGGTTTCGATATAATGATTTTCTTCGGAAAAATCCGTAAGTATAGAAGCGCTGGTTAAGCATAATCCAAAATTAACAACGATAAGAGAATCACCTATCAGTCTTAAGCATTCTATGTATATACAAATATTTGTTTCATATATGATTCATCTACAGCAAAATAAAAAAAAAAATAACTTGACCAAAAACAATGGTGACCTTAAAAAATACTCACAAAAATATTCACAAAACACGAGCACATTTTTTATATATACGCTTACAGGAACAATACGTATAGCTTTACACGTATATAGATGATTATGCGTTCACGTATATACAAATATATTGTATATCTACAGCATGTCGACAGAATTACTACGTGAGTACATTTGTGATTTCTCTTGTGAGTATATACTTTTAGTACACACTGTATAATGTATATTATATACACGTTAAAGCTAAGAGCGCTATACTTCAATACAATAACGATGTATTTTGCATATTATACTCTACCTAATGATATCTAGAGAGCTATAATGCTCACCATGACATTGATGATAGCGTTTATCCTTAGTTAGAATAAACCATACATATTAGATTTAATTATCGTAACTGAAATAGGCTAAAGTTAGAACCGCTTAAACGCATCAAATACACTTCTTACCGTCAATAGATTATGCAAATAACCGTGACGACGGCCACGGATTAACCAAAAGAATATATTACTGAAACCAATGAATATTTTATCAAATATTTAGCTTATGATGAGAAAAAGATCCACATTGATAACGGGTTTACTTGAAGTTATGTTATTAGAATTATGAGAAACAGTTCTAGAATGTATCTTATCAGAGCAAAATATACTCGTATAGGTTCTGGATCATTACGATAATGTAAACTGCTTTGCATTGCTGTAATTTTCAATCAGGGAAAGGAAACTAAGATAAACACCAATAGAAGACTTCATCAATATTACCAAGAGGGAGAAGTGGTGGCCAAATTAATTCAAAACATTAAGACATAAGTAATGCCTTGCAATGAAGAAAATTAAGAAAATAATTTATTTATGACAACTATAATAGAGAAATATCAATTATATGTATGTATATATATATATATATATATAT
>NC_134790.1:22502139-22532139 GCF_046742065.1 Oratosquilla oratoria
AGACACGCTGAACACGCATGCAAGGCAGGACGGGGACAATACGAAAACCTTAAACCGAAATTAGGTAAATCAGTGTGGTACCAAAGCGTCTTATAGCACAGGACAAGGGCAAGGGCTGCCTCTTGGGCGTCTGAGGACAAATCAAACAGCAGAGGTCGGCCTTCGAGGAAGGGAAGTGGGTGGAAATGGACGAGGAGGTCGAGATGCAAATCTGGCCAGGGTGGAGAGAGGGGAGAAACCAGGGAGCCGAAATTTGGATAAACGTGGAATCCATAATAAAATATCTAATGTAAAATGTGCCAGGGAAATACTTCATCCATGGTCAAATCATGGATAGTTAGAGCCTTCTGACTTTTTTGTTTTCTAGAATTAATAGTGACTGGTCTTGGCCTAAATATAAGTATAGATGGAAACATGTTCACACTGATATCCAGTAGTTTCCCTAATTTGAATAAGATTATTTTGCACTGGCCAAAAGAATCTTACTCTTTTTGCTATCGTAGTGTTAAACCAAATACTATAAACACTTTCGTTGCCTATACAATTAGCACCTTAATTTCAGCTGCAACCAGGCAATTTTATTCAATTGAGGGGGACACTCACAATAGCGAAAGGATCAAGCTATACACGGAGTCTAAGAATATTGATAAGTAACAATTACTCTAACATATTGACATAGACAAACAAGTTGCCATTTCCGATGAACTGTAGACAAAGGAAGGCATTATGCTGCTAGAGATGGCAGTGTCAAATCTTGTATTATTTACCAAGTTAAATCGCTAACCTCCAGCTCAGAACCATCCCAGTTTATTCATTCGAGCTGCCAGTTACCGAAATTCTCGATTTCAACTGTTCTTCAGCCGTGTCAGAACCATCCATAAATCACAAACCAAGTCAGTTTGATTACATCTGTAGTGTTGGAGGCGAAGCCGGGACGGAGGATGAGGTGGAGGACGAGGCGAAGTGGATGGAGTAAATGTGGAGAGGAGAGATGGAGTATGGAAGGGATGTTGGG
The DNA here is from genome assembly GCF_046742065.1 of Oratosquilla oratoria. Taxonomy (NCBI): domain Eukaryota; kingdom Metazoa; phylum Arthropoda; class Malacostraca; order Stomatopoda; family Squillidae; genus Oratosquilla; species Oratosquilla oratoria. Next base: position 22,503,155 of record NC_134790.1, read on the forward strand.
TCTGAAATAGAGTTGGAATAACGAGGTTACTCTATTCAAGAGCTCCAGAAATTTGCTGCCGTGCATCCATGTCATGTCAGTAACTCATATTCAGCGGCAGAGCTGGTTAACACTCTTGTCGAAATTTCACACACTTGTCGGATGGTTCTCTTGATCAGAGGAATTGGTGCCGTGGGAGTTGACGACGAGGAATGGTAATTTTCAGAACATTTCTCTGGGCGCCTTCTTCATAGTACAATGGTAGCATCCTTTCCTTATCATAAACAGTCACACAGCCAAGGGTTCGAGTCCCAGTGGCACAGCTAGTTAATACATATGTCTATATACATACATATATACATAAATACTTAAATACATACATACACACACACACACACGGTGGAGCGGTTGGTAGAGTCTCGGACTGTCGCTACGACGGTCCGGGGTTCGAATCCTGCCCAGGGCTGAAATAATTTCAGTATCGCTGCGCTTCGAGTCGTTCCTCCAACTCTCGTGGGCTGGGAGTTGGGTGTGTGTGTGCGTGTAAGGTCACAGCACTACCCATAGATCGGTCATACGAGCTCTGAGCTCTCTACCGGGAGGGAAATAGCTGTCGATCACGAGTCCAACACGTGATCCAAAGACCAAGGTGAATCACACACACACACACACACACACACACACACACACACACACACACACACACACACATTATATATATATATATATATATATATATATATAAATATATATATATATACATATATATATATACTGTATATATGTCATGGTACTGGCAGTGGTCACTGGTTATAATCGGATTACACTGTTCCTTTACGGTAAAGAACTTTTATGAAAACACTTCTACCATTGGTGGTAGTGACAGTAATTGTAGTGGTGATGATAGTGGTGGTAGTAATGTGATGGAGAGAAGTATGAGGAAAAGAAGACATTAAGAGGAAGATGAAAAAAAAAATTAGAGAATAGGAAACGAAAAGAAGAATGAGATAAACTATTAAGTAAAGGAGAAAGACAAGGAGGAGGAGAAACAGGAGAAAGACTAAAAGGACAAAGAAAACAAGAAGGAAGAGATGGTGCAGAATGAGAAGGTGGACGAGTAGGTGAAGGAAGAGTAGAAGGCGAAAGATGAGGAGGAGGAGGAGGTGGAGGTGGAGGAGGTGGAGGAGGAGGAGGAGGTGGAGGAGGAGGAGGAAGGAGGAGGAGCAGGAGTATTGAAGAAACAGGGAGAAGGAGAAAGAAGAAGAGAAGGAGGAGGGTGATAAGAAGGAGGATGAAGAACAAAAGGAGATATATCTTAAGCCGGTAGGCACGCACGTGAGAAAGAAAAATATTTTCAAGAAGAAAAAAAAAGCGCAAAGTGGGTCTGCATGTAAAGGAGGAGGCGAAGACAAGACACCGGGCGTTCGGACACCGGGGGTTCGGACACCGGGGGTTCGGACACCGGGGGGTACGAACACCGGGGTGATGGGTCAGTGGAGGGACAAGGAGAACACACATACGATTCAAGCACTATGACAGTATACCAAGAAGTAAAATGACATAAAAGACACAGAAATACGCTCAGAAAATTACCTTACGAGGTCAGGCTTTGGCATCTTATTCTACACTCTCAAGAAAGACGCAAATTGTGAGGTGATCTAATAGAGGTGTTCAAGTGGATCAAGGGCTTTAAAGAGGGTGAAGCAAACAAGGTCATGATATCAAGATAACAGGGCAGGACTCGCACTAATGGATTTAAATTGAATAAATTTAGATTTGAGAAGGAAATAGACAAGAACTGGTTTATTAATAAAGTGGTGAACGAATTGAATAGACTTAGTTACCATGTAGTGGGCGCTGAAACTGTCAATTGTTTAAAAGATGCTTGGACAACTTTATGAATAGGGAAGATGTGTGGTAATAGACATGGAAGTGCCAAGCGTAGACCTTATGACCTCTTGCAGGCTCCTTCTTTCTTATGTTCTCATTAAATGAACAGGGGTACTTCTAACGATAGTCTGCAGATGTATTTGAAAAGTTTTTATACGAAACATATATATATATATATATATATATATATATATATATAAAATATATAAATGTGTGTGTGTGTGTGTGTGTGTGTGTGTGTGTGTGTGTGTGTGTGTGTGTGTGTGTGTGTGTTTGTTTCTATTTATATATGTTGATATGTTTGTGGTGACACACACTTGCATGCACATAAGCTTGTATAATGATGCGTAAACCTAATGAACATTCATGTGCGTACACGCTAAATCTCTAGTTACACTAACTCACTAGCTTACAAATTATGCAAAGATCATGAGGCGAATAAGATGAAATAATATGCAAGTTTTTGCAAGTTTTGCACTAAATATATACCTGAAACTAAATATTGAAAATTAAATTTAACAGTAAAAGTGCGAAAAAATAGAATTTGATAAAATCCGGAAAACCCGTTATTGAATTTTTCAAAAGAAAGTGAATCATTTACAAATGAAAAAGAAAGAAAAAAAATATCGAAAAGAAAAATTTATAGATATTATCACCTGGACACAGACATGAAGAAAATCATCGATTACCTTCCAACCTTGCAAATAAAATGCACACACACACACACACACACACACACACACACACACACACACACACACACACACACACACACACACGCACACTCACACACATGTACACACATGCACGCACACACACACACACGCCCACACACATACTTCCCACACGCACGCGCACACACACACACTCACACACATGTATGCACACACACACACACACACACACACACACACACACACACACACACACACACACACACACGCCCACACACATACTTCCCACACGCACACACACACACACATACCTTCCACACATGCACACATACACAAGTCAAGCTAACGCGCACATTCAGACCTACATATGTATACACACCTGTACCCATCAGCCCACATACACATACACGAGCTCAAACTCTTAATCTTCACTCATCTCCCCTCTCGCCACTTTCCTCCCCTCTTTCCCAATTTTTTTCCTTCTCTTTCTTCACTTTTTCTAACTTTTCTCCCCTCTTTTTGACTTTTATTCCTATATCTCTCTGTGTACACACATTCCTATATATATGTGTGTGTGAAACTATTTGTGTAAGTCCGTATGTATGTGTGTATGTATATATGTATGAATTTATGCGTGTATAACCATATGTATGTATATATACATGAATCTATGTGCGTATATCTGTATGTATGTATATATGTTTGTATGTATATATGTATGCATATATATGTATGTATGTATGTATCCATGTATATTATATATGCACACACACACACACACATATATATATATATATATATATATATATATATGTATACATATATATATATATGCATACGTCGATACACACAATATGTGTGAATACACTTACGTACGTGTGTGAACTAAAACTATCACATACATAGATTTGAAATGTCAACATGCTAAACACACACATAAGATCAAGATAACCACAATCAAGTCAAAACCACCTATTAAGGCATCTGTTTTTTTTTTTTTTTTTTTTTTTTTTTTTTTTTTTTTTTGTGAACATCTTCCCCCAAATGTTTTAACTCTTTCCCAGAGGCGATGCTCACTTGACGGGCTCTCTTCTGACTCTCTCAGAGAGAAAGAGAGAAGCAGGGAGCAGCACTCCAGCAATCAATGCAGACCCATTTGAAGCCAAGAATAGCGCTTCGAGTGCGACATATCAGCGAGAAGACTTCCAGATCGACTGAGCTCAAGTAGCTGTCGACAAGTCCCACTTGGAAAAGGAATAAGCGGAATAGCAGAAGGAGGAGCGGGAGGAGGAGGAGCAGGAAATGGAGAGTAGAAAGAGGATTAGGAGGAAGAGGAGTAGGAAGAGGAGGAGTAGGGATAGGGGGAGGAAGAGAAATAGGGTTAGGAGTAGGAAGAAGAGGAGTAGAAGGAGGAGGAGGAGCAGGAGATGGGGTAGTAGGAAGAGGAGTAGGAAGAGGAGGAGTAGGAATAGGAGACGGTGGAGGAGGAGGAAGAGAAATAGGGTTAGGAGTAGGAAGAAGAGGAGTAGAAGGAGGAGGAGCAGGAAGAGGAGAAGGTAGAGGGGAGGAAGAGAAATAGGGTTAGGAGTAGGAAGAGGAGGAGGAGAAGGATGAGGAGGAAAAGATGGGGTGGGAGGAAAAAAGGAAGAGGAGTGGCAAGAGTAAGAGGTGTAGAGAGAGAAGAAGAGGAATAGGAAAAAGAAGAGGAGAAGGAGGGGGAGGAAGAGAAGAAGGAAGAGGAGCGGGAAGAGGAAGAGGAGCAGAAAAAGAAGAAGGAAGAGGAGAACGAATAGGAGGAAGTGGAGGAAGAAAAGAAGAAACAGGAGTAGAAAGATGAAGAGGATGAAAAGAAGGAGGAAGAGGAAAAAGAGAAGAGACGAGAAGGGGGAGAACAAAAAGAGGAGGAGGAGGAGGAGGAGGAGGAGGAGGAGGAGGAGGAATAGGAGGAGGAGAAGAGGGAGGGTAAACGAGTATAAAAAGAGGGAGAAAGAATAGTTAAACGAAGAAAAGGAGGAATAGAAAGAAATGAAGAGGAGGAGGACGAAGAGGAACGGTAAAAGAAATAGGAGGAGAGGAAAATCATTAGGAGAAGAAGGGTGGGAAGGAAGCAAAGGAGGAAGAGGAAAATTATGAGAAGGAAAAGAAAGAGGAGGAAAGGGAGCAAGAGGAGGAGGAGGAGGAAAGGAGGAGGTAGAGGAGAAGGAAGAGGAGGAGGAAGAGGAGGAGGAGAAGGTAGAGGAGGAGAGGCAGACGGAGCAGGAGGAGGAAGAGGAGGAGGAGAATGTAGAGGAGAAGCAGACGGAGAAGGAGGAAGAGGAGGAGGAGGAGGAGAAGGAAGAGGAGGAAGAGGAGGAGGAGGAGGAGGAGGAGGACGAAGATGTATATTTCCGAAATTCTCCTGGTGCCAAGTGGGGCGACGACTTGGTTGTAATGAAGCAAATTGAGCTCCGTTCAGGTTTTTGAAAAGTACAGAGAAATAACCAAAATGCCAAGATGGGAAGACTGTGTTCTTGAAAGACATGGAAAATAAGAAAACTTAATATTAAAAAAAGAAAGAAAAATGTTGATGGAAAAAGAAAAGGCGCGCAAGAACGGAGAATTTCAAATAGATATGAGGCCTTGATCAAATTTGGTCTCTAGACATATTGCAATGAAAAATATTGTATACACACACACACACACACACACACACACACACATATGTGTATATATATATATATATATATATATATTATATATATGTGCAAGATTACTATTTGGCGGCTTGAATCTATCTACTGTCTTTCTATAACTACGTTTGGTACTTTGTTTAAATAGGAAATATATCATTCCATCTTTTCATATAATACATATTCTGATATGTAAAGTATATATATATATATATATATATATATATATATATATATATACATATATTATATATATATATACTCTACGTACCCGGGCAATTGCCACTGGGATTATTGGCATTGGGAGTTTGGCCAGTGGGAATATTACCCATATAGCAATATTGCCACCAGGAATATTGCCACTGGGAGATGCAATAGAAACTTCAACTAAGACATCACCTAGGGTGAAATATTAACTAACAAAACAAGTGAATTTGAATGAATGATGTAAAGATTCCTCTGTAAACCCAAACGTCATTGTCTGCGTCAAGGCTACGAATTAGATAAAGAGCAACATATAAAGATTCTTTTGTGAAGCCAAAGTAATAATGGCTGCTTTCCTTGAAGTTTCCCTTAATGGGTGTTTCGTTCATTTTTCACAATCGCTCTATAGGTCTGTCTACAGAACGAACTCCATCCACTCTGTTGTCCATTACTTTCCTGAGCAATCTTTCATCTCCCCATCCTGGCACAGTGTCCAGCCCATCGTAGTCTCCTTGATCGTACGATATATTGATTCCAACATTGTCCAGTCATTTCTCGGATTTCTATGCCGTGTCTTCATCTCCAATGCCCTTCTCCTTCATCATACACAACTCTCAATATCTTTCCCAGTATTCCATTTTCAAACACGTCTATCCTTCTCTTTCTTTTTTATTTAATGTCCAAGTTTCACACATGTATAGCACATTTGGTCTTAACACTACATTATTTATTCTTAGCTTCGTTCTCCTAGTAATATTTCTACTATTCGTTATTGAAGTTAGTGCGAACATACATTTGGTTCCATACGCTATTTTCCTTCTCTTTATCTAATATGCTTTCATGCGTCACCACTGATCTTAGATATCTAAATTCCTCCACACTTTCTAACCTCAGATTGACCACCGAGATCTCTCCTCTGGTCCAATCTCGTCTCGACTTTAGCAATAATTTGGTCTTTCCTTGATTACACTTTATTACACACATAATATGTGCCACGTTTGGATTGGAAATGAGTGAGACAATGGGATTAAAGTGTAATGAAGGAAAGATCAAATACACACACACATGCGCGCACACACACACATGCGCGCACACACACACACACACACACCTCGTGGCGATGTAATTAGAGTTCTCGCCTGCCGCTATGACGGTCCGGGTTCCACTCCCGCTCAGGGCTGAAATAATTTCAATATCGCTTCGCTGCGGGGTGTTACTCCAACTCTCGTGGGCGGGGTGTAGGGTGTGTGTGTGCGTGTAAGGTCACAGTATTACCCATAGATCGGGTAATACACACACACACACACACACACATATATATATATACACATATGTGTGTGCGTGTGTGTGCTTGCATGGTTGGAGATACATCCACATGTTTATCATATCTATATATCTGCGTGTGTATGTTGGCGGGATAATGATCACGGGCTGGACCTAGTCTAATGAAAGGGCTCTTAAAGCTACAAATTACTACAATTAAATCAACGAGTAACTTAAGCTAATTGTTCATTTTCTCTGGTGTCACTCGACTTTATTCAGTTGAGGGGAAACCTCAGAAAGGGTTGGCAGATGGCGGTAGTGTCGGCGGAATTTGTCCGTTCAGCGGGGAAGGCCGGGAGTGTTTGAAAGACGGCGGTAATACCAACGTAACTTTTCCGTTCAATAGGGAGAGGCAGTATTGCCACCCGGAAAGGCGCCTTCGTGGATTCGGCTCCAGCAAAATCTTGAGGAAAGTTCTGCAAGCCGAATTCAGCCGCTTCCAATCGCGTCTTCTGTACAAGGTAGCGTCTTCTTGGTCGACCCACATCATATATTCTATAACGCTGAGCGCCGCTTGCTTCTAAGGCGAAGAGCCATTCAGTATGTTGAGGAACACGACCACGGAAGACCACAAGCCAACGGCAGGGTCGAGTAAAGTCACCTTCTTGAAGACTTCGTGTGTCTGTAGGGCTTGGATCCGACGCAGCCTCCGAGCCGGATCTCTCTGCCGTCGCAGACGAAGATGCTGGCACAGCCAAAGTCGGTGATCTTAAGGATCTTGTCTGCTGTGAGGAAGAGGTTCTGTGGCTTGATGTCTCTGTGTGCGACTCCTTGCAGGTGAAGGTGTTCGACATCGTCTATCAACTGCGAGAAATAGATACACGTGTCTCTATAACTGAGTATTCAAGACGCCAACAAATGTTCCTCAGGAGCAGAATTCCGTGTACATGGTAAGTACCGCCAAGGACCTCTTCCAGTACAACAGTCTGACGACGTGTTTGTGCTTCAGCTGGAAGAGGATGATTTCTTCCTTGGCGCTTCGGGACTCGACCAACTGGTGGACACACTTCTGGGCAACGACGCCAGAGTTCTTGGCGTTCCTGATCAAAGTCACCCAGGAAAAGGTCATCTCCCGAGGGCCTTCAACTTCTTCAAGTCGTTCTTATTTTCGAACTCTCGGGCAGCCTCTTCGTTCTCCTTTTTGAGTGTCTGGCTTGCCCTCGGAGTCCCCAAGACCTCAGTGACGATATTTTCTTTCCTTCGAAGACGCCAAAAATCTTCTTTTCTTCTTGGGCTCCTGATCTGTCCGACGACCGTTGTCTTCTGGAAAATCTCTTGGAAAACGGATGGAAAAAACTCGAGTGAACGTTGTAAAATCTTCTTGCACAATTTCAATATGTCAGGGGTTTGCAGCGTGGCTCCATGCCGTCAGTTAGACTTATAGATCAACTGATACATGTTGAACTTCGAATAAGGCAATGGTTGATATACCATCATAAATGTGCGTATGTAAGTATTCATATTTCTATATGTATAAGTGTTTATACATGTATATATATATATATATATATATATATATATATATATGTGTGTGTGTGTGTGTGTGTGTGTGTGTGTGTGTGTGTGTGTGTGTGTGTGTGTGTGTGTGTGTGTGTGTGTGTGCGCACAAGCGTGAACACTTGTCACTGGGACAATTGCCACTGGGATTATGGCCATTGAGATTATTACCATTGAGAAAATTGCCCATCTAGGAATAATGCCAACGGGAATATTGCCATTGGAAAAATGTTTGACTGACTGAAAGCTGCGATTAAATGTTCAAATACGACATCAACTAGAGTGAGATATATTGACTAAAAAAACAATTGAATTTGATTGAACGAAATAAAAAATCCCCTATGAATTCGATAACGAGTAACTCATGAAAATTCCTCTATAAAGCCAAGGTAACAATGGCTGTTTTACTTAATGGGCGTTTCTTCCATTTCTTCACAGTCGCTCTATAGGAAAATGCTTCACCTTGGTTTAAAGCAGGATTACAGCAACAAAAGCGAATTTTCCTTGAAAATGCGACATTTTTTCTTTCCTTTCCTTTGTGCCAAGCCAAAATGCTATTGATGAACTTTCAGGCGATACTTAGATCAGAACTGAGAGAGAGAAACGCAGAGTAAGGCCGGCCATACACTATCATGTACACCTGACAGGTACGCCTGAACAGTCACGCCTGTCAGGTATACCTGATAGTGTATGGCGGGAAAAACTAGCCTCTCAGGCGACCTGACAACTGATGAACATTCGATCAGTTGTCAGGTCGCCTGAGATAATGAGAGAAAGTACAACTCATCTTCTCGAGAATCCATGGCATACCTGACAGGCGTAACTTTTCAGGCGTACCTCTCACGTGTACATGATAGTGTATCGCCGGCATAACAGACGAACAGCTACACCCGATCTCTCTCTGGAATGTCTATAGCCGCGTTGGGAATTCTTTATCACGCACAAATAACAACGTGGAGGCGTTTCAAAATGTATTTGATAAATCACTAAGTAACGTCCAACCCAACAACTTGAAACTAATTAACGCACTAATAGAAGAGGAACGCCTAACAACAATTAAGAGAATTCATTACGAGTGAGGGGGTTCACTTCCCGATAATAAAAAAATATAGAAAGATGTGAATGCGAGAATAAAGAATATAGTCCTAAACTACAGTACTTATGGTGATGAAATGACGTGTTCACGTCCCATGGATTATAACATGAATATCTTTTAATGAACAAGTTCTATTATAGTTTTTATGGTATTTCTAAATGTATATTTCTTGTAGTTTTAGAATATGGCACTTATCGTGCAATTTTTTTTTTAATAGAATGGTGTTTTTTTATTTTCTTTTTTCCCCATATATGATTTGTTTTTTAGATTAAATATGCAAATGAATGACTATATTCCCGGTGGCAATATTCCTAGATGGGCAATTTTCCCAGTAGCAATAGTTCCAATGGCAATAATCACAGTGGCAATATTTCAAGCGCCATATCAATATGATTGACTTTCGATTTATAGATTTCTTCCTTCCGCTATCGAATTCGTGTCACAACAATGAATAAAATCACCTGGCGACAGCTACGAAAAGTGACACTAGGTTAAGAAAGAAGCGACTGTAAAAACAACAAAACGAAAATAATATAATCGTTGTTCCTCCAAAACTATTCCTTTTGCCACCTGGAAAATGATAGTAAGGCTTCAGTATCGTCCCCATGTAATAGAGTTATGCCTCCATATAGTTCTCTGAGCTAAGTTCTGCACACTGAGCTACACTTTGGGGAACCGCAGCGGCAATGCAATCTTGGCTTGCGTTCTTAATGTTTATTTCTTTTTTCTTTTCTTTTTTCTCTTCCGCTTCTTCCTGTCGCATGACTCTTCTGGCACATTCCGATACTTATTGAATTATTTCATTTGCCTTTGAAACTTCGTTTCTTCATTGCAGTAAGGTTGTTGTTATTGTTACTACTATTGATGTTGTTGCTACTGTTGTTGTTGTTGTTGCTACTTTTGTTGTTGTTGTTGTTGCTGGTGCTGTTGTTGTTATTGTCGTTCCATAGACTGTCCGAGCAGTCCCGTCTCCCCAAGGAATGCCATAGCCGAAACTGGGTTTTCCCACAAATCCTTTATAGAGCGTATGTTGTGTTGTTTGCGTGCATGATTGTGTATAATGCAGTCTTCCATTATGTGTTGTATGGTATGGGGTGAAGTGTTACATCCTGGGCAGCTGTTCACATCGCGGTCATCCAGCCTCTTCTGGTAGCTTAGAAGTGCTGGGTGGTGACCGCACCGCAGTCTGGCCAAGTGGACTCTGTCCTTTCGTGGGAGAGAGGATTCAGAAGGGTGGATTTCAGGGTGTCTGGCATGCAGCAGTGTGTTGTTGATGATGGTGGTTGTGGGTGGTTTAGGTGGTGGTAGTGGTATTGTTGCTGTTGTTGTTGTATTAGAACTGACTGTATATTCTGCCCGATCCATAACAAAATCTCTCATTCAGTAGACATGAGGAAGAATAAAAGTGATAAAATTCATGAACTAAAGAGATAGTCTGTATCACCCTTAGACTGTACCCCCACCCTCCTTTCTCTCCTCTTCCTCCTCCTCCTCCTCCTCCTCTCATACCCCTTATCTTCCTCTCCTTTTGACAATATGTTCTACGTAGCACCCGCTCACGTGCATATGCCCGTCGCTTACAACCCAATCTCCCTCCGATTCTTCTTTCCAAATCCATTTATATCATTTCCCGATTATTTTCCATTTCCACGGTTTAATGTTTCCATTATTCACATACATTCGCTATACATCTATTTCTTCCCGAAGATGGAGTAATCTCTTTCGTAATTACTCCTTTCTCTCTTGTTATCTTTTAATCTTTTCCTTTGGTATTTCGTCCTTAACATTTATCCTTGTTTCTCCTCTATATTCTTGTTATACTTTCGCATTCTCCTCACCTACAGTACTTCCACCATTTCTCCAGCCACCTCTCTTTGTTTTCCAGAAATTGCTTCCAGCCTATTTCTTCTTGCTCTCTATTTTCTAATTTCTCTTTCAAACTGTCCTACAATTTTCTTAACCTTCGAATTTTCTTCTCATATACTTAATTCATGTTCTTCTCCATCGTTTTATTTCTAATATTGCCTCAAAATTATTCTTTTAATCATTTAAAATTCCAATTCCATGACATTTTATATTTTTTTCTATTTCTTTTAAGTTCATGAATTTCCATTCATTAAATATCTATGGTCCCTTCTTTACTTACTTTCTATCGTTTAATGTCTAGTATTACTTCAAAATTATTCCAATAATCATTTCATTTAGTTTAATGACATTTTACATATGTTCTTTATTTCTTTTAAAGACCCAAATTTCTATTGTTTCATATAGCTATAATGGCTTTTCTTTCTAGCTTTTCAATTCTATTATTCCCTCAAAATTATTTTTAAAATCATTTCGTTCCATTTCCAAGACATTTCATGTATTTCTATGTATCTTTATCATCTAATTTTGACAATTATATTTTTATTCTTTATTTTCTATTATAATATATATTTATCATCTAATTTTGATCATTATATTTTATTCTTTATTTTTCATTATATATATTTATTATTCAATTTTGATAATTACATTTCTATTCTTTATTTTTTTATTATTGTTATCATTATCATTACATCTTATTAATCTAAGCCCCTGAATTTTTATTCTTTAATATATCTGTGTTCCCTTCTTTCCCTCCTCCATAACTATGCCAAGGCGAACTCTCGACTTTCGCGGTCTCTGACTCCTTATTTGGCCCCGATGGCTGTCCAACCCTTCCGGGATCCACAGCTGGAAGGAAGAGCCCATGACCAGCCCGCTGGAGGAGGAGGAGGAGGAGGAGGAGGAGGAGGAGGAGGAGATAGGAGGAGGAGGAGATAGGAGGAGATAGGAGGAGGAGGAGATAGGAGGAGGAGGAGGAGGAGGAGGAGGAGGAGGAGGAGGAGGAGGAGGAGGAGGAGGAAGAGGAGGAGGAGGAGGAGGGGGAGGAAGGATTCGGGGGAGGATGATGAAGAGGAAGAACAAGTGGAAGGGCAACAGAAAGGGGAAGAGGAACAGCAAATGGAAGAACAACAGGAACAATAAGAAGAAGAGGAAGAAGGAATGGAAGAAGGGAAGAATAAGGAGAAGAAGAAGAAAGATAAAAGAAGAAAAAATAAAATAAAATAAAAAGGAAAGCTCCCATGACTTGACTGGTGTTTTGGGAAGAAGAGAAGAAAAGACGTCTTTGGAGAGCGTACCACGTTATGTATCTGCCTTTTCAATTAACTGTGTTAAATATGGGAGTTAAGTAGTCAGCTTAACTTAATCTCATCTAACCTACAGCTTCTGGTTATTTTACATTTGGCTTCACCGTTCTTCCCTCACGAAATTCTTCTCTCTTTCTATCTCTCACCCTCTTTCTCGCGTAATTCTTCTCTTGTTTTAATCTCCATCTTGTCTATGCTGAGCTGCCAGAGTTCAAGGAAAAGTGCCCCCGTTCTCTTACGTGGTATGGGAGGTTACCCAGGAAATGTCCTTTGAAGAATGAATTTATTATGGCAGCTGGCTAAGTACGTGGAAAATAATGTAAATATATAATTTTGTATAAGAATTTCATTTCTTGAATAAAAAATCAGCTGTTTAGTCGCACCTCCCTCCCTAACACCCTCACTAACTCCCCTCCTCTCCTCTTACCTCTCTGCTTCCCTTCTCTCTCTCTCTCTCTCTCTTTATATATATATATATATATATATATACATATAGATATAAGTATATATGTATATATATATATATATATATACATATATATATATATATATATATACATATATATATGTATATTTATATATTATATATATATATATATATCATATATATATATATATCATATATATATATTATATATATATACATATATATATATATATATATATATATATATATATACTGAGAAATAATAAAGAAACCAGATTAGAGAGTTTACATAATTCAAACCAAGAATCGAACTTATGCTATTGACTTTGAAAAACTCGAGGAACCAAACCCCTCACCCCACCCCCTCCCTCCCTCCCTCAACCCTCTTCACTATTGCCCACACCCGATCGAGGATGCCCCATGGAAGCTGAAATAACTCATCTCACTTCATGAGATTTCATGAAACGCCTTCTGGATTGCCATGAATGCTTGCCATGGATGCTTGTCTTGGAGAAGGGCCAGAGAAGGGGGGCGGAGGGCGAGGGGGGAGGGGGAGGGGGCTGAAGGAACAGGAAGACTTTGAGATAAGAGAGGAATTCAAAATTCTTCGGTGTCTTCAAGAAGGCATTCGCTCTAGAGAGGAGATCCAGAGGAACTCATGAAGTCCGAATCTGGAAATGCGGTGACGTCACCAAGTTCTACATAACGTCAGAGTATTCTATTCAGCTTCGAGGGGGGGGGGACTGGAATGGATTAAGACAAAGCAAATCTTCAGATGCGGTAAAAATCCGAAAACGAGTGATTTGTTCCTCCTTCGTATGGTTTACATTTATTTGCAAATAGTTGTCCCTACTGCGAATTTTTAATATAAAGATTTTTTTTCCAATATTAGAAAGAGAAAGTCTATATTCTAGAAAAGTCTGACTTCTGTAAAAAATTTCACATATGTATATATATAGACACACACAAACAGACACACACACACACACACACACACACACACACACACACACACACACACACACACACACGCATGTATTCATTAATTAAATTTCTGCAACAAACTCTCAGCCTCTAGCAAGTATCCAATTTCTAACAACCTTCTAAAACCCCATGGATTAGCTTAAGGTTTCTGTTTTATCTAGAACTAAGCATAGCCTAAGGTTGTCCCTTCACTAGGCCACAGACTCTAACAGAAACCACTTTAATGAAATGAACTGGAAGACCAGCCTCTCTTTTGGCCACTCCTTCTCTTTTTCTCAAACGTTTACGTTGCCATCTAGTTTGGAAAATTTAGAACCACCACCAAACGCCTTCAAGATTCATTGTATTACTATCATTATTTTTTTTGTCATTATAATTATTTTTATTATATATATATATATATATATATATATATATATATATATATATATATATATATATATATATATATATATATATATATATATATATATTCATTTTATCAATCACGTATTGACCACGTATCCGTTTCCGTATATGTTTTCATTGAACCCCTCGTTAGTCTCGACCGTGATGGAATGGAATTAAAGTGAAAATTAGTGTGGTTGATAAGATGAACATCTGCACATTGGGAGTCATTTAGTGTTTATATATATATATATGTATATTTATATATAAAGATATACATAAATATATATATATATATATATATATAAATATATATATATATATATATATATATATATTTATATATATATATATATATATATATATATAACTGGAAGTCGTCTTTCTTTCTATTCATCTCCACGGTAGAGTGAGGACCTTTCATCCATGAGGTGCTAAGATGGCCAGGGGGAGGAATGGGTTTGTGCGTATGTGTGTGTGTGTGTGTGTGTGTGTGTGTGTGTGTGTGTGTGTGTGTGTGTGTGTGTGTGTGTGTGTGTGTATGTGTATAAGCGCGTTCTTTGGCTTGGCCATCGTGTTTATAAGGAGGAAGTTTATCTTTGGTAAGATACTGGTATAAATATATTTATTTCCGTAATACCCACTCGGTGGCATATAGTGGTATGACAACACATTCATAAACTATCGCATATCTTCACGACGTCGTATCATTAGTTCTCCTCTTAAAATGAACTGCCCTGTTCTTGTTCTGACTTTGTTAACAGGACAGACCGTGTGCATCTCCTGGCCCCAGGAATATTTTTTCATAATGACAAATATAGATGAAATGATTTGTTCTCCATTTCTTTTTCTTGATCATTAGATAGAACTTCACAACGTAATAATGTCAGCGTTTGTAGTCCATATAAGTAAATGTTTATAAATTTTCGTCTCGAATTAGTCATCATCAAGGAATTTGGTTAAATGTAATTAGGAACAAGACGTGTTAGATTACATCTTCTGCTGATAACATTAGACAAACTCATTTCAGGCAAAGCCTCTGAATACTAAATGGCTTGAGAATCCCTGTGGCGTTAAATTGTTTGATTATCATTGAATAAAATAAATCTCGGTTGGATTTTTAAGAATTAGCCTTGTTATGTGTATCATAAGACTTTCAGAATTAAGTTGATTGTCTTCTTTTGGTCTTTGTTTCCTTTTGAAACGTTTGCTAATATCAAGTTTTTCGAAAAAAATATTTTGTGTCGATAATAACATTCTATTATATTAAATTTTCATTCTGTTTTTCATTATACTGTATTATATTATATTACATGACACTATATTATATACTACATAATAGGTTATATCGTATCATATTAAATACCATATCATATTATTTCATATATTATATTACACATCATATATATTACATGATCTATTTATATACCAAGGGATTTTTCCTTTGTACCAGGGAGGTACTCAGTTCCACCCATTTCACCTCCACCCATTCCACTCCCCTCCACCACCCTGTACCCCTCTCATCTTAGCTCCTCATGGATGACGGGTCATCCCTGTATCCTGCCCACTGACCTGGGTCAGAGCCTTATACTACACTATATATCATATTATATCATATTATATATATTATATTATATATTATATTATATTCTATTATATTGTATCACAACATATATTATTTCGATTCGTTTCATTTGATTTCATCTTCTGTTATCTGATCTTCATCTTATTTTTCAATTTCATTTCTTTTATTCTATTCACTTCACATTATTTCATATAATTTTAATGTATTATACTTTATTTTCGATTTTTGGGCCCTGAAGCGAATGAGCTGTGCCTCACTGCACTGCCTTTGTCTCGAGGAGTGTAGCGAGGGGGTGGGGAGTGTGACAATATCTAAGGGAGAGTGTGTCCTTTGGGTGCTCTGACGAGGCTACCCCCCCCATATCTGGTGGACTCTAGTATTGGTGTTGAAATATATAAATTCTCTCCTCCTTCTCCTCTTTATCCTCCTACTCTCTCTCCTTCTCCTCTTCTTCCTCCTTCAAAGGATTACAAAGGATTACAAAGGCGGAGCATGCCGACAGGAGACCTTTTGATCCATATCTAGGTCGGATGCAAAAAAAAAAAAAAAAAAAAAATCATATTAATAATAAAATAATAAATAAAAACTATAATAATGTAAATAACAAATAAAATACATAAATAAATGCATAGGTATAGTTAAAATAATAAACAAACAGGTAAATAGTAAATAATAATAAATTGACATATAACTAATAATAAATGAAAATCAGACAAGACAAATTATAACAAAACTCCCTCTCCTCCTCCTTCTCCTCCTACTCCCTCTCCTCCTCCTTCTCCACCTACTTCCTCTCATCCTATTCCTTCCTCCTCTTCTACTCCATCCTCTCCTCCTCCTCCTCTTCCCCAGTCCTCCTACTCTTACCTTATTCTCCTCCTCCTCTTCCCCAGTCCTCCTACTCTTACCTTATTCTCCTCCTCCCTCTCTTCCTCCCCCTTCCTCTTCTCCTCCTCCTCCTCCTCCCTCGTCTCGTACACTCACACTTTCGAGAACTACTACATATTCTCCCTCCCTTCTCTGTATATATGTTTGGATTACTACCCACTGGCTCTTCTTCATCCTCTTCCTCTTCCTCCTCCTCTTCCTACTATTCCTCCTCTTCCTCCTGCACTCAACTTAGTTCTTCCATTCATCTATACCTCTTATACTTCCAATATACTTATCTTTCAAAAACAGTTTACTTGTATAACAGTTCCGTCATCCTGCCTCCTCTCCTTTCTTCCTCATAAGTAACATACCCTCCGTACTTTTCATATCCACTTCGTTTTTTTTTTTTTTTTTTTTTTTTTTTAAATGACATCTCAGCAGGGTCTTGTTTCTTCTATTTCGATTCATCCTCTCTCCGTATGTTATTCCTTTTTCGTATGAAATCTTGTACACGTACACGCATGCACGTTCATACACACACGCGCGCGCGCACACACACACACACACACACACACACACACACAACTCGATGGCGCAGTGGTAGCGTTCGCGGCCGCCACTACGGTGGTCCGGGTTCCAATCCCGCCCAGGGCTGTGCTGCGAGTCGCTACTCCAACTCTCGTGGGCGGGGAGTTGTGTGTGTGTGTGTGTGTGTGTGTGTGTGTGTGTGTGTGTGTGTGTGTGTGTGTGTGTGTGTGTGTGTGTGTGTGTGTGTGTGAGAGTGTAAGGTCGCAGCATTATGCATGTGTATATATATATATATATATATACACGCACATATATAAATGCACATGCACATGGCTTTCACACACACATAAATATATACATGATGAGACCCACAAATGACATACACGAGCTACAAATAATTAGCTGAAAAAAGCTTACCTGTATACACTTTGATGTTTTCTTTCTAAAGGAAGTCTTGGGCCTTTGGTTTGACTAAGTGTAAACATAAAATTTATAAAAGTTGCTAATAACCCCAAATCACTGCCTAATCTCAGGGGCGCGCCTTCCTTGCTAGTTTGTTATAAGCCTCTTAGCTTCATGATACTGAAGAGGAGGAGGAGGAGGAGGAGGAGGAGGAGGAGGAGGAGGAGGAGGAAGAGGAGGAGGAGGGTGTGTAGTGGGAAGTAATGAGATGGGGGGCTCGGAAGATGAGGAGGTGATGGAGAGAAGTGGGGATGGAGTGAGGACGTAAATGAGGTAGAAGAGAGGAGAGGAGATGAGGAGGAGGGGAGGGAAGGGGGTGAGGGGAGGAGAGGAGAGGAGAGGAGGGGAGGAGAGGAGGGAAGGGAAGAGAGGAAATGGGAGGGGAGGAAAGGAGAGAATAGGAGGAGAAGAAGAGAGAGGCGAAAAGAAGATACGAAAAGAGAGAGGAAAAGAGAGAAGAGAAGAGAGGAGAGAGATAATGGAAGAAAAGAGAAGAGAACAGAGAAGATAACAGAAGTAAAGCAAAGAAGAGAGAGAAGATAATGGAAGAAAGGAGAAGAGAGCAAAAATAAAAGGAAATATCGAAAAAAGAGAAGATAGAAAAAAAAAAGATTTGGAGAAAAGAGCAGAAATAGGAATAGAGAATAAAGCTCTGTCCTCAGAGAATTACAATGGAGAAAATAAATTGAGAAAAGAAAATAATTATTCCAATTCTTACGAATTCTGTGAACTGAATTAAATAAGTGTCATTAACCAAAACAATGCATGCACACGCACGCACGCACGCACACACACACACACACACGCACACACACGCACACACACATACACACACACACCTTACACTTCTCGTGGCGGAGTTGGTAGAGTCCCCGGCTGCCACTACGGAGGCCCGGGTTCGAATCCCTCCCAATGCTGAAATAATTTCAATATCGCTGTTTTACGGGTTGTTACTCCAACTCTCGTGGACGGGGAGTTGGATGTGTGTGTGCGTGTAAGGTCATAGCATGACCAATACATCGGTCATATACGAGCTCTGAGCTCTCTTCCGGGAAGGAAATAGCTGTCGATCACGAGTCCAACACGTGGTCCAAAAGACCATGGTGAAGACAATAGTGAATCACGCACACGCGCGCGCGCACGCTCCGCCCGAAGACCTACACAAGCCATAAGAAATGGGGATGTCTGAGACAAATGAAGAGAGAAATAGGGAAGGAAGAAGGGGAAGAAGAGGAAGAAGGAGAAGAGGAGGAAGAAGGAGAGACGAGAAGGGACAAGAAGAAGGATTCAGACGATAAGAGGCGGGAATGAACTTGAAATTAGAGGTAACAAAATTTTGGCGTGAGGGGAAAAGACGGGAGGCAGAGGAGGAAGAGGAGGAGGGAGAGGATGAAAAGGAGGAGGAAGAGGAGAAGAAAGAAGGTAAAAGAGAGGAGGAAGTGGAAGAGAAAGACGGGGAAGAGGGGAAGTGGAGGAGGAGAATTAGGAGAAAGAGGGGAGAAAAGGAGGAGGAAGAGAAGAAAGAGGGAATAAAGGGAGGAAAGAGATGTAAAGAGGGGGAAAAGGAGGAAGAAAACGAGACGAGATAAAGGGAGGTGGATGAGGAAAAGGAGAAAAGGGGGGAGGGGGAACGGAGGAGGGAAAAGAGAAGGAAGAATTGAGGAGAAACAAGACTTAGGACAAGGATGAGGAAGATGTAGAATAAGGAGGAGAAAGAGAAATAGCGAAAACAAAACAAAAAAACAACACTATTCCACACCCACGAAATGGTAAGTGAGAAACCCCTGAAAGGGCAAAGCCCTGTCTATTGCGCAAATATATATATATTTTTTTTACCGATGTTCGGGTCGCCTCCCCGCCTGCCCAGGGCCGTCGGGAACCAACGCAGGAAGCTCGCAGTGCACCCCAGGAATCGAGCTCACAACCACTTCCTCGTGAGTTCGATACGGGAGGAAAAAAAAAAAAAAACGGGAGGAGATGAAGGAGGAGGAGGAAGAGGAGGAGGAGGAAGGGGAGGAGGAGAGGAAGGAGCTGGTAGGGGAGGGGGAGATGAAGGAGGATAAAGAGGAGGAAGAAGATGGGGGAACAAGGAGGAAAGGGATGAGAAGGAAGAGAAGGGGGTAAGAGCCAGGAATCGAGCTCACAACCACTTCCTCGTGAGTTCGACACGGGAAAAAAAAAAAAAAACGGGAGGAGATGAAGGAGGAGGAGGAGGAGGAGGAGGAGGAGGAGGAGGAGGAGGAGGAAGGGGAGGAGGAGAGGGAGGAGGTGGTAGGGGAGTAGGAGAAGAAGGAGGACAAAGAGGAGGAAGAAGATGGGGGAACAAGGAGGAAAGGGATGAGAAGGAAGAGAAGGGGGTAAGAGGACGAAGAGAAAAAGAGAGAGGTGGAAAAGAAATGGGAGAGAATGGGAGAGAGAGAGAGAGAGAGAGAGAGAGAGAGAGAGAGAGAGAGAGAGAGAGAGAGAGAGAGAGAGAGAGAGAGAGAGAGAGAGAGAGAGAGAGAGAGAGTGGGGAAGAAGACGGGGTGTGGGAAGGGAGGAGGAAAAGCAGGAGGTATCGGAAAATGAGGAAGACGAAAAGGAGGAGGAGTATGAGAAGAAAGGAGAAGAGAAGGAAGGTGAGGAGGAGGTGAAGAAGGAAGAGGAGGTGAAGAAGGAAGAGGAGGTGGAGAAGGAGGAGGAGGAGGAGGAGAAAGAGGAAGAGAAGGAGGAGGAAGAGAAGAAGGAGGAGGAGGAGGAGGAGGATAAGTAGGGGGAGCAGGGGAGGAGGATGAGGAAGAGGAAGAGGAAAAGGAAAAAGAGGAAAAAAAAGGAGAAGAGAGAAAATAGGAAGGAGAAGGGAAAGGAAGAAAAGGAGAAGAAAAAACAGAAGGTGACGGAGAAAGAGGAGAAGGAGGAGAAGGAGAAGAAGGAGAAGGAGAAAAAGGAGGAGATGAAGAAGAATAAGGGGAGAAGGATATGGAGTACGAAGAAGTGGATGAGGAGGAAGAGAAAGAAAAAGAAAAGAAGAAGGAAGATGAGAAATAAAATTAAAAGAAAAGAAGAAGGAAGATGAGAAATAAAATTAAAAGAGCAAAAGAGAGTAGGAATAAGAGAAGGAGGTGCAGTGAAGTCAAGGGAAGGAAATTAAACTAACGGTGGTATTCTTAAAAAATATATTTCCTTATATAAATCCTTGGAAGGGAAAGATTTATATAAGGAAAGATTTTTTTAAGAATGCCACCATAAGATTCTTACGGTTGTATTCCTGAAAAAAATTCCTTAAATAAATCTTTCCCTTCCAAGAATTTATAAAAGATTTATATAAGAAAAAAAAAATTCTGAGAATATTACCGTAAGAGAGAGAAAAGGAAGGAGAAAATGAAACAGCCGCAATGAAATAAGAAATAAAGAGAGCAAAAGAGAGAAAGAAAGATAAACAAAAGAGGAAAGAAGGAATATGCAACATGAGAAAGTGAGAACGAAGGAGAAGGAGAGTAAGGAAATTGGAAGCAATTAAATGAAAGAGAAGACATAGAGAAAAGACAGAGAAGAGTAGAAGGAGAAGAAAAGGGGGTGAGCGACAGAAAGAAAGGAATTAGGAAAATTAAAGGCCAAAACAAAAAAATAAATAAATAAATAAAAAAGGCGAAGAAAGACCATATATAAAAATGGACGTATTATTAGATGGAGAAAGATAATGACAAAGCTAAAGAATGATAAGATAGAGAGCAAAAAAAATAGAAAAAGAATGATACCGAGGGATAAAAATGGACAGGAAGAGAGAAAAAAAAAAAAAAAAAAAAAAAAAAAAAAAAAAAAAAGGAAATATTGAAAATGAAGAGGGCACTAGACTTGTGCGTCTGGGGAAGAAAAGAAAACAGAATATAAGAAAAAAAGAGAGAAAAAAAGAGAGAAGGAGACCAGTCCAGGGGATGTAGAGAAAGGGGAGGGGGGGGAAGAGAGGAGGGGAGAAGCACAGTAGGGGAGACCGGAGGGAAGCAGAGATAAGGGGAGGAAAGAGGGAGTTGGGGGAGTGAATATGGGAACGGGGAAGGAGAGTACAAGAGGAAGAAGGGAAATGGGAGGGAAGGAGAGAAGGGAGAGGGAGGGGGAGGGGGAGGGGAAGGAAACAGGAGAGGGTGAAAGAAGAAAGGGAAAGAGAGGAGAGGAAGTGGAAAGAGAGGAGAAGGAGAAAGGTAATGGGGAGGTGAAGAGGAGAGCAGGAGAGGAGAAGGGGAGAGAGGAGGGGAGGAGAGGAGGGAAAGAAGGAGTACGAGAGGAGTGGAGGAAGGTAATGACGATGAAGAAGTGAGGGGGTAGGAGGATAGGAGGAGAGGAAGGGAGGAGGAGAGCAGGGGAGGAGGGAAGGACGGGAGGAGGGGGAGAGAGGATTAGGAGCAGAGGTAAGGAGAGGAGGAGGGGGTTGGAAAGAGGGAGTATATGAATAAGGGAGGAGGTAAGGAGGGGAGGAGGGGAGGAGGAAAGGAGGGGAGGAGTAAGGAAGGGGAAGAGGGGAGGAGGGGAGAAGGAAAGGAGGGGGGAGGAGTAAGGAAGGGGAAGAGGGGAGGAGGGGAGAAGGAAAGGAGGGGAGGAGGAGGGGAGGAGAAAGGGAGGGGAGGAGGGGAAGAGGGGAAGAGGGGAGGAGGGGAGAACGGTAATGAGGATGAGATGGGGAGAAAGTATAGGAAGAGGGAGGAAGAAAAATGGAACAGGGAGAAGGAGAAGGTAAAGGAAAAAATATAAAGAAGATAGAGTGTGAGCAGAAAGAAAAAAACAAGGAGGGGGTGAAAGGCGAGAAATAAAGAGAGGAGAGCTAAAGCAGATTAGAAGAAAAAAAATTAAGAAAAGAAAAGGATGGTTGTAAGGGGACAGAGGATTAGTGAAGTGAGGAATGAGAGAGTAAAAGACAATGAATGATTGGAGAAGGGGGAGAGGATATCGGGAGGGAAAGGTTTTGGGAAAAAGTAAGTAATTCGACCTTGTTAGTAAAATAAATACACAAATAAATTAAGAGGAAGACAAACAGGAAGAAGAAGAAGAAGAAGAAGAAGAATTAAAAGAAGAAAAAGAATAATTAAAAGAAGAAGAAGAATTTGAAGAAGAACAAGAACAAGAAGAAATAGAAGAAAAGAAGAAGAAGAAGAAGAAGAAGAAGAAAAAGAAGAAGAAAAAGAAGAAGAAGAGGAAGAAGAAGAATTAGAAGAAGAAGGAGGAGAAAAAGATGGAGAAGAAGAAGAAGAAGGGGAAGAAGAAGAAGAAGAAGAAGAAAGGGGAGAAAAAGAAGAAGAAGAAGAAGAGGTGATATTGTAGTTAGATTTATTCCCACCTGAACGAAAATTCACATTTCATTCAAAGTACCTCCTGATGATTTCATTCAAACAATTGTCATCCATTAGCTTACGGCAATCTAAATCTCTCTAGGTTATGAAAGGCATCTCCTAGTTTAACCAAATTCCCCTGTCGGCACCTACTGTAAAATACTAAAATACATTACCAATGGACACCTCTGACACAAAATACTTCACATATCTGGTTCGGATTAAAAAAGATAATTTATTTAGCTTTGGTAGACACACCATAAGGAAGCTATTAAGTCTAATTTAACCTATCTTCACCGCCCCTATACCAAACTCATTAAATTTAACTTAACCTATTTTGGTCCGCTTTTATCAAAGCGATTAAATTAATTTAACTTATTATGGCCCACTACCATGCCAAAGCGATTAATTTTGACTTAACCTGCTTTGGTTTCTCATTTTAATCTAATCTGTTTTGGTCCACTAACATACTAATCCAATTACATATGACTTGATCTATTTTGGTCCGCGAATGTACTAAAGCGATCAAACTTAAACTGATTAAACCATTTTGGTCCTCCACGACATTAAGTTGATAAGAGTTACGTTAATTAACCTATTAAGATGAGTTGAGGTAATGTAGTTATTCTGGTGTGTCGCTAGATCATTCTATCCCCTCGAGGTTCACATGTCACTGTAGGGAAGGAAGTAAACAACAGGTTTTGGATCATTAAGAAGAAACGTGTTACCTGTCACCACAAACCTCACCCAGCAGCCGTAATGATAATGACCCCGACAACTTCCTACTTCACCGATCTTTTAAATTTCTTCTCTTTTTCTGTTGTCTCAGTTTGAGGTAAATAGAGCAATGTCTTAGGAACCTTTGGATAAAAAAATGTGACCTTGAACCTGATGTTGGTCTAATGAGGTCATACACTAGGCAACTGGAAGTTCCACATCGATATATCCAGCCGTTATGGAGTAATCGCGAAAGACACAAAATTGACCAAAAATCAATATTTCGTCCGAATGAAGTAATGATACCCCGAAACGAAACAAAAAGAAATAAAACCTTTATTTCTTCTAGAATGGTCGAATGAATACGTGGAACCAAAAGTCCAGAAAACAGGTCAATCTGGAAAGACAATGAGGAAATGTGGCGGAGGTGGTGGTGACGACCCCTATGATGCACTTGGACTGTTGGAACGGGAATCGGAGAGAATAGCGGACTCGAATCCCGAACTAAACGAATACAAGACCAGCAGGCTCCCGGTGGCACACCCGGATAACAAGAAACAATACGCTCCAGATGCGACCTGGATGCACAAGAATCAGAGGAAGGAAGACAAGGAGGGAGAAAAGGTAACCAGGTTAGTGAGGACATGGAATGAGAAAATGACTTGAGTTAGGTTAGGGGAAGGGAGAAAACGAGAGTCTGAAAAAGAAAAAGTGGAATGAAGAGAGCGTCTAGGAATGTGTGTATGTATCGCAGGAGTTGTGGCATGATCCCGACCTAATGGAAACTTTGTGGAATGAGCCTCTTTGATAAACAAGGCGAGATGAAGAGCCCACGCGATTATGCAAAGATATGAGCGCAGTAATAGGAAGAGAGAGAGAGAGAGAGAAGGCCACGAGCGTGCCACAAGAGTCCCATGAGCGTGCCACAAGCGTGCCACAAGTGCCCCATGAGCGTGCCACAAGTCCCATGAGTGTGCCACAAGCGTCCCACAAGCGTGCCATGAACGTGCCACAAGTCCCAAAATTATGCCACAAGAGTCCCATGAGCGTGCCACAAGCGTCCCATCAGCGTGCCACAAGCGTGCCACGAACGTGCCACAAGCGTCCCATGAGCGTGCCACAAGCGTGCCACGAGCGTGCCACGAGCGTCCCATGAGCGTGCCACAAGCGTCCCATGAGCGTGCCACGAGTGTGCCACAACCATTCGAAAATAAATCAATGTAGAAAAATACAATGACAAGGAACTCAAGACAGATGCTGAAATATGACCGTGGATGTCACCTTTGCCCTGGGTACTAGGAAATGTAGTAAGAGTTAATGTCAGAGGTGGTGGGTGAATCTGATGGTGAAACAACGCCATGCAAAGAGAGAGTGAAACAGACCCAGCACTCGGCATAAAAACAAATGAAAAAAGTAGATAATAAAATAATGTGAAAAATATTGCATATTGTACTTGTGTGGGGCTTGAGAGTTTGTAAAAAAAATATATATATATATATATATATATATATATATATATATATATATATTTATATATATATATATACATATATAATAAATGAATGTAAATAAAAAAGTAAGGACCATAAATTAACTAATAAAGATGAAGAAAAACAAATATAAAATAAATAGATAAAAAAAAAAACAAGAAGTAAATATTAAAAGGAAATACAAGACGTTCAAGAGACTGGGTGGAAGCATAAAGGGCAAAGTAGCCGTGGCCGGAGTCACTGCAGGACTCGAACCCGCTACTAGCAAGATACGAGAACCGCACGCTTCCAGTTGCTGCCACCTAAAGAAGTGGATTAAAGTTAGAAGAAATTAAGTTAAGTAAACGAAATAAAAGATAAAACCCTGAAGGAGCAAAACTGAGATACAAGTAGAGGAAGAGGGAAAAGAAATAGTCGACGAGAATATAAATACCAAAAGGAAGAAGAAACGAGAGAATACATACATACATATACCAAGGCTTTTTCCCCCTTTCAAGGGAGGTAGACAAAAAGGGAAAGGCATAAAAACACTCCCACCCATTTCATCCCTAAATACACTCCACACCCCTCCCACCCTCCCTCTCATAAAAAATAAAAAATAAAAAATAAAAAATAAAAAATAAAAGGAGACTTAAAATATAAAGAGAAAGAAAAGAGAACAGAGAAAGAGAAGAACACAAGAAAAATAAAATAATAAAGTATTCACTTTGAAAAACCAATAACCAAGAAGTAGAACAAAGTAAGGATAGAATAAAGAAATATATCAGAAAAAATAGGACCGAAAAGAGAACATGAAGGGGAATTAATACTGTACACAAGTTAGACACAAATTCCTTAAAAACAAATAAGAGAAGAAAGACAACAAGAGAAGAAGAATAAAATCTAAAAAGAGGATAGAGCAAGAGAAGTTAAAAAGCAAGTAAACAAGTTAAGATATAAACACTGTAATAAATAAAAACGAACAAATGAATAAGAAAAGGAAGACAAGAAGGGAAGAATAAAAGAGGAAGAGAAAGAAGAAACCAGGAAGCAGAGCAAGAGGATGTAGAGGAGATGGGGGGGGGGGGAGAGACCAACTTCCAATGAATGTGAGTAAAGACGTCGTCGTTTTCATTTCGCCAAACGAGGAAACACCAGTCCAATTGGACGGAGAAAACACAGAAGACAGATGAAGCAAATGCAGGAGGAAGACACGAGGGCACGAGGAGGAGGGTGGAGGAAAATGGGGGAAAAGGGAGGAAACACAGAAGACAGATGAAGCAAATGCAGGAGGAAGACACGAGGGCACGAGGAGGAGGCTGGAGGAAAATGGGGAAAAAGGAGGAAACACAGAAGACAGATGAAGCAAATGCAGGAGGAAGACACGAGGGCACGAGGCAAGAGGAAAAGGGAAGCAGTAGGAGGTAAAGGAGGAAACACAGAAGACAAATGAAGCAAATGGAGGAGGAGGACAGGAGGACACGAGGACACCGGAAAGAGGGAAGAAAAGGGAACCAATAGAGGAAAAGGAAGAGGATAAATGCGAGAAGACAGAAAATCTAAAACGCAAAGACCATTCCATTTGGAAAGATAAAACACGGAAGACAGATAAAACAAATGAGGGAGACGAGGAAACGAGAAGAGGAAAAAGGGAACAGGAACGATGAAAAGGGAACCAATGGGAGGAAAAGGAAGAAAGGGGGGGGAACAGGAAGAAATGGAAAAGGTCAGCAAATCTAAACCGCGAGTTTCCTCCAATGGAGAGAGGAAAGAGTGAGGACAGGTGAAGCAAATGGTGAGGACAAGAGGACCAGGGTAAGAGGAAAATGAACCCGTAGAAGGTAAAGGAAGAAAAGGAACAAGAGGAAATGGAATAGAACGGGAAAACTAAAACGCAAAGATTCCAGTTGGAAGGAGGAGAGAAAGAGAACAAAAGAAGCAAATGGAAGACACGAGGAGGAGGGAAGAGGAAAAGGGAGCCAACAGGGGGCAAAGGAAGAGAAGGAACAAGATGAAATGGATGATGACAAGAAAACTAAAACGCAAAGTCCACTCAAATTGTAAGGAGGAACGAAAGAAGACAAGTGAAGCAAATAGAGGACAAGATGAAGAGGCAAGAGTAAAGGGGAACCAATAAGAAGTAAATGAAGAGGAAGAAGTGGGACAAAAGAGGACAAAAAAATAATAAAACAAGGAGACCCTTCCCATTGAAACGAGGAAAGAAAGAAGACAAATGAAGCAACTAAAGGAGTAGGAAGCGAGGAAGAGGAAAGAGGAAAATGGGAACTGTAGGAGCTAAAGGATGAAAGGTGAAGAAAGAGGAGGAACTACTAAAGGCAGAAAAACTAAAAACAAAGACGAGTTAAGGAAAAAAAAGGTGCTGGAAAGAAAGACACGAGATATAGAAGAAGTACTGATGCCTGGAAAGCAGCAGTAACGAATGGAAAATAGGGATAATATATAGTAATGAAAATATATATGAAAATGTAAAAGAGAAATGGAAATTGAAGACGAGGAGAAAGGAGGCCAACAGAACACAGGGGAAGGCGAGATCAAGCAAACCGAACTTGACAGCATCACTGGGAGAATTTGAACGTAAATATCAACCATCATAACATTATAACACTATCATAACGTTAGAACATTACATCGTTATAGTGTAAGATTATAACATTATGGCATAACATTATCTCTTTGTATCACATCGCTGGCCTTGAGGGTTAGGGCGTCGTTACTTGCGGAGAAGGTCGAGGGGGTGGCGGTTCGAACCCTGCCACCGACGAAGTTGAACCAAGGGCATGGTTGATTAAATTCAACGCTACAAAGTCCTTTGTAGCCTTCCGATAGGGAGGAGCTTGTGATGTTAAACCTCATCATCATCACACCATTAACAACAATACATGACCAACATTATGAATTTACAATATATTAACATAATATTATAACATAATCAAATCTAAACTTTGAAACATTGAAACACTGGAAATGAAACATTGAAACGCAAAAACGTTAAAACTAAAAAGAAATTTAAAACATTATCACTAACACTAACATTAACATGAAACAACGTTTGACTGACAAGACCCTTTTGAACAGATAGTTTGGATCAAGATCTCCCTCGATGGAGACGAGAATAGGAAGCGATGGCTCAAGCGTGTGTACAAAGGAGGCCAATACTAAGGCCAACTGTGCATCAAATGGATGTGGTACATCATGGACCGCACAAGACAAAAAAAAAAAAGGAAATATTTCAAGACGAAGGAAGACAACGCAAAAAAATATCATAAGGAATATGTCTCCATTTGAAGCCATTTTAGAAATGGGGTTCACTGTGTACAAATGCATTCAAAGTCATATTTCTTACGTGTATATGAAATAACCCATATTAAGGAAACACATACAGGCATGCACGCACGCACGCACACACACATACACACATACACACACACAAACACGTACACAAACACACGCGTACTCGTATATATGTATATATACATACGTACGATTACACATTCATACATGTACATACACAACTTCATTCTAAAAGCTTCATCAAAGCAACTAAAAAAAATGAGTTTTATTTCTAAAGCCGAGAGCTAGAATGGCCAGTGCCAAAAAATGACAATGTTGAGGATTCGAACCCACACCTAAGAAATGCGAGACCAGCACGCTTCCGACCACGGCCACCACATTATACAAGGATACCCGTAGAATATCAAAATGTACCAATTATATTAATATGTCTTTCTTT
>NC_134790.1:22537139-22562139 GCF_046742065.1 Oratosquilla oratoria
GGGAGAGAGAGAGAGAGAGAGAGAGAGAGAGAGAGAGAGAGAGAGAGAGAGAGAGAGAGAGAGAGAGAGAGAGAGAGAGGACGGAGAGAGAGGAGAGAGAGAGACGGAGAAACTGAACACTCTAATTCAACAGTCTAACTTCATTGTTATTCTTCAAAAAATGACAAAAAATGCTTACAGATTCCGGCCGTCACTCTCGTCAAGGACAGGTCTAATGACTAGTAATTGCATAAAATGACTAGCTAATCAACTGACACATTATTTCAGCCTTGTTCACTGAGGAAAGTGACTCTGATGTATCATTCTAAGCGTCTTTAGGCAATTCTATTCACGTCCAGAGGTTTGAGAACTATATTGCATATTCTCTGGCAGCGTAAACTATCATTTCTCATTCAGGTCACCCCTTGACGATTTTATTCAGGTACAGTTGGCCTCGCGTACTCAAAATGCTAAATGTTGCTTTGTGAGAATTTTTTTTGAAAAAATACGGTGTTAAGAATTACTCGCAAGTAAAGAAGAAAATTTATATTCTTGGAACACTTTGTATGTTGACCTATACGCACATACGTATGCATACTTCTATGTACGTATGTTTGTAGGTGTATATATACATTTCCATACAAATACGTACATACATGGCATCCCAAAACATATACTCAATCTGTGAATACATTTGCAAGTACTTTTGTTCGTAGGTTTTCTGCAACCCCCTGTATTGTCGAAACGGGTACAAGAAGTGCATGGAAAGGAGAGGAGGGCACATGATGATGAAGGCAGAGTTTGGAGAGATCGGGGGGAGGGGGGGGGCAGGCCCTCAGCACCGGAGAGGTACAAGGCAAGAAGCAGAGGCAATATTCCCTGAAAGGCCAAGGACTCCGGCATAAGAGGAGATTTATTGTTGCTGTCCTCATCGTCGTCGTCGTCGTCATCGTCGTTGTTGTTGTTATTTTCGTCTTCATCGTCGCTGTTATTGTTATCTTCGTCTTCATCGTCGTCGTAGTTGTCGTCATCGTCGTCGTAGTTGTCGTCATCGTCGTCGTCATCGTCATTGTTTTTGTCTTCGTCGTCGTCGTTGTTGTCTTCGTCGTCGTTTTCGTCATCGTCGTCGTCGTCGCTGTTGTCTTCGTCATCATCACAATCATCACCTTCCCCAGCACAAACATCGCCATCAGAATCACCATCACATTCATCATCATCATCATTACCATCACATTCATCATCATCATCATCACCATCACATTCATCATCATCATCATCACCATCGCATTCATCATCAGTAGCGGCATCACCATCATCAACCCCATCATCATCATCCCTATCATTATCTAGTAATAGTCCTGGCAGTTACAGTTTCAGGGGAGAAAGTTCTACCTGTTTCACATTGAATGGACTCTGAAACAGAGAGCCTTTTCCATTTTTTTTTTCTCTTTGTTTGTTACGCTGGGGCCGTCATCTGAGGCATGCTGTTCTCGCACTCGCTTATTTGTGGGTTCGAATCCCGCATTCCAATTCCCAAAAATAACTGTTACCAACCCCAACAGTGCAAAGGTGATATCTTCGGCCGCAGGTGCGCACTCCTGGCTCCTCACATTGGTTATTCATGTCTGTCTGTTTTTTGTTTGTTTATTTTATCTATTTATCTTTAACTAACCTTCAAACGTATAGATGACCCTGAGAGACGAAGCATTTAGGAAATGAACGTAAAAGATCAGAACCTATGAAGACTAACATGTGTACTATAGTTAATTCAATCCTTGAACGTTCACGAAATGGAGGCATAGATAGTGGTTCAAAGTTAAATGAATAGAAAAAAACACCTAACTTACAGAGACGTATGATCGTTTTTTGTGTGTGTGTGTGTGTGTGTGTGTGTGTGTGTGTGTGTGTGTGTGTGTGTGTGTGTGTGTGTGTGTGTGTGTGTGTGTGTGTGTGTGTGTGTGTGTGTGTGTATGTGTGTGTGTGTCTGTGTGTATTCACTTGGTCTTTGGATCACGTGTTGGACTCGTGATCGACAGCTATTTCCCTCCTGGAAGAGAGCTCAGAGCTCGTAGGTCCGATCTATTGGTAATGCTATGACCTTGCACACACACACACACCCCCAACTCCCCGCCCACGAGAGTTGGAGTAACACCCCTCAGCGCTGCGATACTGATATTATTTCAGCCCCGGGCGAGAGTCGAACCCGGACCTCCGTAGTGGCAGGCCAGAGCTCTAACCACAGCGCCATGTGTGAGTACGTGTATGTATGTGTGTCTGTGTGTGTGTGTATTTGTGTGTGTATGTGCATGTGTGTGTGCGTGCGTTTGTGTGTGTGTGTATGTGTACGTGCATGTGTGCGTGAGCGTGTTTGTGTATGTGTGCGTGTGTGTGTGTGTGTGTGTGTGTGTGTGTGTGTGTGTGTGTGTGTGTGTATGTGTGTGTGTGTGTGTGTGTGTGTGTGTGTGTGTGTGTGTATGTGTGTGTGTGTGCGCTGTGGCATGAATAACGTGTAGACACACACTCGCCTCTACATACAAGTCGAAGTAATACATGAAAATAACAACAATGGAGAATGTAGAAAGAATATAATTGATGGCCAAAGTCTTCAGTGAGGTTGGGGTCAACTAAATACATTAAAAGAAGCTTTCATCGTTTTGTTTTTTTTCTCTAAACCCTCAGAAAACAAATCTGTTTGTCAGTGAATTAAATTATCACAATACATTTCTTATATCTATGAACTCCATCATAAAACGACAAAAAACTGTTAATAAATATTTTTTCCTAAAATTATATAAGTCTGTAAACTAAAGATTATCTTGCTGCTTTCGACCATTTCAGGCCTAATACTGTGTGACTCTGGTTCGTGGGGGTGTCACTGAGATCTGAAAAGCCCAATACAGGAAACAACAGAAGCAAAGGCAGTACGAGGTGTTTCGTGCAAACATTATTATTCCATTATGACGATCGATTTACATAAATCCAACTGTGAAATGTCAATACACTGGACTAGCGTTTATATTCAATTTAAATGCGCATTTTTATTTGCTACCTGAACTGTACGTTCAGGATTATCCACTGCAGCGATAAAAACAATATTTTGTAATATAATATGGTCTATCGATAAAAACAGGTTATTTGTTGCTTTCTTTTTTTTTTTCCCCTTACTCGGGAGGTGAGGGTAAATCAGCATATAAATTGCTAAGTTCCCACAGAATTAGGAACAGAATAGTTTGAGTACATAAGGTTTCCTATATCTATGCGAGGCAACGATTATCATCATCATCAGCAGCAGCAGAATCATCGGTGTCGTTTTCATCATCATTATCATTATCATCACCATCATCGGTGTCTTTGTCATCATCATCATCATCATTATAATTATCACCATCATCATCGTTGTCGTTGTTATCTTAATCATCATCAACTTCAACATCACCATAATTACTATTATCATTATTGTTATTATTCAGTATGTTTTTCTTGCTTTATAAGAAAAGATGCATCTGCCTACATTAACTAAGAAGCTTAAGATGCCTTTTAACCTTTTCGAGAATGTAAATCTACATTCATCATGTTTAAGTTCAGTCTAGCCAGCGCCAGCCAATGCTGTTCAGCTGAAAAGGTCCTTCCATGTATCAGAACATTAAATATATTGTACACATAACAGAAATCTAAACCAGTTTATAGAATCTGAATTGCGTAGGGTGATGGGGAATAATTAAATAATTTTCATTTTTAATTGTTTCGTTATGTGTTTCTTTGATGATATACATGAGTGGATTTTTACCCTTCAACACCACATAAGCAAATGATGTATTTTACAATAACGATACACAGGTCTGGGTAAACGTGTAAATAGATTAAACAAAGTTAAGTGGAATTATGAATTCGTAATACTCCAGGCATATGATTCTACAGTCACTATACACAGGTCTGGATATTCGTGTAAATAGATTAAACAAATTAAAGTGAAATGATGAATTCGTAATATTCCAGGCATATAATTTTTTTTTTTTTTTTGGGGGGGGGAGTGGGAAGGGGAAGGGAGAGGGAGAGGGGGGAAAGGCAGTTGGTGAGTGGTCGTTTTCACTTGATGTTTGCAAATATATTTCTAATGTTTTATTCCTGTAACAAACTAATTAATAGAACGAGTGAAAATTCGCTCTAATTGATTACCCATGTTAAGCTTCGTGTTGTTTCAATATATGATATCCTAGAAGAGAAGTTTTCATGTCAATATCTAATTTGTGTTTCTGAGGCCAAAGACTTATAGTAAAAGTATTTCCTGGAAACACTAATTACATAAATATGAATAGATATATAGACAACTCAACAAGTAGATGAATAAATAAATAAATAAATAAATAAATAACAGAATAAAATCAAACTAAATTACAAAATATAATAAAAGTTCTCGCCAGTTCATCTATGCCAAAAAATAAAATCAGTCTTGGAATTGCAATTGCCAAAATTAATGTAACTTTTTCCCTAGATGAAGGTCATGATACAAATCACCGAAACAAAGAATAAATAAATAGAATATATAAAACCATATATAAAAATAAGATCAAATGAACCGAAATATTTGAACATATAATAAATTAGAAAAATATAAAAATAAATTAAAATTGATGGAAATATACAAAAGCAAAATAAAATGAAATAAAATAAAATAGAATGAAATAGATATTTCGCTTTTTAGTGCGTTCTATTGCCAACAAACGAACAAGCGCGACCAAAAACATAACCTCTTTTCCAAAAATATTAAAAAAAAAAAAGTCAGGTCCAAAAACAAAAATTAATGATCAATCTCCTCTTTCTTCTCCCCTTTCCCGCTTCCCATTCTTCATCATTCTCCCAGCCTCTACTCTTCTTCCTCCTTCTTCTCCTCCCCCCCCCACCCCGTCTCCTTCCTCCTCTTCCCTGTCGGCAAGTCGTCAAGTATGTCTGCGAATCCTTTGCCAAGGCTGATTGCCTCCCAGGGCACAGATGACGGGAGACCCTTTGCTATTGCTTCTGCAAGATCATTTAGAAGCCAATAGTCATGACGGTTCTTCAAGGCAGAACCTTAACCTCGTTTGATGGTTTAATAAACCATCGCCTTTTCCGGTTGTCCCCGTTCTCAGGGCTCTTGTCGCGGAGTCTGGTACGCGTCATTGTTATCGATTGCGTTGGCATCCGAAGGCACTCCAGGGAACGAGGGCCACGTGGAGTTGGCACGGTTGATGGCGCCTGGGGCCAAAGAGACGTCTCGTCTTGTCGCGTCATGTTGCCTCATGTCGCGTTGCGTCGCTTCGTGTCGCGCTACGTCGCGTCCTGTTGCTTCATGTCGCATTGTGTCGCTTCATTTCGCATCATTCTATCCGCCGAAATTCAGAACCCGTGCCGAGGGAAATGCTAATCATTGTTTTCCGGTTTATATTCACTTCAGAGACTACATCTCCTAATCACCCAGACCCCCTCCCTACCTCCCTCTCTTCCTCCGTCACTCCCTCTCTCCCTTACTCTCCCTCTCACTCCCCTCTCTCATTGTGTTCCCCACATACGCTCT
Source organism: Oratosquilla oratoria (assembly GCF_046742065.1). Classification (NCBI taxonomy): domain Eukaryota; kingdom Metazoa; phylum Arthropoda; class Malacostraca; order Stomatopoda; family Squillidae; genus Oratosquilla; species Oratosquilla oratoria. The sequence continues at coordinate 22,542,670 of NC_134790.1, forward strand.
CTTCCACTCTTCCTCTTTTCCTCCCTCCCTCTCTTTACTTCCTTTCTTCTTTGATTCCCTCTCTCCTTCCCGCCCTTCCTCCATTGTGACATGCGGGCTCGTATGCAATTCAGAATTTTGTCACTGTTGTATGAAGAGTAATTTTCTTTTATCTTAACACTAATTCATTTTAACCAAAAATGAGGGTGAGAAGAACCTGCTAAGAGGTTTTGAGTACCTGCGGCCGAAGCCACTACCTTCGGCCGATGTGCTTCGATTGTTGGGTAAAGTAGCAAACAGTCGTTGCTGGAAATCGGAAAGGAGTGCGGGATTCGAACCTACAACTCAGCAAATGTGAGACTTGCACACTTCCGAGATATAAATGGAATGTTTCAAGGACAATTTATACCGAGTGAAGTCTCGTACAACGTGGCTTCCGGTTTAAATATAAGAACTATTCTTCGAATATAATAACACAAATTCTCTCGACTATCCGAACACTTCGGGCATAAGTGGCGGGTCCGACTATATCTAAGGCCTTTATGTCCTATGGATGCTTTTCACCTTAACAATATTCTTATGGACACTCGCCAAAAGAACGATAACAAACACATTGGAACACAAATTAATTTTCTCTAAGCCTGAGTACAGAGAAATATTATTACGCTCTGTCAGGGTTAATTGTTTTCAGTCCAGCATGCCATCCAACACCACGCTGTATTAAACGTATGCACTTGGAAAAACAAGTAATATTACCCCAAACATCAGTATAGTACAATAATCATACTAATGAGATAAGGCAGAGTTTTTGAAAAGTCTATGGGCGTGTTTCACCACGTTTGACATTTAGTAGAGCCTTTGAAAAGTCTATGGGTATGTTTCACCATGTTTGACATTTAGTAGGTCCATCAGGGCTCTGACTATCTACTACACTGGAAATAACATAATAGTTTGTACGCTCCAGAGAATTCATTTAAGCTGTGGCATACGTCAAGATTTACCACTACCAATCCCTCCTCAAAGTTTACCTTAATGCATACCTCTCTCGTATTTCTCTTTTATGTGCTATTTGAAATTATTTTGTTTAGATTCTATATAATAGTAAAGGAAGCTGTATGACACAATGACTATCACTTTTTAAGATTATAACCACGATTTGAATAAATTCTATGACACGTGGCAACATGCGCTGTCTCCCCACGTTGCCACGTCGTGGTGTCACTGATAAGACAGGTGGGATGGGGGTGGGTGGGGTGACAGTGACGTATTAGTGGTCAAAATGGCAACGTAGCACTAAGGGACTCCTTCTAGAGCAGACTTTATATACTTTATAGCAAAAACTGTGTAAGTGTCTTAAGCATTTATAGATCCTAAAATCAAAATTTCTTTCAGAATTTCTCACACACATTTTTAGCATACTCGAATACCATCCAGAGCATTTGAAAAAAAATATATTTGATAGAAAGATAAATAGATGAATACATAAATAAATGAATATATATCACAGCTAATTATTTTAAGTGCAAAAGTATCCATTCCATTTCTGTAGAATCTTTATAGAAATATACTACTGACATAGATCAGCAGCCAGGAATATTCCGCGCTAGAACCTTCAAGAAACATGACGCAGACGACAAGTTCGATGAGAAGTTAGATTAAGGTGAAGGCAATATGGATCCAACTTTCGAAGTAAACTATGGTTCAACTGAACCGCATTTGCTAATTTAAAGGGATTTTTACGATCACGGCGGCAGACCAAATTTGCTGAAGAAGCATTCCGAAAATTTGGTGTCCAGGTAAAGGGTTACATTCTAAAAAAGAAAAGAAAAAAATATATATATCATTATGATTCTACTGAAGTCAAAAGTGACCAGAGATCACACGTTTCTAGCGTTGAAATATGAATAAATCCCAAATGCATTACGGGATTTAATTCATGAAAGTGAAACACAGTTATTATTTTGTCACATAAAAATTGTCTTAAGTAAGGATATTAAGGAGAGGAATATCATAGAATCATGTTATATAAAAGCTTCATTTGAGAACAACATGAATATGAGTATGGGAATGTATACATTAGATAACTTTGTAAAATATCAAATTGTTGACAGTAGCCGGGTCAAACGTCCGGCAGCGCTGGAAGAGTGAGGTCGCAATTGGACCCGTCCTAATTCCCCCCTTGTGTGTTTCTTTTGTATATATAATGTCACTGCTACCTTACTCTGTACCTTTGAAAATGTCTTAAATAGAAGAAAACGTTCGGTCACCTTTCATTTTATTTTCCAAATGGTTTTATTACACCCACCCACACACACACACCCACACCCACATATATATATATATATATATATATATATATATATATATATGTGTGTGTGTGTGTGTGTGTGTGTGTGTGTGTGTGTGTGTGTGTGTGTGTGTGTGTGTGTGTGTGTGTGTGTGTGTGTGTGTGTGTGTGTTTTAATTTCTGAATCATTGTATTATTCCCTGTAATTCAATTATTATTCAAATGTTTACTCTCAACATAAATCAGTTTTCATCAGATCTTTTATTACATATCTTTAATCGTATTAACATTTCTTCTTTGTCACTTTCTCTCTCTCTCTCTCTCTCTCTCTCTCTCTCTCTCTCTCTCTCTCTCTCTCTCTCTCTCTCTCTCTCTCTCTCAGCAAAGGAGACCTGTTCTTAAAATCTACACTCTGTTATAGTTCACCTGATACATCCTTGCTTCCGGTGTCCTCGCTTTCCGCAGAATCTTTGCAATAATGTCTATTATTTAATGTAATTATCTGTAGTCAGGGCTGATATGCGAAGCCTTTGTACTATCGACATCTCTTCTCGTACTCTTCAATAATCAGACAATCATCCTGATTTTTATTTTTATGACATATAATTAACTATAATGGTAAAGCAAGCCAACAACAGACTTATTGCTTTAAAATAATGTCTGTTACCAAGAACTATTATAAATATATATAAAATCACGATGATAGTAAATTAACAAGAAAACAAAATATAAAATTAATGTGGAAAAAATCCACACATTCTATAAAGGCAATGAAAATATATGAAATAAATATAATAGTAAATTAAGAGGACAAAAATAAATAAATAAACAAAAAATACACATATTTTTTCTACAAAGGCAATATCACAAGCAAACAAAATGTTGAGTAAGTGTTCATTCAAACAGATCTTAAGCCATCAAACTGTATAAGTCTACACTGCCTGCGTGTGAAGGGTGGAAGGTGTGTGGGATTGAAGTGAGAAGATTGGGGGAAGGTGGAGGAGGAAGACTGAGGGAGAAGGGGAGAGGGGGAGTGAGTGAGGAGGGAGGAGAGGAGTGAGGGGTGGGAGGTGGGAGTAAAGGGAGTGAATCTACTGCAATCATCCCCAACGCGATTGGCGAAACAATTTCTACCTATCTGTGGAATTAATCTACGTTCTGACAGTTTCAGGCCTTTGTCTGTGTGATGAGGCTTCAACCTCCCAACCCGGAAGGTATTTGACTTAACATCATCTCATTACAGCCAAGAGCCCAATTCCAACTGAATAAAACCGTCTGGGCTATACTAATGGATTACTAAGGTAATGGGTTCAACGCTTAAAAAGACTTTCCATTTACGCAAATCTCTCCAGGATCTCTCTCTCTCTCTCTCTCTCTCTCTCTCTCTCTCTCTCTTTTTTATCTAGTCCAACCCTGGTAGTCATTTTCAGCCTCTTGTCCCATGCCTGGTCTATGATTTGTCTATTATTTATCTATTTCGATTATTTATCATTATTATGTTTATCATCTATTTATATACATGTTATTTGTTTAATCTTTTATTCATACATCTGTTAATTTGAATATTTATCAATTTACCCTATTGTTTGTTTAGTCGATTTTTTATTTCTATATGAATTCCTTCCATGATAGACTCATGTAAATCAGTGGGACCTTTTTGATTCAACAGTTTGTGTCACATGAATTTCTATCTTTTTTTTCCCAAGACTGTGGAGGTGCTGTGTCTTGATATATTTCTTTTGACCCAAGTAAAGGGCGGAAGACAGGGGGTAACTCATCCACGAGAAGCTAAGATGAAAGGGATGCATATGAGAGATGGTTGATTGTAAGATGGGCTACCCCCTTATAAAGAGGAAAGGAAGAGGCTTTTATTTTTTGTATATCTATGACTGTATTAAGACCAAATCCTTTGTTTCTTAATCTTCATCAGTTACGTGTTATGCTTTGAATAGCTTATGATGTATTGAACCTCAATTACGTAGACGTGATTACATCTTATGATAAGATTTTTTGCAATTTTTGTTAAACTAGATACGATTTTATCCCGTCTAACCTCAAACGATTTTTGGCTTAGAACTCCTCGATCTTCAAGAATTTAAATCGTTTCATGCCTTGAATTCGTTCTTGTGCTCTTTTCGGACCTTTTCAAATAACTTTTAGCACAGACTCTTTCTCTCTCTCCTCCGCTTCCCGTGCCTCGCGAACGAAAGATATTTCTCTACGAGTTTCTTTTCCTACTCCACCTCAAACTTTTAAGCAAAAGGGCATAAGATAATTCAAAAGTCCTTTCTCATGATTCCTTCCTCAGCTGTCTTTCTCTCTCTCTCTCTCTCTCTCTCTCTCTCTCTCTCTCTCTCTTTCATTTATGGCGTGTATGAATTTCGACGTTGATGGTGTCAACTTAGGCCTTAATTCTTTCCACGATTCCATTATTTTTTTCAGTTTTAGAATATGTACTACATGTCAACCTATATCACTTTCCAAAAATAAATATATACGTATATAATTATATACGTATATATATATATATATATATATATATATATATACATATATATATATATATATATATATATATATATATATATATATATATGCATATGTATATACATTGTTATATCTATGTGAAGTGTACATCCCATATAAGTATTTATTATTATTATTATTTGTGAGGAAATGCCATGTTTTGGATATTACGCATGTTCGTGCTATAACTATTGGTGACTTTTTGGTTGATTATGATTAATCCTGTGTCACCGTAAGGTATTATTTTCGTTCACATGAGCCTGCATTGTATCATCCATATCAGTCACTGTAAACTATTAAGTTCGTTCATAAGAATATAGTATTTGTGTTTCAAGTGTCCTTTGTGCATATGCCTCTGTTACATAGGCCTAGTTATGTCATAGGTGGTGACATGACGTAGGAATATTTCTTATGTATTTCCCCCCTAAGCACACCAATGACTAGATCCAATACAAAAGAAGCCCGTGTAATAATGTAGGCTCGTCATGCTAGGTAAAACAACACCACCTAGTGTTGTCCAATAAGCTATGAGTGTATAACTTCGTCATGCGAGGAGGAACGAGTCTCTTGTATTAACCAATGAGTCGTGAGTTTGTCTTCGGGCACCTGCCCAGTACTACCCAACCTGGGAGATTCTCATATGCTTGCACAAGAGTTAGTACACTCTACCCTCGGTCTCGTAGCAGTGGGCCAATCTAGTTAGGATTTATTTTTTGTAGTACCCATTTATAAGTGTGCGCGGACTGATGTAGTTATTAGGGCTTAAGATCAGTTTAAGTTTTCAGAACCGCTAAGGTAACTGTGGACCCGTCTTACGTACGGTCACTCCAGTTTCGTACCTTGAATATTTGTATTAATTTTCCTATAATTTCTAAGCTTACATATTAATTATATTTCTTTAAAGTTGCGTTTAACAGAGTTTTGTTTTCCCACGTCCTCACCTTGGGGTGGTGACTTTAATTCGTTTTCTTGATTGTCTGAACCCATTAAAAGGCAAGGGGCCTATGGGTTTCTATCATTCATGAGTAGATTACTATATTTTCTTAATATTACGAGCCCCTAATACGTTATTCTAGAGAGCGGTTTATAACAGTATATATATATATATATATATATATAGATATATATATATATATTTATATATATATATATATATATATATATATATATATATAAACTAAAACCACATGGAAAATAAAATTAAAGGTGACCGAACGTTTTCGTCTGTTTAAAACATTCTCAAAGGTCACCTTTGAAAATGTCTTAAATAGATGAAAACGTTCGGTCACCTTTCATTTTATTTTCCAGGTGGTTTTATTACACATTTTGTAAATTACGTGTTTTTGTGATTTATTCGCATGTATATGTATATGTATACGTGTATGTATAAATTTATTAACCTGGCTACATTTCTATTTGTTTTCATTGTTTTTTGCCTACAAATATAATTTTCCACTTCAACTTAACTCATGCCACGGATATCTGAACCATTACTAACTTGTAGAACGAAATTATAATTTTAGTAGAGTAGAATAAATAAATACTCAAATGAATAAATAAATATATAAATACATATAAATCAATGTCAGTGCATACAAATATATATATAAATGCATATGAATAAATATGAAAATCAGTATAAATGAATAAATATATAAATATGTAGATAAATAGTTAACAAAACAGGAGATGGGGTTCAGCACAAGAATGAAAGGAAATGTAATTGATATCGTGTGGTAGTTACAATGTGTTATGTTCTTAAGCCCTGAAAGCTCAGTGCAGAACCACCGGTCTAACCATATGAAAATGTTCCAGTGGGTTTGTTAAACGTAATTAACAAGGGGAGACTAGTATTTAGAACGTGTCATGATTTTTTTCTGGGTTATCTTATGCAGAAACAGGATTAAAATAAAATAATACAAGTTTGATCGATTATCAAAATTTCCTTGCTTTTTAATATTGATTTTTCTAACTTTGGTTGGAAAGTAAAAGATATTCATCATACACGTTTCTGTAAACCAGTGGTTTTTATTCAAGGGCCTATGTTCCCAAAAGCGTCGACAGAAACGTTCACAAGAGACTACAGGTTGAAAACTATCTTATTTCTGCAAGTTTTAGAAAAAAAAATATATTCACCTTTATGGCAACATCCAATCAGCTGGAGCTGTTGCCATACAATAGACCCTCACTTTTCCAAAACCTAGTAAAAATTTCTTAAAGAGGAAATGTGAGAGCTAAGAATGTTTTCTTAAAGAGCAGCCGAGATGAGGGCTTATTTTCATAAAATATATTATTGTGTACATAAATACATGAACCGTAATGCAGGAAAAATATGCAAATATGCATTTCGTTGTTATTGCCTTAATATAATTTCGATTACAAAAATTCAACTTTTATTGTAAGAGAATATATACAATCGTATTAAATACTCACGAAAAGTTTTCCCATATTTATGAAATAATATTGGTCTGTTTTACAAATATGACATTTATTTCAAGAGAATGACTTTATACAAATTCATATTACACATTTGCAACACAAAATGCATCTGCAGAGCTGACTTATTATGGGTAAAATTTGTTTCAGCAATCTTTTTTTTTTTTCAATATTCACTTTTCCTTTACTAGAGGCACTTATTTTTTGTCTTCCATTCTTCGTTTCTCTCTGGGAATTGGAAAGGAGTGCGGGATTCGAACACACTAAGTGAATACAAGACCTGTAAGCTTCCAATTATGCTACCAATGTAATGGGAAACTGTAATAATCAAACCCACCTATTACAACCGAGTTTCGATCTCGGGCTCCGAGCGTAGGACGCAAAGGGTATAGAAAAGGTTTGCTGATGGAGAGGTAACAGACGCGCGTCCTGTTTAGGACGGTCAGGTTTGGTAACTTGAAAACTATCACTGTAACTAGGGATTTATTCCATACTGGTGATCCATATCAATACAGCTAGATTACTATTACCCGTCTCCCCGAAAGCCCTGGCAGGGAGGCGACCTAATGTCGTCTTGCTGCAACTAACAAGGCTCTGCCTTACCAGGGGTTTCTCACTTCCCCTGGGATGCTGAGTGAGTTGAGAAAACCAAAGAGACAGTGCAGGTTTAAAAAACAGCTTAAGAAAGACAAAAACTAGAAATGAGAAAGAATTAAGATTTATGACACAAAGGATTGTTAGGGATATTGAGATTTTATAGGACGATGTGGTATAAGCGACACATTTCCTGATGATGTCAATGTTGAAGAGGTAGAAGTCGAAACGTAGGTAGTACAGTGATTGCCTAAGATGAGATCAATGAAGAAATAGTCATGTTATTAAGGGGTAACTATCAAGTAGTGGTGTTGGTGTTGGTGGTGGTAGTAGTAGTAGTAGTAGTAGTAGTTAATAAAAATTAAATAGATAAATAAAAGGGTTGTCGACCACAGTCATTGGCGGGAGAGGGGACAATGAACTGTGTCTATGGGAGACAGATCCTGCTGCTTCCACCACACAGTTCCACGAAGATGGAGGCCGTAACTATAAAAAAAAAGTAGTAGTAGTAGTAGTATTAGCAGCAGTAGCAGCAGCAGTAGTATAGAGGAATAAGGAGTACTAAATATAAATGTTTCCTTTTTTCTTATTGACAGGATCCTCAACTACTGCAGTGGGTAAGCGCTACAGCAGGAGACGCCTCAAAGAAGTTCCGTTAACTTGAAGGAGATCGAAGATTTCATATCCCGCTCCCACTTCCAACTGGATGTAATGCAATACTTCTTGAAGCTCCGACCTCGTGAGGCATGTGGCGCTCGGAGGGACGAATCTCTGTGGAAACCGGACGGGATATCGACCTTAATTGCGGAAGCTAAGAGGAGACTGCCAGAAGCCCTCCTTCATTTTGACCACTATTTAACGCCAACTCCTCAAGATGGGGGAGACGAGGAGGGCGAAGGCGGCCTTTCCTTGGAGTTTCCTTCCATGGGGTTCCTCTCTCTCTTTTTTTATCCTTATTTTATTTCTTTTCATTTTTCTCTATCTCTCTTCTTTTTTTTTCTTTCTTTTTTTACAAATTATTCTTTTGTTTCTTCTTTTATTTTTGTTCGCTTTTGTCAAATTTTCGTCTATTCTCTTTCAGTTTTCCTTATCAATTTTTTTTATCCTTATTTTATTTCGTTTCCTTTTTCTCTCTCTCTTTTTTTTTTTTTTTACAAATTATTATTTTGTTTCTTCCTTTATTTTTCTTCGCTTTTGTCAAATTTTCGTCTATTTTCTCTCAGTTTTCCTTATCAATTTCTTATTTTTTTTCTCATTATTCTATTTCTTTTCCTTTTTCTCTATCTCTCTTCTTCTTCTTTTTTCTTTCTTTACAAATTATTCTTTTGTTTCTTCCTTTGTTTTTGTTCGCTTTTATAAAAAATAATCGTCTATTCTCTCTCAGTTTTCCTTATCAATTTCTTATTCTTTTTTCTCATTATTCTATTTCTTTTCCTTTTTCTCTATCTCTCTTCTTCCTTTTTTTTTTCTTTACAAATTATTCTTTTGTTTCTTCCTTTGTTTTTCTTCGCTTTTGTCAAATTTTCGTCTATTCTCTCTCAGTTTTCCTTATCAATTTCTTATTCTCTTTTCTCATTATTCTATTTATTTTCCTTTTCTCTATCTCTCTTTTTTTTTTTTTTACAAATTATTCTTTTGTTTCTTCTTTTATTTTTGTTCGCCTTTATCAAATTTTCGTCTATTCTCTCTCAATTTTCCTTATCAATTTCTTATTCTGTTTTCTCATTCTTTCCTTATACTTCTTTCTCAATTTCTTCCCCTTTCCATTTCTTTTTTCATTACCACCTTTATATCCTTCTTCTTTGTGTGCTTCTTTGTCTTCCCCTCTTTGGTCTAATTCTTTTCTTCTCTTTTCTTTTCTCTTCCTCCCTTCTCTTCTCTTTTCTTCTCCTACCCTCTCCGCACCTATTCTTCCTTGCCCTCCTTCCTCTACTTTTTATTTCTCTTTTGTTACTTCTTTTCTGTTTTCCTCATCTTTTTCCTTCTCTTCTTTTCTTTCTATCTCTTCTCTTTTACTTTACTCTTTTTCTTATTCTTCCTCCTTGTCTTCTTATTGGGCCTATTAAGGCGTTCTCCTCTTCTCCTTCGCTCTCTTATCGTTTTCTTTTCCTTCTTCCTCATTTTTGTCTTCTTTCTCTCGAGTCTTCCTAATCATCCTATTGAATCTACCAAATCTTCTTATTGAGGCTCCACAGTCCTCCTATTTTTTCTCTCTTTTTTCTACCTAATCTTTTCCACTTTCCTCTTTCTTATTCCTCTATCTTTTCTACCTAATCTTTTTCAATTTCATCTCACTTCCTTTCCTTCATCTTCTGCCTGATCTCTTTCTCCTTCCTCTTTCTCTTCCTCTCCTTCATCATCTACCTAATCTTTTTCATCTACCTCTCTCCTCCTACCCTCCTTCTTATATCTGATATTTTTCACCCTCCTCCTCTCCATCTTCTGCCCAATCTCTTTCACCCTCCTCTTTCTCTTCCTCTCTTTCATCTTCTACCTGATCTTTTTCACCTTCCCCTTTCTCTTTCTCTCCTTCATCTTCTACCTAATCGTTTTCACCATCCTCTTTCTCTGCCTCTTTTTCTTCTACCTCATCATTTCCCCTTCCTCTATCTTCTACCTAATCATTTGCGCCTTCCCCTCATTTCCTCTCTTTCTCCTCCCCTCTCTTCCTCTTCTTCCTCTTCTGCCTCATCCCTTTCACCTTCCTCTTTCTCTGCATCTCGTTCATCTACCTAATCGTTTTCACCTTCCTCTTTCTTTGCCTCTCCTTCCTCTTTCTTTGCCTCTCCTTCATCTTCTTTCTATCAGGCCTACCAATCGTTCTTGCGCTTTTACGGCCGTCTTAGAGGCAAAGTTTGCAAGGAAGCTGGAAATAATGCGCCGAAAGTTTCCATCGCAAGAGAAATTTTGCTCACCGTCTACCCAGCACTTTATGCTAAGGCCTTCATCTGTGCATTTAACCATTAACCTTTCTGGCGCTGAATGAGTGCCAGAGAGTGACTAGAGGTGCCAAGAAGAGGGAGAAAAGTGCCATTTGGCATGGAAGGAAAACTAGGGAATATAGCTCTTTTGTTGTCATGGTGACAGCATAGACATGAATTAGATAGACTGAAGGTAGTCGGAGGGAGGAGAAAGAAAGAAAGGGAGGGAGAGAGAGAGAGAGAGAGAGAGAGAGAGAGAGAGAGAGAGAGAGAGAGAGAGAGAGAGAGAGAGAGAGAGAGAGAGAGAGAGAGAGAGAGAGAGAGAGAGAGAGGGAGAGGGAGAAAGAGAGAGAGAGAGAAAGAGGGAGAGAGAGAAAGAGGGAGAGAGAGAGAGAGAAAGAGGGAGAGGGAGAGAGAGAAAGAGGGAGAGAGAGAAAGAGGGAGAGAGAGAGAGGGAGGGAGAGAGAGAGAGAGAGAGAGAGAGAGAGAGAGAGAGAGAGAGAGAGAGAGAGAGAGAGAGAGAGAACGAGAGAGAGAGAGAGAGAGAGAGAGAGAGAGAGAGAGAGAGAGAGAGAGAGAGAACGAGAGAGAGAGAGAACGAGAGAGAGAGAGAGAGAGAGAGAGAGAGAGAGAGAGAGAGAGAGAGAGAGAGAGAGAAGAGAGGGTGGAGGAGGGACGTACCAGCTGTTATGTATGAGATTTAGAATTTCAACGACACTTGAAATTCAATAATGAATAATATGGTAGCAATAAGTAAACTCCAAAAATTACTCCATGTCATTCTGTACACACATATCACTGAAAGAACCGCAAGTATTACTCATGTCCAATACAATTAGATATCCCTGTATGCATAATACTGACGCAATTTTTATATATACACACAAGACGTGTATCTGAAGGCAAATACACAAAATTTGTGTTGATTTCGTGTTTACACAGAAAGTTGAAATTGAACAGTCAATACAGAGGACCTTTTGAGTATTGGATTGCATATATCATAAACACACAACAAAGCGTCATCCAACTACCAAGTATTTTGATCTCAACTGCACAGTTAGATCTGGAAAATACACAAGTGTTTCATACATGCAAATGAACGAATATTTGCATTCGTGGACATACAAATGTATTCACATAAATGCATAAATACACAGGGATATATATAAGTACATGGGCAGGTAGAGAGGACGTGTACATAGGAAGTTAAGTACATTGGAAGAACATAAGAACATAAGAATAAAGGAGACTGCAAGAGACCATAAGGCCTACACTAGGCAGCTCCGTATCTATCACCACCTGTCATCCCCATCCATAAAGTTGTCTAATCGTTTTTTAAAACAACTGATAGTTTCAGCGCTTACTACATGGTTACTAAGTTTATTCCATTCATCGACCACCCTATTAGTAAACCAATTCTTGCCTATTTCCTTCTTAAATCTAAATTTGTCCAGTTTATACCCATTACTGCGAGTCCTGCCCTGTTGTTTTATTATGATGACCTTGTTTGCTTCACCCTTGTTATAGCCTTTGATCCACTTGAACACTTCTATTAGATCACCCCGCACTCTGCGTCTTTCCAGAGAGTGTAAGTTTAGGTGCCTAAGCCTCTCTTCGTAAGGCAAATTTCCGAGTCCATGTATCATTTTGGTCATTCTTCTCTGTACTGATTCTAGTGAATTTATGTCCATTTTGTAGGACGGAGACCAAAACTGTACCGCATAGTCAAGGATGGGTCTAACTATCGCTAGATAGAGTTTAATAATTACCTCTGCACTTCTATTCGTTACCGTCCTAGCAATGAAGCCTAATGCTCTATTAGCTTTATTTCTGGCGCTAATGCACTGCTTCCTGGTTTTAAGGTCCGGACTCACCAGAACTCCCAAGTCCCTCTCGCACTCAGATTTTTCTAAAAACGTGTTATCTAAGTTGTATCTATTTTCGGGGCTGTGAAGCCCTACGTTTAACACGCTACACTTAGAGATATTGAACTTCATTTGCCATTTCACCGACCATGTTAACAATTTATAAAGAAGATAAAAATCTGGGTTAGTAGATAGGCTGCCGGAGATACACACAAGAATAGTTGACAAATGGATAAATAGACGTAAGGACGGACATAAGTACCGGGGACCGATTGTCAGCAGCTTGGGGTTGTAACTCCATAAGTAGGTGAGGGTGTTGATAAGCTTTGAAGTTGGACAACAGGGAGATGATTCTTTCCGACGTCCATCTTGTTGATACAGAGAGACAATAGATATGGGTTGAGAAATAGATAGGTATGTAGAGGCATATGGATGAATACATACATATATTCATATATACATGCGTGCATGCATATATACATACATATTTGTTTACATACATGTATAACCACGAATACAACACGAGTATACACACATATTGTGATACATACACACACACACACACACACACATATATATATATATATATATATATATACATATATATACACACATATATATACATATATATATACATATATACATATATATATATATATTTATTTTATATATATTATATATATTCATATACATGTATCCATGAATACATACATAATTACATACATATATATACAGTATATTATATATATATATATATATATATATATTATATATATATATATATTAATGCATATATACAGATAAGTATACATGTGTATACATATGCATATTAATACAAACATGAATCCATAAATACATACATATATATATATATATATATATATATATATATATATATATATATATATACTCATAAATGTATACACACATACCATACAAATACAGACGAACGAATAGAAAGAGGAGACGAATGGAAAAGTAAAGGAAAGAGATAGAAGGGATGAAGTTAAGACAGGCAGAGATAATAGAGAAAAAAGATAAGTATCCATCTTTTTAAAGTCTACTGCCAGACAACTTTCGCAAACTCTTTTCCAAAGTAGTGCAGCAAATCATGAAGTGCTCAGAGAACAATGAGCAAGTGCTCTTTTGGAGAAAAAGAACTCTTTAACTAAGACTACTTACATGTAGGAAACCTCCCTCTTGGTAAGGTCTTATAAGCTAAGTTTTATTAAGGACGTATTTCACAGAGTTAGTAAACAAAACACGATGTATAAGAAGCAAGCCTTTCTTCAGGATTTTTTTTTCTTCAAAATAAATATATTTAGGAAGATTTTGGAGGTTAAAACAAAATGTGCATTCTAAGCGGTTTTGCGCTTATAAATAATTTTTTTGCTGTGCAGATTTTTTCTCACCAAAAATGTGCATCATTTTTTTTTTAACAAATAGATTGAATTATCTTCAAAATATGATAGTTATATTTTCTCATGTGCATGTGTACATTCTTTGGCAAAGAAAATCATGGCTGTGATTTAAATTTATATATATATATATATATATATATATATATATATATATACTCGTATATATATATATATGTGTGTGTGTGTGTGTGTGTGTGTGTGTGTGTGTGTGTGTGTGTGTGTGTGTGTGTGTGTGTGTTTGTGTGTCTGATGAAGTGCGTAAGATATATGATAAAATTAGTGGAACGGTGGTGAGGTAAACACTAGGAACCGTTGGAGTTTTATTGCTAACGTTTCGTCCTGAAAGGACGTCCTCAGAGTGTACACAAAGAAATCATTGACAGCTTATATACTCCCAGCTTACCCCGTTCCTCCCCGTTCGTCTTCACTCCTCATGCACCTCCGTTCGGCATCACGAAGAACCAAGCTGGCCGTTACTCTCGCCAATTTAACAAATCCATCACGGTGGTTGCTATATGGATGTAAATTGATGTAGGCTACCTCAATTACTTTTCTTCACTGTTTCGTTAGACCTTTATGTAGCACCTCTGTTCTTTCCTAATCTGGTAGATGGCCAAAGTTGTCAAGGTGGAGCACTAACGAATTTGAAGTTCTGTGAGCTCTGACGTCGCTTTTGTGTTCATAGGTACGTTTTTTTTATCCCTCTGCTGGTTTCTCCGGAATAACTAACGCGACAGATTTTGTATGGTATTTCGTCAATCAAGCTGTTCTCTTCTCCTTCAACTTAAACATTGCTCTTATTCCTCACAACCTCTCTTGTCCTGGTACCAGTGCCGAACGCAGTTTTTAACCCCGCCCGGGTGAACAACTGTTCCATTTTACTCGCGCGTCTTGAGTTGGGGACGGACAAAAACTCACCACTGTCAACCTCACCCTCTCCTCTTTTATCCCCTCTGCTTTTTTATACATATTCTTAGGGCCTTCTCCCTCAATCTGTGTAAAAGACCTGGATACCGTAGTTTTTTGAAAATATAAAAAATGTGATTGATCTCTTCCTGGAGGAATTCCTCACTACATATTCGGAAAGCTCTCAGGAAGAAACCAATGACAATTCCACTTTTAATTCTGTCGTTGTGGGCCGAGTAATAATGCCCGATGTCATCCTTGTTGGTGCTTTTCCTGTAAACTGAAAATGCGGTCTTATTCCCTTTTCTCCAAACCACCGTGCCCAGGAAGGCCAATCTATTATTTTCTTCGTGCTCCATTGTGAACTGAATGTCTTGTTCTATCCCGTTTAACCTATTCAATTTTTCATTAAGATCGGTTTCTTTCCGGGCAACAGTTGTTCACCCGAACTGGATTAAAAATTGCGTTGGACACTGGTACCAAGACAGGAGAGATTGTGAGGAATAAGAGCAATGGTAAAGTCGAAGCAGAAGAGAACAGCTTGATTTACAAAATACCATGCAAAGGCTGTCCCGTTAGTTATTTCAAGAAACTAGCAGAGGGATAAAAAAAACCGTACCTATGAACACAAAAGCGACGTCAGAGCTCACAGAACTTCAAATTCGTTAGTGATTCACCTTGACAACTTTGGCCACCTACCAGATTGGGAAAGAACAGAGGTGCTACATAAAGGTTTAACGAAACAAAGGAGAAAAGTAACTGAGGTAGCCTACATCAATTTACATCCATATAGCAACCACCGTGATGGATTTGTTAAATTGGCGAGAGTATCGGGCATCTTTGTTCTTCGTGATGCCGAACGGAGGTGCATGAGGAGTGAAGACGAACGGGGAGGAACGGGGTAAGCTGGGAGTATATAAGCTGTCAATGATTTGTTTGTGTACACTCTGAGGAAGTCCTTTCAGGACGAAACGTTAGCAATAAAACTCCAACGGTTCCTAGTGTTTAACTCACCACCGTTCCACTCATATATATATATATATATATATATATATATATATATATATATATATATATATATATATATATAAGATAGGCATTACGTCTTGTTACATTGCTTCTGACCCAGGCAGTGGGCGCGAGACAGGGATGACCCTTCATCCATAAGTAACGAGAATAAAAGAAAAAACAACAAACGTATGTTGGATGGATGTAGTATGACTAAAGGTTGGATGCATACCTTGGCTGGCTACCCCCTTATAAGTGGGAAGAGTCCTTTTGTTAGTTGTATGTACTACTGGATCAGAATTGTAGCTGAAATCTTCTTCTGGTAGTCTTCAATCAAGACATCGTCTATCAAACAAACCTAGTTCTGTTCTCGACATAGAAAGCATCTATGAACTGGTAATTCTTGTAGTCGGAACATAAGATTCCCAATTATATGACGATAACAAAGAAATTAGAAAAGCTAACAGTAGAATATTTCTAGGAAAAAAATATCTTAAACTTACCTTAATCACTGCTTATGTATTCTCAGATACTTGCACGAGACGTACCTAGAAATGAGATACGTTTTATCTTAGTAAAAATATATAGTATGACAACGAATGATTCTAAATTGCATTGGTAATGCAGGAATACTAATCAGTCAATAAATTATTTCACAAATGAATGCACACACAGATAACTAGAATTAATTAACTAACTGATGTACTATAAAGTATATTGCTCACTACCATTCCTGTGCATTATGCCGATCTTAATGAAAGTGGTGATAATGACGAGGATAATAATAATGATGAAGATGATGATGATGATGATGATGACAATGATGACAACGACGACGACGACGATGATGGTGATGATGATGATGAGGATGATGATGACGATTATGACAACGACGACGACGACGACGACGACGACGACGACGACGATGGTGATGATGACGATGATGATGACAACGACACCGATGATGGTGATGGTGAAATGATGATGATGATGATGATGATGATGATGATGATGATGACGACGACGAAGACGACGATGATGAAAATGAGGTGGATTAATGTGAAAGTGAAGCTTAAGGTGAATATGAATGTGTAGGTAAAAGTGGAGGTGAGAGTTGGGGTCAACATGAGGTTGAAGGTGAGAGTGTGAATGAAAATGTGGTGGTGATAGCGGTGGCGGTGGGGATGGTGATGATGATGATCATCATCATCATCATCCATCATTATGATTGTCATGATCATTATGGTTATCATAATCATTATCATCATTATTTAATTACCAAAATGATCATGATACACAGTCCCTACACTCAGTTGTCTAACCCATTTTTAACTTCTCAGGTCGCACGTACGTATGTACACACATACACAAACGCGCGCGCGCACACACACACACACACACACACACACACACACACACACACACACACACACACACACACACACACACACTCGTGGCGCTGTTGGTACAGTTCCTGGCTGCCACTACGGCGGTCCGGGTTCGAATCCCGGACAGGGCTGAAATAATTTCAGTATCGCTGCGCTGCGGGTCGTTACTCCAACTCTCATGGGCGAGGAGTTGGGGGGGGGGTGCGTGTAAGGTCGCAGTATTACCCATAGATCGGTCATACGAGCTCTGAGCTTTCTTTCGGGAGGGAAATAGCTGTCGATCGTGAGTCCAACACGTGATCCAAAACCATGGTGAATTACACTAACACGCACACACGCACACACACACACACAATGTATTTCCACGACATGTTTTCCTTTGTCCTTTGTCCTCTTTACCCAAAGCCTTCGAAGACCTTTTCCTTGTCATTTATCACGGTTACACAATAGATTGTTTTACATTCACGAGAGCTGTTTTCACAAGTTGTGAAAGAAAACGGGAGAGATGGGCCATTACGTTTACAGTTGTGGGTCATCACTCATGAGAACTTCAGAGTTTCTCTCTCTCTCTCTCTCTCTTTCTCTCTCTCTCTCTCTCTCTCTCTCTCTCTCTCTCTCTCTCTCTCTCTCTCTCTCTCTCTCTCTCTCTCTCTCTCTTTCTGAGTCTATGAATTTGAGATACTCCCTCAAGGAGTTCCACTTCCTAGAACTCTATCCCCGAAATCTAGTTTACAACTTTTCTTACTCTCCTATTTTCTGTACTACTTAAAACACACTGATCTCGTTACCTTCGCCATATTCACGATGTACATTTTCAAACCATTTCAGACAAAAAACAATACAGAGGCAGACGCTTCCTACATAATCTAATACGACGCTGCCAGTGTGGTACTTATTAATGAAACGAAATGCACAGCTGTGGAAAGATAGACGGCCTAACCCGATATAAGAAATCCTCGGCTCTCTGGTCTGTGTCTCTGTGTCAACAAAGGTTTGAACATTTTTGACTAAAGAGATTCCCGAACCGAACATTCTAAAGTCAGTAAATGGAGGCAAAGAATTGATCGAAACTTGTTCAAAATAGATTCATTCCGTCGGCTGAAATAAATTGCCTGGTGGAAGCAGGAATAGATGCGAAATAAATTAAAACAAAATAGAATAAAAAAACAAAATGAAATAAATGAAATTAAATAAAGTAAGATTAAATTAAATTACACTAAATCTAATAAAACAGAATAACTTAGAATGTAATAGTACTAAAAATGAAACAAGAAAATAAACAAATCAAATGAAACAAATTAAAACATGACATATACAAAATAAAATAATGAATAAAAAAAATAATAATTATGAATTAGAATTTTTTTAAATAAGTGAAAAATAAAAAATAGAAACTTTAAGACAAAAAAAAAAACATTAAGACAAAATACAAAAAAAAAAAAAAAAAAAAAAGGTCAACGCATCCAACCAACACACACACAAATGCACCAGCATCCTTTTGCCGTTGAGGCCTTGGTCCCGTACATGAGGAAAATCGCCTGAAGACAAGCCGAGTTAAAGGGAAAGGACCACTCGGCAGGCAAGGGCCTATTAGCCGACGAGTCATGGAAAGTAATGAATAATACAAACATAGATTTCACGATCGTATATTTCTGAGAATAATACTCACATTTCTGACACACAAGCCGCAAGGAATTACGCGGCAAACACAGTCCGAACGAAATGCATTTTTCTGCGCCTAAGTGCAAATGTGTGTATGTGTTAATGTATGTGTGGATGTATATGTATGTATGTATATATATATGCATGTATATATTATGTATATGTATGTATGTATGAATGTGTGTGTATGTGTATGTTCGTATGTATGTGTGTATGTAGTCTTTACGTGTACATGTATGTGTCTATATATGTATGTATGTCTCTATATATGTATGTATGTATATATGTATGTATGAATGTATGTATGTATCAGTGTTTCATGTGGATGTATTTATGTATATACAGTATGTATGTAGTATGTATGTTTCTGTATATATGTATGTATATATGCATGTATATATGCAGGTATGTATGTATGTATGTATGTATGTATGTATGATTCGTGTATATGTATTATGCATATGTATGTTCTATATG
>NC_134790.1:22584639-22594639 GCF_046742065.1 Oratosquilla oratoria
TCCTCTTTCTACTTTGGTACAGTACCTTCTGCTCTTCAGCCTGTCGAGTATCAAATACGGCTTTATTCTCTTCACTTTCTTTCATTTTGTTTTATACTTTATCATTTTTTTCAAACATCTGTTTTTCATTTAAACTTCATTACTTATTTTTTACTTTAAAAAATCTACACCTATTCACATATCACTTGCTTTCCTCTTCTCCTCTATCACAAAATTCTTCAGTTTGCTTCAGTTGTTTATATTTTTTGCTTTACCTCCCCGCTGGTGGCGTAATCGGAAGCACGCTGATCTTGCATTCGCTTGGTTCTAGGTTCGAATCCCGCACTTCTTTCCGATTTCCAGCAGTGACTGTTAGTTACCTGCCCTAACATTCCCTCAAAACGCATCATAGGGTTTAAGAGTTTAATATATATATATATATATATGTATATGTATATATATCATATATATACATATATATATACATATATATATATACATATATATATATATATATACATTTATATATACATATATATATACATATATATATACATACATACATATATACATATATATAAATATATATACATATATATACATATATATAAATATATATACATATATATATACATATATATATACATATATATATATATACATATATATACATATATATATATATACATATATATATACATATATATGCATATATACATATATATATACATATATATATGAAATTTTGTAATTATTTGCAATTTATTTTTCTCTTGTGTCCTCTTCCAGCTCTCATTTTGTTCACTAAGACAGGGCATTACGACTAATCAAAGACGATTTCATTCAGTTGACAGACAGAGGTTATCAGAGTTCGTGAGGCACCAGGAGCCACCAGAGAGGTACCAAGAGCACCAGAGAGGCACCAGGGAAGTCAAAGAGGTAGCAAGAGGCACCCAGCAGGACCAGAAAGGCACCAGAGAGGTACCAGGGGGGGAAATCAAGAAGCACCAGGAGACACCAAGCAGCACCATAGAGGTGGGAGGCATCAAGAGGTACCAAGAGACACTAAGCAGCAGAAGAGAGGCACCAGGGAGACACTAGAGAAGCACCAGAGGCACCAAGAAGCACCAACCAGCACCAGAGAGGCACCAGGAAGACACTTGAGAGGCACCAAGAGGCACCAAGCCTGCACCAGAGAGGCACCAGGGAGACACCAGAGAGGCACCAGGGAGGTACCAAGCAGCACCAGAGAGGCACCATGGAGGTATGGAGAGGCATCAAGAGGTACCAGGCAGCACCAGAGAGTCACCAGGGACACATCAAGAGGCACCAAGAGGTACAAAACAGCACTAGAGAGGCACCAGGGAGGCACCAAGCAGCACCAGGGAGACACCAGAACCAGGAATCAACAAGCAAAGCGAGAGCAGTACGCACGCCATCGTTTTGGGGCCCAACGATTCCTGAAAAAGGGGACGATGAAAAATCTCAGTTTTGGGTCCCCAATTAGAAATGCTGAATGGCGCATTGGGCGCAAATGAAAATGAGTGATGGCGGAATTAAATAGGACAACCGCCATTAAGTGGATGATATGTTACGTATGCGCAAATATAGAGCACTTGTACTTGAGGGGATGGGATTTCAACACGAAAAAAAGTAAAAAGAAAATAGATATATAAATGAATAAATAAACAAACAAATAATTGAATAGATAAATGAATTAATAGTGATAGATAAATATATAGTAATGAATAGCAACGGTAATAATGATTATAGTAATGATAATAGCAATTATGACATTTTTTCATAGACAAGTCTTTGGTAACATTATCCACAAATATCAGTAAGAAACTCCTCAACAAGGAGTTACATCAAAGCCAATAACAGATAATATGTACAAGTTGAATCAGGAGAATAATCATAAAATAAACATAAAGAAACCAATAATTGCGTCGAAAGAGATGAGCATTAAGAATCAAATTAGCGACAATATCTTTGTATCAGTGAAAATTTACTTGAAAACGGCAGCAATAATAAATATGAATAATTACACTAGGAAGTTTTATGGATGAAGGGGTGGTGGAGGCGGGTGAGGTGGTGGTGGTGGAGGCGGGTGAGGTGGTGGTAGTGGTGATGTTGGTGCCGGTCGTGGTGGTGGTGGTGATGATCGTGATCATGAAACATAATCATGATTATCATGATGAGGATGAGGATCACGATGATCAAGATGATAATGATGATGGTAATAATGGTGATGATGATGATGATGATGATGATGATGATGATGATGATGATGATGATGATGATGATGATGATGATGATGATGATGATGTTGATGACGACGACGACGAAGACGACGATGATGATGAAGACGATAATCATCATGGTGGTGATGTCGATGATGACGATGTTGATGACGACGACGACGAAGACGACGATGATGATGAAGACGATAATGATCATGGTGGTGGTGGCGATGATGAGGATGTTGATGATGACGACGACGACGACGATGATAATGAAGACAATGATGATCATGGTGGTGGTGGCGATGATGACGATGATGATGACGACGACGACGATGATGATCATGGTGGTGGCGATGATGACGATGATGATGACGACGACGACGATGATGATCATGGTGGTGGCGATGATGACGATGATGATGACGACGACGACGATGATGATGATGATGACGATGATGATCATGGTGGTGGAGATGATGATGACGACGACGAGGCCGATAATGATGATGATGATTATGATGATGATGACAATGATGATGACGAAGATGACGATGATGATGATGACGATGACGACGACCGACAATGATACTGACGAATGACGAGATGTAGACAACCACTTACCTACCATCGGCCCTATTCCAACACATCATTCAAAACACATTGTACTGTATCTAACTAAACACAACGAAATAGACACGATCTTACTCACCATCAATAAGTAACTAAAAACAGTTGAAAAAGAGGGACGATCTCCTCTCTCTCTCTTTCTATCTATCTCTGTCTCTCTCTTTCTCTCTCTCTCTCTGTCTCTCTCTCTTTCTATCTCTATCTCTCTCTCTCTCTCTCTCTCTCTCTCTCTCTCTCTCTTTTTGACGGCCTTTCCGAAGTTTACGACTGCGATAGTCACGCCTTTGTGGAATTTTCAGAGATCAACAATTTTTCATGCAGACTAGAAAATATCTGATTTTGCAGACAGATCGATTGTAACATACTACAGCACGTGAAATCAAGAAAAATATGGAGAAAAGAGAAACGGAAAATTCGTGTGAGCGTACAAAGAGCCACGCCTACTCCAGAGAGGAATTGGAATTTGGATGTGTGTGTGTGTGTGTGTGTGTGTGTGTGTGTGTGTGTGTGTGTGTGTGTGTGTGTGTGTGTGTGTGTGTTAATGCTAATCACCCCACATATACACACATACGCGCGCGCACATATACACACACAAATATAAACACACACACGCACACACACACACGTGTATATATATGTATGTATATATATATATATATATATATATACACTCATACACACGCACACACATACACCGTTAGCGAGAGAGAAAGAGAGAGAGAGAGAGAGAGAGAGAGAGAGAGAGAGAGAGAGAGAGAGAGAGAGAGAGAGAGAGAGAGAGAGAGAGGGGGGGGGTAAAGTAGAGGGAGATCAGAGGGAGAGGAAGAGAAATCGGAAGAGGAAGAAGAAAGAGAGGGAGGGAAGGAGAGAGAATGAGGGAGGCAAAGCGAGAGATGGAGGGAGGAGGACAGAGATGGAGAAGGGTGGCCGAAGGGAGAATTGGGCGAGACATGAATGAAAGGATATTGGCAATATGTGAGGCACGTGAGAAGTCGTGAGGGGCCGAGAGGCGTGAGTGCAGCAGTCACTCACGGTGAGGATAAGGTGGTCGATGGATGTCGATAATGGATTGAGTTGGGAAGCCAAGCACGGCTGGAAACATCATCAAATATATTCCAAAGTATTGGATTTTTTATTTATCGTTTATGTATTCATATATGTGTAGGTACCCTTAAGAATGTACGTTGGTTTGGTTCTGTGTGTGTGTGTGTGTGTGTGTGTGTGTGTGTGTGTGTGTGTGTGTGTGTGTATACTTCGTAGGAATGCACAAGAATATCATGTTTGAGTGATCATGTCTACCTTCATTGGTCAAACTCTCCTCTATTCTATTTTATTTCTATTTTAGATTTCTATTCTGCATTTCTTTATATATACCCTCGTATAGGATCTTTCCCACAAATCCCACATAGTGATAGAAAGCTAATATCTTTTCATGTCCTTGTCTTCTGTCACAATTTTTTTTCTTTGATTATTTTTTTCTTCTCGTGACTTGTTTAATACCCTCAAGTCTCTGTTTATAGCTTTATGATCATCACTTCAGCATCACGTTGTCCCAAAGATAGAAGCGCTAGTTATCGCTGAGAAAATACTAATCCTGTGCACAGTTCACCCACTCTTGATTGAAATCTTAAGTTTGTAACACATGATCTTTCTCCTTCTATTTTTTTATCTGCCAATATCTTCCACTTTTACAAATAATCATAAATAAATAAATGAATAATAAAGATAATCCATCTGTCTTTGGGATTACCTCAAACATTTTAGCCACCATGCTGGTCAAGACCACAAGTCTGTATTTTAGAGATTACTCTTTGTTTTGTTCTTCATGGATTGCAACCACATTGGTCTTTTTCCAGCCTCGCGGCACTTTTCCTTCTTCTGACAAGCTTGAAACTTAAAACTTATCCTTCAGTTATTTTCTATATTATTTGAGTATTCAATTTCAGTTCATACGAGGCTCCCGGGATTTTTCTCACATTTAATATCTCCAACAATTTTTGTACTTCCCACACTTTTAATCCAATCATCAAACACTATTTTACTTGTTTCCTCTTTTTAAAACACTTTTTCTTGATGAATACAGAATATAAATTTTCATTCATTATTTTAGCTTGTGTTTTTTTATCTTCATAGTCTATTCTCTCCTTGTCTCAAGTTATCAGTTACAAATCTATAAAAGAAAAAACTATTCTTACATACATAAAAGAAAAAATTATTCTTTCATACATGTATCACCTCCACTTCATTTTTACATTTTTAAATAAAAGGTCTTCTGTCCTGATTCTTCTGTATTCGTTTTTAGTTTCTTTGTAATCTTCCTTTGTTCTATTGGCTCTTCATTTCCTCGTTTTTTGTTTTGTTTTTGTTTTTTGCCCTCTCACATCTTCTATTACACCAATCCTTTCTCGGTTTGTGTGTGTGTGTGTGTGTGTGTGTGTGTGTGTGTGTGTGTGTGTGTGTGTGTGTGTGTGTGTGTGTGTGTGTGTGTGTGTATGTGGTGTGTGTGTGTGTGTGTGTGTGATTCACCATGGTCTTGGATCACGTGTTGGACTCGAGATCGACAGCTATTTACCTCCCGGAAGAGATCTCTGAGCTCATATGACCAATCTATGAGTATTGCTGTGACCTTACACACTCACACACACACCCAACTCCCCTCCCACGAAAGTTGGAGTAACGACTCGCAGCGCAGTGATATTGAAATTAATTCAGCCCTGGGCGGGATTCGAACCCGAACCTCCATAGTGGTAGCCGGGAACTCTACCAACCGCGCCACGAGTGTGTGTCTATCTGTCTGTCTGTCTGTTTGTCTGTCTGTCTATGTGAGTGTGTGTGTGTGTGTGTGTGTGTGTGTGTGTGTGTGTGTGTACGTGCGTGTGCGTGTGTATGTTCATCCTATCCCATTATCACACGTGACCACATAGCAATACTAAACTGTATTTATAAATGCACTATTGAGGACACTTTTACCACATCTATGATGTAAGAAAACTAAATAAATCCATCATTCGTTGATCCTGTATTCATGTAAGTTTCCCAAGGAAGTATAACATTGTAACACAAATCAAATACTCAACATTTAATGGGACATTTTTTATGTTACATCATGTACTAAGTCTCATGTCCACTGAGTACCCATCTGATAGCAACAGACCTAGAAATGCACTCTTAGATAACTTCATTCCTGCCTCTGTAAATGAATACCGTCTTCCCTCTGCTGTAATTTACAAGGCGTCGCTTCTCCTCGTCTCGTCGTCTTGTCTCTTTGTCTTGTCGTCTTGTTGTCTAGTTTCATTGTCTCGTTCTGTCTCGTAGTCTCGTCTCGTTTCGTCTCATCTCGCCTCGCCTAGGAGACACCTTTGTGTCATCAAGAACCATCACTCGGCCTCTTGCACTATGACCCTCTCCTCCTCCTTGACCCAATCCTTGTTCAGGATGGCCGAAGAGAGTACAATTTACTTCACTTCAGTAACGCTCCCCCGCCATTTTTCCTGCACTATCGGTGGTGGCATTCTTCCTCAAGGTCCAATATAGTCGAGCCAAGTCCTGAGGCAAGCAAGTTCCAGTCTTTCCATAACGTTCGGTTTTACGAGAGGACTTTGGATGGGCTCGGCCAGCCGGTACATTGCGAGCGAGCGTTCAACAAGCACGATGTCGGGTGGTGTTCGGGCGTGTGGGGAAATTTGGGGGATGGGCTGGATTTTGGGGGTTGGGGTTTGGGGTATTTTTTTGGGGGGTGAAGATTTTTTTTTTTTTTTTGGTGTGTGTGTGTGTGTGTGTGTGTGTGTGTGTGTGTGTGTGTGTGTGTGTGTGTGTGTGTGTGTGTGTGTGTGTGTGTGCGTGTGTGTGAGTGTTTGAGTGAGTTTGCGTGTGTGAGTAAAACACAGACACAGTCACAAAGACAGAAACCCTGACAGAGACTGACATAGAGACACTGAGACACAGACACAGCGACACAAACACAGATACACACAGAGACGGACAAAGAGACAGACATAGACTGGCACAAAGATAGATTCTGCCTAAACAGACAGACACAGACAAAAACAGATATAGACACTGAGGGAGACATAGATACAGATAGACCTAGACAAAAACAGTTTATAGACAGACAGGCAAACTGTCTTAGAAACACAGACACATACACACACACACACACGCACAAAGAGAAAGAGAGATAAAGAAAGAGACACAGGGAGAGGGAGAGGGAGAGGGAGAGGAGAGAGAGAGGGAGTGATTGAGAGAGAGAGAGAGAGAGAGAGAGAGAGAGAGAGAGAGAGAGAGAGAGAGAGAGAGAGAGAGAGAGAGAGAGAGAGAGAGAGAGAGAGAGATAGGGGGGAAGAGAGAGAGGGAGAAAGAGAGAGAGGGAGAAAGAGAGAGAGGGAGAAAGAGAGTGAGGGAGAAAGAGAGAGAGAGGGAGAAAGAGAGAGAGAGAGGGAGAAAGAGAGATAAAGAGAGAGAGACAGAGACAGAGAGAAAGAGAGGAGACAAAATAGACAGATTGTGTAAGCACTTGTGTGAGCATGCGTGTAACCATGCTTGTTCACAAGTGTGCGTCTTCAAGTGCACTTGCACGTTTGTACCTTACAGCACGCGTATCCTCGCCACTTTGGGCCTCGCAGCTCTCCGTCGTCTGTGCACGGCCCGTCTGCTTGCATTCGGCTCGTCCGGAAAACTTTACCTTTTGAACACCCGGAACCTCTTGGTGTTTGCCCTTTCATTCAAAACTCCCAGAATTTTGCCCTCTAGTTATGTGCTCTTGCCAAAGAGAATTTCGCCTCTAGAAAGATGGATCGAGATGTGACTGCATGCCCATGCTCCTTTTTTTTCCATCTCGTTTTGCGAAAGAGAATTTTGTCTCAAGAGTCTAGAAATAAATGTCTGTGTAGAGTCTTGACTTACTGATCTTGATGTGATTGCAAATCTATGCTTTTCTTTTTTTGTGTTCTTTTGTTTTAGTTCTACCACGATTATATTATGAAAACATGTCATTTGTCCTTTTTTTTTTTTTTTTACATAATTATGAGGTTATAATTATCCACTGAGGGCATACGCCGGGAGGCGCGTCACCTCACTCACACACCAAGACCATCTTCTGTGCTTACACATTAATAAATACTCTTGTATGGGTACTTCACACCCGTGATATCTCATTTCCATCAATAATTTCACATAACTAGAGGGTATATTTATAAACTGCATATTTAAAAAAAAAAAAAAAAAAAAAAAAAAAAAAAAAAAAACTTCGCTATTGTAGATATACAGTAGAGCCTCGGTTCTCGAACGTTTTATGTAGAACGAATCGATAATCGGGAAAATGGGGCGCAATTATTTTTTTTAATACTCTGATACAGCTGTATCCACCAGATGAGTCAACTTGTTTCGGTCCTCGACCAAATCGGTTCTGGAACAGTTTTCTAAAACGGACAGCGTTCAAGAACAGAGGTTTTACTGCATTCTTTATGTTATATATATTGTATTTATCTTGTATATTCTATTTCTTACTAGGGTCAATCACGTAGCATTACGTTTGACGTCGCTTTCTGTTTTTTTTTTTTTTTTTTTTTTTTTTTTTTTTTTTTTTTTTTTTTTTTTTTTTTTTGTTTTTTAGTTTTGATTGTCTTCAATATTAGATTGTTTGAAGACAATTTGTCTTCAATATCAGAGTGTTTTTATTGTTTCCATCCCAAAAATTCTAAATTGTACTTTTTTTTTATAAATATAACCTCAGTGTTACATTTCACTCATCCTTTCTATCCCAAACATCGTCTGTGACTGTGAAAAAAAAAAATAGTAATAAATAAAGCGATTGAAGAAAAGTGATATACCTAAAGCTTACTTATTTAATATAACTTACTTCGTGTAATTTTTCTGAATTTTTCTCTAGTCATCTTCTCATATATCATCCATAGAATGGTTTATATGGGTAGGTGCTCAAATTAATAGTTACATTTGTATATACGTTTATGTGTGTGTGTGTGTGTGTGTGTGTGTGTGTGTGTGTGTGTGTGTGTGTGTGTGTGTGTGTGTGTGTGTGTGTGTGTGTGCATGCGTGCCCATGCGTGTGCGCACGTGTATGCATGTGTATGCATGTGTATGCATGTGTATACGTCCGTATGCATGCGTATGCATATATCTGCGTATGTATGCATCTGTATGCGTGGATGTGTGCATACACGTATACTTATACATTCTCCCGTACATGTGGCATGTACGTATACCAAGTCTTCATATCTCTACACACATCAACAAACGTTCCAAAAACATTCGTCCCATAGAGTAAACAAACACTTCTCCTGAACGAAACCAAAGGACACTAACGACCTCAGATTGTCCAACCAGCCTAATTATCCTGTCTTCCCTTTCACGCTCGCAGACTTGAAGTGATTAAGATGGAGTCCATGAAGACGGACTAAGGACCAGCTTTCTTGGCGCCATCAGCTGAGCGTCACTTTGTGGCGCCACAGAAGTACGGACGCCAGAAGGCCGAAGACCCGAGGGAACAAGAGAGGAAACACTTGAGGACGCGGAAAGAATAACAATCAGGAGGATAATAGACACGACATAGGAGGGGGGCAGGTAGGAGGAGGGCAGAAGAGGAGAGGAGAGGAGAGGAGAGGAGAGGGGAGAGGAGGAGAGGAGAGGAGAGGGGAGAGGAAGAGAGGAGAGGGGAGAGGAAGAGATGAGAAGTGAGATGGGAGTAGAAGTGAGGACATAAAAGGATATAAGAGGAGAGGGGAGATGGTAAAGGGGAGGAAAAGGAAAGAGAAGAGAAAGGAGAGGAGGAGAGGAGAGGAGAGAAGTGAAGAGGAGAGAAGAGAAGAGGGTAGGGAAGGAAAGGAGGGAGAGGAGTGGGAGGAGAGAGAAAAGAGAGGAAAGAGAAGAGAGTAGAGAGGAGGGAGGAGGGGAAAAAGTAGAGGAGAAAGGAGGAGACAAAAGAGAGGGCAAAGAAGAAGAAAAAGAAGAGGAGAAAGAAGAGGAGAGAGGACAGCTGAGGAGAGAGGAGAGCTGAGGAGAGAGGAAAGGAGAAGAGAGGAGGGAAGCGAAGAGAGAAAATAAGAGAAGAGAAGATACAAGTAGAGAGGGGAAGAGAGGGAAGAGAGGGAAGAAAGCAGAGCATATGAGAAGAGGACAAGTGAACAAAGGTA
>NC_134790.1:22599639-22614639 GCF_046742065.1 Oratosquilla oratoria
GACAAGTTGATGGTGCTTGTTGTTGTTGTTGTTGTTGGTGGTGGTGTTGTTTTCTTCTTCTCTTTCTTCTTCTTCTTCCTCTTATTTTTCTCTCTTCTTCTTCTTCTTCTTCTTCTTCTTCTTCTTCTTCCTCTTTTTCTCTCTTCTTCTTCTTCCTCCTCTTTTTCTCTCTTCTTCTTCCTCTTTTTCTCTCTTCTTCTTCCTCCTCTTCTACTTCTGCTTCTTCTTCCTCTTTTTCTTTCTTCTTTCTTTTTTTCTTCTTTATTCTTCCTCCTTTTTTCTTCTTCCTCTTCACGTTCTTCCTCAGTATTCGACTCTCTGTGTGGTATTCCTCCAAGCATCAAATCACACCCAACTTCCTTTCCTTTCTTGTAGTCCTCTTCTTTTGCCTCTGGTTGCCGCCAAGATGATTTATTTATCTGCGTGGAACCATTCTGGAAGCCGAGGTCTTCTACTCTCTCGATGGACACCTTCATTTCCGGTCGATTGTATATTTTTGTTCTTCTTATAGACGAATTATGTTCTTCATTTTCGTAGGACCTCTTCGGGAACAAAGGGTTTGACAATTTCAACTTTGTCAACTTTCAAATCTTCAACTCTCTTTTCTACTCTCTCTCTCTCTCTCTCTCTCTCAAATAAATGAATAAACAAGAATATAAACAAATAGATAATTAAATGAATTAAAATGAATGAATGAATAAATTAAACTGGTTAATGAATAGAAAAATGAAAAAAAACATATGAATAGGTAAATAGAGAATAGATAAATAAATAAATTAATTAATTAATTAATAGATAAGTAATAAAAATATGTATAGATAAATAAAAAATTAATAAAATGTTGATAACTTTCAACTTATTGTACTCCTTCAAACTGACACCTTTTACTCTCTTTTTTCATCTACGATTTCTCTTTGGTGGAATAGTTGACAAAACACCCCGAGTCTATCAAGTTCCCTTTTACCTCTTCTGGTTCAAATATCCATTTCTTTTTCTTATTTCTCTTTCTCTGCCAGTTCCCTGTTTGCTCTTTTATCCACTCTCTTTCTCTTTTCTGTTGCCTGCCTACCACCCTACGTCTCTTTCTCTTCTCTCTCTCTCTCTTTCTCTCTCTCCCTCTTCCTACACACCATCAACCAACACTCAATATTAATCCCCTTCCCTATCAACTCTTTTACTTACTAGTTTTCAACCGTCTATTTCTTTCTTTCTCCATTTCTCTGCCTCGCCCTTACCTCTGACTCTTTCCCTCTTTTCCCTTTACATCTTCGTCTCTTTCTCTCCCCTCTCTTTATACCGTCAACCAACATTCTTCTTTGTCACTCATTCAGAACCCTTTGTCCCATCATCGAGCCTCTTCTCTTTGTTCTTATTGGCTCGGCAGACACTTCCCCCTTCTTCCTACTTTATAGTTCCCGTCTCTTTGAATCACCAATTCATTTATTCTCTGGAGAAATATCTCCAGTATTTTCGATGTTACTAGTATACTTTTAACTAAACCAATAGTCTTACTAACTGGTTGAGCAATGGTTTAATATCTTTTGTCATTATTGTTGTTGTTGTTGTTGTTGTTGTTGTTACTACCACTACTATTACTACTACTACTTCTACTAAAACTACTTCTACTTCTACTAAAACTACTTCTACTTCTACTACAACTAATACTGCTACCACCACTACTACTACTACTTTGTAAAACTCTCCTTCACTATACAATTAGTTTTCTTTCCTCAAAATCAAACCATAGAGTGATCGATCGTATATCCATATTATAAACTTATAAAGGAAAATTTGTGGGGAATGATCACAAAAAAAGAAAAAGAAAAAAAAAAGAAAAAAAAAATGTGATCTCCTTAACCTGCATGATCTTAAAGATAAACCTGGCCAAACACATAGAGACAAGGATATTAATACAGAATGAAGATGAAGATGAGCCTACGCCAAGAGACGCTGAGTAGCTGGTGCCGAAGACGTCACCTTTCCCCTATTATCCACTTGGACTGTTGGGGCACGTAACAGTCACTGCTGGGAATCTGAGAGGAGTGCGGGACTCGAACCCACACAAAGCGAATGCGAAAGCAGCATACTTCCGATGATGCCACCAGCCAGTAAGAAGACACACAAAAAAAAAAAAAAAAAAGTTTAAATAAAAGTATATTGAGGAAGCTCTGTGTTGGCCACACAATTAAAGACAAAAGAAAAGATTAATGAGAAACGTGAAAGAAGACTTATTAAGGTGGATGGGAAACAAAGGTGTATGGGAAGTTTGATGAAGGAAGACCACCCAAATCGTGAGAGGCGGAAAATCATATGATTTGCTTATTTCTCCGGCCCATTTTTATCAAGCGAGTGAAATTCACGTCTCACTACGAGTCAGTATACAACATTTCACTATACAGTATATTTACACTGGTGGAACAATCGGTAGCGTACTGATCCCCCTTAGTTGTGGGTTCGAATCCTGCATTCCTCCCAGACTCCCAGCAAAGGTGACGACTTCGGTCACAGCTACTCAGCGCCTCCTAGTGTAGGCTCCTCACCTTAATGCGTATCTCATCTAATAGCTGTTGGTTTTAATTTGGTACAATTTGATTTTCAACAAAAGTTATATCACTCCCCTTTGGTAAAGATCTTTGCGAGATACTCACTTAAACATAAAGATAAATTTGTAAATATAGAAAAAAACTATAATTCAAAGACATCTTAACCATAGTAAAGAAAATAAGATAATCTAGGTGAAAGTGCTGCAGTACTTATTGTAATCCTAGAGGGGAAGAAGAAGTGGAGAAAGGTGGAGGAAGAGGTGGAGGAAGAGGTGGAGAAAGAGGCGGAGGTGGAGATGGGGATAGGGAATGAAGTTGGATATGGAGATTAAGGTAAACATCTTGGCGAGATACACACTTAAACATAAAGCCAAATTTGCAAATAGTGAAAAACTATCATTCAAAGATAACTAGGAGTACAAAATATCGGTAACCTTAGTGAAGAAACTGATTAAGATTATGTGGGTGAAAGTACTCCAATACTTAATATAATCCTGGAGTGGAGGTGGAGGTAGACGTGAGGATGGTGATGGAAGTGGATAATGAAGTGTAGGTGGAGAAAGAGGTGGAGAAAGAGGCGGAGAAAGAAGTGGAGGTGAAGATGGAGAGAGAGAATGAGATAAAGATTGAACATTCTCCTATCAGGATAGTTCACCGTTGTAACCATTTACTGTAAGAATATGTTTACGGTTAAGACTAAAACAGAGCAAGAGAGCGATGCTGAGGAGACTAGACTAAGATCGCAGTAAAGAGAAAGGAAGATGAGATGAGACAGACAGTGGAGAATAAATAGAAGAAAAGAGAATAAAGGAGAGGAGGAGAAAGAGAAGTAACGAAGGAAGGAAGCAATTCAAGTAAATGGAGAAAAAGGAGGACAAGAAGCTGGCAATATGTGGAATAAAGTGAGGAACTGGAGAAACGGGGAAGAGAGAAGAGGAGCAAGAAGGGAAAATGTGAGAAGAGGGCAATATGTAGGATAAAGTGAGAAGGTGGGGCAACAGAAAAATGGATTCAGAGACTATAAAAGGAAAAGGCAGGATGAAACGCGTACATGAAATATATACATGTATGTATATACATGTATAACACCCCCCCCACACACACACATACACAGACATACACGGAGGTAGCGTTGGACGTCAAGGTGGAAGTGGTGGTTTTGGTTGAAATGGAGATGGAAGTGATAATAGAAGTGGTTGAGGAAGTGGTGGTAGGATTTTTGGTAGAAATAATGGTATACGTAGTGGTAGATGTAGTAGAGGTGGTGGTAGAACGTGGTGATAGAGATAGTGGATGCGTTGCTAGAGGAGGGGTGGTAGAAGTGGGGTTGGAAATAGGATTGGAAGTGACAGTGAAAGTGGCGGTGGTGGTGGAGTCGATGGTGGTGACGAGGAAGTGGAGTTGGGATTAGAGGTGCAAGTGGATTTATAGGTGAAGGTGGAGGTGGGGTAGAGGCGATGGTGACAGTGGTTGAAGTTGAGGCAACTGTGGTGGCGGAGTGGATGGTGGTGGTGCCCGTGGAGGTGGTGTAGAAGGAGGTGGAGGTGTCGAAGATGGAAGTGGTGAGGGTGGAGGTGGAGGTGATAGCGGCGGTGGAGCAAGTAAATCTCGCCACCAGTTACGACCCGCCGATCTGATTCCAGAAATATTGGAGAAGAGAAAAAGATTTCACACTATTGCAACGAGAAGTTAAAACCAAAAGCTGAAACAAAACTCTTCTAAATAAAAGAAAAATATGAATATGTAACTCATTTATTCACTTGTTTATTCATTTATTCGTTTATTCAATTTATTTATTAAATCTATTAAATTCATTCAACTCTACAGTAATCTTTATTTTTTATTTTCTTTGAGATCAAGGCTTCTGGTTTAAGAGTCTTTAAGACTAAGGCTTCTGATTCGAAAGAGACTTTGAGACTAAGGCTTCTGGTTCAAGAGTCTTTGAGACTAAGGCTTCTGGTTTCAAAAGATCTTTGAGGCTGAGTCTTTTGACCCAAGAGTCTTTGAGACCAAGGCTTCTGGTTCAAGAGAGTCTTTGAGACTAGTTTCTTGTACCAGAGAGTCTTTGAGACTAAGGCTGCTGGTGTAAGAGAGTCACTGAGATCAAGGCTTCTGAGTCCAGAGGGTCTTTGAGACCAAGGGTGGTGGTCCAAGAGTCTTTGAGACTAAGGCTGCTGGTCCAAGAGTCTTTGAGATTATAAAATTCTGGTTCAAGAGAGTCTTTGAGACTAAGGTTTCTGTTCGAAAAGAATCTTTGGGACAAAATACTTATAGTTCAAGAGAGCCTTTGAAACTAAGGTTTCTGGTACAAAAGAGTCTTTGAGACTAAGGCTGCTGGTGTAAGAGAATCACTGAAACCAAGGCTTCTGGTTCCAGAGGGTCTTTGAGACTAAGGGTGCTGGTCCAAGAGTCTTTGAGACTATAAAATTCTGGTTCCAAGGGGTTTTTGAGACTAAGGCTTCTGGTCGAAAAGAATCTTGGGGACAAAAGCTTCTAGTTCAAGAGAGTCCTTGAGACTATGGCTTTGGGTTCAAGAGGGCAATTGAAACTAAGGCTTCTGGTTGAAGAAAGTCTTTGAGACTAAGGCTTCGGATTTAAGAGGGCAGTTGAAACTAAGGCTTCTGGTTGAAGAGAGTCTTTGAGACTAAGGCTTCTGGTTCAAGAAGGTCTTTGAGATCATAAAAGAAGAATTAAAAGCGCTCAGCGCGCCAACGGGGAGTTGCCAGTAATAGAATGACTTCGAGAGAATCACCAAGAGAACTTGTAAGAGAAGGGACCGAAGAAGCTCCACAAAGTGAATCACAAGGATGAGGAAGGAGGTGAAAGAGGAGGAAGAGGAGGAGGAATAGAAAGACAAGGAGGTGCGGGAGGAGGAAGAGATGGGTGTGGTGGTGGTGGAGGAGATGAAGGAAGAGAAGGTAGGGAGAGAGGAGGTGGAGGAAATGAAGGAAGTGGAAGTGGAGGTAAAGTGAAGGTGGAGGAAGAGGAAGTGGTAAAGGAGGAGGTGGAGGAAGAGGAAGAGAGGGAGAGAGAGGAGGAAGAGAGGGAGAGAGAGGAGGAAGAGAAGGCCTGCTGGCCAGGGTAGAGTGAAGCAGGCAATTTTTGAGGCACTTTTTCTAGTCCCTTCTCCAGGCTACGTGGGTGAGCAGTGCATTCCTCAAAAAAAGCCTGCTCGGGTGGCTGCCGAATTCCAGCGCCGCTTTGTCGATGGAAAGCGACCCTATGGCCCGAGTTCAGAGTATTCGCTCATACAACTCTGCCACTCCCCCATCGCCGCAGGACTTGATGAAGAAGAGTATGATGATGTCAAAGGAGGTGAGGTGAAAATGGTTGAAGTCGTGACTTGAACGTGAATTGGATTCAAGTGAGGAAGATTTGCGTGGGTCGACGGAATCGTTCTCCCGTCCCGGCCCATTTTGATCCAATGGCAAGACGAATCAAGACGACTCGAGACACTTTAGGTCGGGATGCAGTGGCTAACAGGATCCTTTGTGTCCCAATGTGCCCTTGTTGGGCTCCACAGTACCTTGCTGGGTCCCCCCTGCCTGCCAGTTGAACAAATCTGGTGGTTTCCTCCACGCACTCCGCCGTGTCCGGTCTTCGTATGCGAAGGTAGAGAAGCCCTACCACGCCGAGGATTCCAAACCCATCGGATACGCTCACCTGGTTCAGCCGGCCTGTCGAAGCCGCTGGACGTGAGGTGGCCGCTGTTGCATGCAAAGGCTTCTTGGAGCCACAGGTGAGGGCCGAGTGTCAGGTTGGGACCAAAGCGGATGAACTATTCCAAAGAGTCCGACATGTTCCCCCGTCCATAGGTACTACCCTCACTGACAACCCGAGATCCTCCAAGGTAGGAGAGAGGGAACGAGAGACACCGAGAGAGAGGGGAAAAGAGAACTGAAGAGAGCAAAAGAGAGAAGAAGAGAGCGAAAGCAGGATGACAGAGAGAACCTGGAAGCGAAGAAGGAAAAGGCTACGAGGGTGTTCACTGGAAGTAACAAGAGCTGGAAAGGGGAAAAGTGTGTGTGTGTGTGTGTGTGTGTGTGTGTGTGTGTGTGTGTGTGTGTGTGTGTGTGTGTGTGTGTGTGTGTGTGTGTGTGTGTGTGAGAGAGAGAGAGAGAGAGAGAGAGAGAGAGAGAGAGAGAGAGAGAGAGAGAAAGATAGAGAGAGAAAGAAAGACCGGGATATAGAGACAGTGGTAAAGTGGAAGAGAAAAGGAGAAAGGGGGTAAAATAGGTCACAGCCAAGCAAAAGAGGGAACCAGGAAAGGGGATAACAAGAGAAATAAAGGTCAAAAAAGATAGAGAGGGTGTGTGTGTGTGTGTGTGTGTGTGTGTGTGTGTGTGTGTGTGTGTGTGTGTGTGTGCGAGAGAGAGATAGAGATAGGGAGAGATACATCGAAAGGAGAGAGGGAACGAGAGACAGCGAGAGAGAGCGGAGCGAGAGAGATGAAAAGAGAGCTAAAGAGAGCAAAAGAGAGGAAGAGAGCGAAAGAGAGCGAGAGATAAAGTGTACTCGGTGGGAGAAGAGGGAACGACGTTTGGAACGAAAGACTAACAAATACACTTATAAAAGGAAGGAAGGAAGGACATGGAGAGAGAGAGAGAGAGCGAGAGAGAGGGGAGGAAAAGGAAAAGGCAGGAAAGGGGAGATAAAGCAAGAGGAAGGGGAGCTAAGCGGCCGGTTGTATGTGTGTTTGTAGGCATGTACACATGTATACATGCATATATGTGGACTTCGTGTGTGTGTGTGTGTGTGTGTGTGTGTGTATGTGTGTGTGTGTGTGTATGTGTTCACTTGGTCTTTGGATCACGTGTTGGACTCGTGATCGACATCTATTTCCCTCCTGGAAGAGAGCTCAGAGCTCGTAGGTCCGATCTATGGGTAATGCTATGACCTTGCACACACACACACCCCCAACTCCCCGCCCACAAGAGTAACGACCCGAGGCACAGCGATACCGAAATAATTTCGGCCCTGGGCAGGATTCGAACTGGGTACTGGGAGTACTTCTACTTCCCAGTTCAGTGCTCTACCAACTTTGCCACCGAGTCGGTGTGTATGCGTGTGTGTGTGCGTGTGTGTATGCGTGTGTGTGTGAGTGTGTGCGTGTGTGTGTGTGAGCGAGAGAGAGAGAGAGAGAGAGAGAGAGAGAGAGAGAGAGAGAGAGAGAGAGAGAGAGAGAGAGAGAGAAACACAGTCAGGGGCATGCAGAAAGCCACACTGACAACTACACAGACACCCAGACAAACGAACACACACAGACACAGACAAATGAAATAAAGCGAAATGAAATTAAACGAAATGAAATGAAGCAGCAAGAGAAATAGATGACTATGAGATGCTGATGTTATGCGGTTTCATAGCGGTGACAAGAGAGAAAGAGAGATAGAGAGAGAGAGTGAGAGAGAGTGAGAAAGAGAGAGACTGACAGAGAGAGAGAGAAAGAGAGTGATAGAGAGAAAGGAAGGGAGAGGAAGAGAGAGAGAGAGAGAGAGAGAGAGAGAGAGAGAGAGAGAGAAAGGGAGGGAGAGGGAGGGAGAGGGAGGAAGAGAAAGAGAAAGAGAGAGAATGAGAGACAGACAGAGAGAGAGAGAAAGATAGACAGAGAAAGAGAGAGTGAGAGAGAGTGATAGAGTGATAGAGAGAGAAAGGGAGAAAGAGAGAGAGAGAGAGAGAGAGAGAGAGAGAGAGAGAGAGAGAGAGAGAGAGAGAGAGAGAGAGAGAGAGAGAGAGAGAGAGAGAGAGAGAGAGAGACAGGGAAGATAGTGGAGGGGGGAGAAGGGTTTCGTCTTCCATGACCGAAGTAAAATATAGGGAATTATTCCAGGAGAGTGAACGTCGCAGGATTATGAAGAGGAAGACGAGGAAGAGGAGGAGCAGGACGAGGAGGAGTAGGAGGAAGAGGAAGAGGAGGAGGAGGAGGAGTAGCAGGAGGAGGTGGGAGGTAGAGTAATAGGAGGGAGAGGGATGAAAGGAGGAAGAGGAAGATGAAGGGGAGAAAAGAATGAAGATGAGGACAAGAAAGAGGACTAGAAGGAGGAGAGGAGGAGGAGATAGAGGATGAAGAGAAGTGAAGAGGAGGGTGGAGGAGGAGGAAGAGAAGAGGAGAAGGGGAGGAGGAGGAGGATTGCGATTGGGATGTGGAGGAAGACACTGCTGCTTCGGCGATATATGTTGAAGTGTTGGAGAATTCTGGGCAGCCACAAGGAGGAGGAGGAGGAGGAGGAGGAGGAGGAGGAGGTGGCGAAGAAAGAGGACAAGAAGAAAGAGAAGAAGGAAGAGGATGAAAATGAGGAGGAGGAGGAGGAAAATGAGGAAAAGGAAGAGGAGGAGGAGGAGGAGGAGGACGAGGAGGAGGAGGAGAAAAATGAAGAGGAGGAAAAGGATAAGGAGGAGGAGGTGGCGAAGAAGGAGGAGAAGAAAGAGAAGGAGGAGGAGGAAAAGGAGGAGGAGGAGGAGAAAAAAGAGGAGGAGGAGAAAAAGGAGGAGGAGGAGGAGGAGGAGAAAAAAGAGGAGGAGAAAAAGGAGGAGGAGGAGGAGGAGGAGGAGGAGGAGAAGCAGGAGGATAAAAAAGAGGAGGAGGAGGAGGAGGAGGAGGAGGAGGAGGAGGAAGGCGAAGACGATAGAAAGGCTGCGAGAAAGGAGACTAAAAGGAGACGAAAAATTCATCTATTTATCAATTTTCTATTGATCTATCTATTCATTTATTCATTATTCCTTTGTTTGTTAATTTTCTTATTTATTTATTCATTTATTTACTTAAGTACTTATTGTTCATTTTTATAATTAAATTAAATCATCATCCTAGCTTATCGCGTCAGACAGACAGCCATTCAAGTGTTCTTTGGTTAATTTTGAGCAAGTCAATGTTGTCTAAATTGGTTGAAAGCGGGCACGAGCTTAGGACATGGTCAATGTTCTGTTCACTTTCTCCGCACTCTCAGGATGGGTCGGTTTTGAGGCCCCATTTAACCAGATTGTCACCAGTTCTGGCGACAATATTACAAATCTTAAAAAAATAAACAATATTACAAATCTTAAAAAAAATAAACAAAGAAAAGGAAAGTGAAGAAAGCAAAAGACTTCCGGAAAAGCAAAATGACGAGGCAAGGCAAGGCAAGGCAAGGCAAGGCAAGGCAAATCAAGACAAGGCAAGGGAAAGTGAGGTAAACCAAATCAAGGCAAGGCGAAGGAAAACCAGACAAGACAAGGCGAGACAAAGAAAACAAGGCAAGAAAAGACAGGGCAAGGCAGAGGCAAGGCAAGGCAAAGCAAGGCAGAGCAAGACTAGGCAAGACAAGGGGGCGAATCAAGGAAAATTAAGGCAAGGCACGACAAGACAAATTAAGACAAGGTAAGGTGAAGAAAGACAAAACTAGGCAAGGCAAGACAATGCTAGGCAAAACGAAGCCAAGAATAGGCAAGGTAAGATAGGACAAGATAAGGCAAGTCTAGGCAAAACAAGGCAAGACAAGACAAGACAAGGCAAGGGTAGACATGAAAGACATCTTACCCGTCTCTTCCTACTTGATAGTTCACTTGAGGTAGACCTGTTAACTTTGATCAGTACCCTATTTTTTTCGACCAAATTCATCCACTACGTCCGATAACCTAGTAATTTACTTTTTTTTCGATGCAGTAAAGGACTAAATGTCTGAAAAAATTATAATTATATGCTGAACCAGATAAGTTGTGTAATATTTATATATTCATCTATTGGTATTTATATATTCATCTATCTATTTATTTGTGTACATATGTACGGATCTATTTATCTATTCATCTACCTATTTCTCTATTTATCTATTTATTTACCTATTTATGTATATACCTATTTATTTACTTATATTTATTATTAATCTATCTAGTCATATTCTTATCTTTATATCTATGTACTTATTCATTCATTCATTTATCTTTTATACAGCAGTTGCGTCTTCCGCAATTGAATAAGAAAAAGTAAAAAATCAATCAACTTTACTGAAGAAGGCGGGATCTTTTCATGGTCTCCTAAGTGCTTGAAATTTGCTCCGACTAAACAAAAGCAAAGCGTTCCAAAATGCTCAAAGAAATGCATTACTCTAACTTGGGTCATCAGGACTAAGGAGGGGGAATTACGGCCTCTGTGTTAAGGTTAAACAGATTGGAGAGAGAGAAAGAAAAATAGATGTACATTAAGAGGAAAAGGTAAACGACAAATTGCATTTTGGGCTGTGTATCAACCCTCTCACCCACACCAAAAAAACATAAAGACACACACGCACCTATACACACACACACACATACACACACACACACACACTACACACACGCAACCACAGACACACACAACTCCATATACAACTATACACACACAACTACACATACAACTATACACACACATACATAAATACAATTACATACATACATTACATACACACACAACTACACACACACACAATTACATATACAACTATACACACACAACTACACATACAATTATACACACACAAACATAAATACAATTACATACATATATACATGCATACATACATGCATACATACATGCATACATACATACACACATACATACATACATGCATAAATACGGATGTATATATTTGTGGAAAAGAATGTCAGCAGCAAGGGAGACTCGAAGTCAAAATGGGAGACCTGCTTCGACTTCGGAAGGCGTTTCGAAGTGACGAAGAAGCCGAGAGCCTTCCGAACTGCCAAACCGTGATTTGGAGGGAAAAACGAAAAAGCTGCAATGACCAACAGCTCCATCTGTCTTCAACAATAAAAATTCAGCAATAAAATTTAAACCGGAGAGTTTCAGCAATGAATCTTCAGCAATAGATATTTAGCACTCGATCTTTAGTAATAGACTTTCAGCAATAAATATTCAGTAATAAAATTTCAACAGTAGGTATTCAGCAATAGGGTCTCAGCAATAGATTTTCAGCAATGAAACTTTAGTAACAGGTATTTAGCAACAGACCTTCATCAATAGATCTTCAGTAATAAATTTTGGCACTAGGTCTTCAGCAATAAAACATCAGCCGCAGAAGTTTAGAAATGTATCTTAAGCAATAGATATTCAGTAATGTATCTACATCTTCAGCAAGAGTTCAGCAAGAGATCCTTAGCAACAGATCTTCAGCAATTGACCTTTAGCAAGATACCTTCAGCAATACATCTCCAGCGACATACTCGCAGCAATACATCTCCTGCACTATATCTCTTTGGGAATGCTGTCAGCATAGGCCGCGTTGCCAGAAGAGCTGGAACAGCAATTGCTTCCAGAAATTTCGTCGCAGAATTGGAGAATGGCACTCCCCCCTCCCCCTCCCCCCTACTGCCTCCCCATCTCTTCCCCTCCCCCTCCCCCTGTTCTCTCCCCCCTCCCCCTGGTTCTCAGAGTGCCACAGCTGACGTTCAGAGGACGGCGAAGGTGATGGGAAAGCTCAGGCGCATTGAAAAGAAATGGGATTTTTGGTCATGAGACTCAGTGAAGGAATAAGCAGGCATTAGTGGTGTGTGTGTGTGTGTGTGTGTGTGTGTGTGTGTGTGTGTGTGTGTGTGTGTGTGTGTGTGTGTGTGTGTGTGTATATATATATATATATGTGTGTGTGTGTGTGTGTGTGTGTGTGTGTAAGTGTGTGTGTGTGTGTGTGTGTGTGTGTGTGTGTGTGTGTGTGTGTGTGTGTGTGTGTGTGTGTGTGTGTGTGTGTGTGTGTGTGTGTGTGTGTGTGTGCGTGTGTGTGTATGTGTGCGTGTGTGTATACGTGTGTGTGTGTGTGTATGCGTGTGTGTGTGTGTGCGTATGCGTGTGTGTGTGCTTGTTTGTATATATATTACATTATATGTATATATATATACATTACAATACTGAATGGTTCCCAGTGATCAGATTTACACTTTTTCAATCACAATTCACTTTATTTCCGTGCCATCAACGTCAAGGAATTCGACGGAAACATACATGCGGAAATTAATACGTGGTCAAGCTGAGGACTAGAACCCAGCTCTAACGTAACAAGTGACCATCTAACAAAGTTGCGCTCAACTTACATCTCTCTTGATAGCGTAATGGGTTAAGTCAAATATCACTTGTTACGTTAAAGCTGGGTTCAAGTCCTTAGCTTGACCACGAATTTCCGCAGGTACGAGTATGCTTCCGTCGAGTTCCTCGACATTGATGGCTTAGAATTAAAGTGAATTGTGGCTGAAAAATGTATATTATATGTATATATATATATATATATATATATATATATATATATGTTGAGGTGTGAAGACAGAATAAGTGGTAGGGTGGTGAGTTTAAACGCCAAGAATCCGTTGAAGTTTTATTTCTGACGTTTCGTCCAACTAGGACTTCTTTAGAGTATACCCTGAAGAAGTCATATATATATATATATATTATATATATATATATATATATATATATTATATATATATATATGTGTGTGTGTGTGTGTGTGTGTGTGTGTGTGTGTGTGTGCATGTGTGTGTGTGCACATACCCAGATACTATTTTACAATACGAGTCACAGGAAATTAACACTTGATAACAAACCATAAATATTCCAAGGAACCAAAGCCGTGGATTACAAAAGAGAAAATTAAATAATCCTAAGTCTAGAAAAAAATAATTACAAATGAGCTAGAGATACTCCCTTGCAGCGAATCAAAAATAAAACTTAAAAACACTTCATAAATATAATATATTTCCAGTCTGGACTCTAAGCTGGAAATGGCTCAGTGTCGAACACAAAAGGCATCACAGACTGGAAGAGAGGGATCCGTGACACTGCCCATGGGATTACGGGGGAGAGAGAGGAGGAGGGAGAAACAGGGAAGAGGAATGAAACAGGGAAAGTGAGCATCAGAGGGAAAGAAACAGGGGCAGGGGCACTGTAATAGACATGAAGAGAAACAGAAACGAGAAGTGAGACAGGGAGGGAGACAGAGAAACAGGGAAAGTGAGTATCAGAGGGAAAGAAACAGGGGCAGGGGCATTGGAATGGACATGAACAGAAACAGAAACGAGAAGTGAGACAGGGAGGGAGACAGAAAAACAGGGAAAGTGAATGAAACAGGGAAAGTGAATGAAACAGGGAAAGTGAGTATCAGAGGGAAAGAAACAGGGGCAGGGGCAGTGTAATAGACATGAACAGAAACAGAGACAAGAAGTGAGACAGGGAGGGAGACAGAGAAACAGGGAAAGGGAATGAAACAGGGAAA
Organism: Oratosquilla oratoria; assembly: GCF_046742065.1. Classification (NCBI taxonomy): domain Eukaryota; kingdom Metazoa; phylum Arthropoda; class Malacostraca; order Stomatopoda; family Squillidae; genus Oratosquilla; species Oratosquilla oratoria. The sequence continues at coordinate 22,613,414 of NC_134790.1, forward strand.
GAAACAGGGACAGGGGCATTGGAATGGACATGAACAGAAACAGAGACAAGAAGTGAGACAGGAAGAGAGACAGACACAAAGAAAAAACAAATACAGAGACAGACAGATACAGACACAGAAACACAGGGACAAACTGAAACAGGGGTGGAGATAGAGACAATAGGTGAAAGAAACATAAAGAGAGAGAGGCATATGTGTACGAAGGTAGTCAATGCTGAATGAGAAGAGGAGTGTTGTCATGAAAAGAATAATCGAGAAGAAACACATTCGGGTAGAAGAAAAAACAAACAAACAAGAACAAATAAAACTACTGATACATTCAGACAACGATAAGAACGAGCTGGAAAATAAACATGAGAAGAATCCGAGACGGGTTGCCAATTATGATATTAATAGTAGCACTGTAAAAAAAAAAGGAAAAAATTAAGAATAAAGATAATTTACAAATGGAAGGACTATTGAAGGCACGAATGAGTACATATCAGACGGAAGCAACAACGGAGCAGGAAAAGAAATGAAGTAGGATAGAAGGAGGAAGAAGAGGAGAAGAAGGAGGAGGAAGAGGAGGAGGAGAAGGAAGGGAAGGTGAAGAGCCTAAGGAAGAAGAGGAAAGGAAGGAGGAGGAATGTTAGAAAAGTGTTGAGTATGAAGAGGAGGAATTGGAGGAGGAAAATGAGGAGGTGAAAGAAGAGAAATAGGAAGAGGAAGAGGAGGAGAGAGGAGGGAGGAGGAGGAGAATGAGTAGCAGGAGGAGAAGAGGAGGAAAAGGAGGATGGAAAAGAAGATAAATGGAAAGAGGAAGAGGAGGAGGAGGAGGGAGGAGAAGGAGGGAGGAAGAGGAGGAGGGAGGAGGAGGAAAAAAGAGTCGCAGGAGGAGAAGAGGTGGAACAGGAATATCAGGAGAAAATGGAATAGGAACGAGAGGTGGAGGAAGAAGATTAAGAAGAGGAAGAAGAGGAGGGGAGCAAGAAGTGGAATATCAGTGGAATGGTGCTAAAGAAAAAAAAGAAAGAAAATGGCGTACGTTGCTGAATTAAGGAGATGAAAAAGAGGAGAAAAACAAGCGAAGCTTTTAAGCCAAGAAAAGAACATTTGGTGCGGCCAAAGCACTGAGAGAAGGAATAGCTAGAGGGGAAAAAAACGAGGAGAGTGTAAAAGAGGAGGAGGAGGAGGAGGAGGAGGAGGAGAAGAAGGCAGAGGAGTAGGAGGAAAGGAGGGAGGAGGTG
>NC_134790.1:22619639-22652139 GCF_046742065.1 Oratosquilla oratoria
TGGTCTTTGGATCACGTGTTGGACTCGTGATCGACAGCTATTTACCTCCCGGAAGAGAGCTCAGAGCTCGTATGACCGATCTATGGGTAATGCTATGACCTTATACGCACACACACACACACAGCTCCCCGCCCACGAAAGTTGGAGTAACGACTCGAAGCACAGCGATACTGAAATAATTTCAGCCCTGGGCAGGATTCGAACCAGGTACCACCGTATATTGGATGTGTGTGTGTGTGTGTGTGTGTGTGTGTGTGTGTGTGTGTGTGTGTGTGTGTGTGTGTGTGTGTGTGTGTGTGTGTGTATTTACCTAGTTGTATTTTACGGGAAGGGGAGCTACCCTCGTGGTATGTGTGTGTGTGTGTGTGTGATTCACCATGGGCTTGGATCACGTGTTGGACTCGTGATCGACAGCTGTTTCCCTCTCGAAAGAGACCTCAGAGTTCATATTCGACCGATCTATGGGTAATACTGTGAGCTTACACTCACACACACACACAACTCCCCGCCCACGTGAGTTGGAGTAACAACTCGCAGCGCAGCGAAACTGAAATAATCTTAGCCCTGGGCGGGATTCGAATCCGGACCGCCGTAGTGGCAGCCGTGTGTTTGTGTGTGTACAGGCGATCGCAAGGGCGCCTGTGCTACACAAGTTGGTTGAATTTTCGCGTGCGCGCGCGCGCGTGCATTTTCTGAGTGTGCGCGTGGGTGTGTAAGCGTGGAAGTGTTTATGTGTATAAGTTTGCAAACGTGATCATATATCCACTCCCGTTTCCTGATGAAGCTGGACAGTGAGGATGACAGAAGCGTTGGTGTGGATATAGACGCTGCTATTATGAATCCACAGAAGTAACTTTTAATCATCTAATGTGGATGAGAATCCACATAATATCCCGTTGTTGTTCGGAAGCCATCTTCATCCGTCCATGTCTTTTCCTGATGACGTATCACAGTTAGATGTTCTATCGCGGATGAATGTTCTCTTTGAACTTGGTGGGTGGTGTTTCAGGTTGCTGGGTGGTGGTGGTGGAATTAGGTTGTGGTGTTGGCGGTGGTGGTTGGGGTTAGTAGTTAGTTGGTTGGTGGTTATGCACACACAAACTCGCACACACACATACACACGCACAAACACACACATAGACTATATATATATATATATATATATATATATATATATATGTATGTGTGTGTGTGTGTGTGTGTGTGTGTGTGTGTGTGTGTGTGTGTGTGAATAATTCGCTAGTGGACAGCGTTCTAGTCCTTACCATTCCCACTGGTGCGATTAGGTGTATGGTAAAAAAGGGGTTTATATGGGTGGCAGTTAGCAACCTCCCCAATCTCGGTAATCAGATAGATTACGAGTTCGTACACTTTTAGATCGTCTGTGGATGAGTGGTCAAAGGCGGGAGCTGTGGACTCTCTTGGGTCTACTGGCAGTGGTTCGAATCCTCTGCGCTGCGCGACGGTCATGGAAATTGTATATATATATATATATATATATATATGTATATATATATATATATATATATATACATATATATATATGTATATATATATTATATATATATATATATACTATATATATATATATATATAGTATATATATATATATATATATGTGTGTGTGTATATATATATATATATATATATGTATATATATGAATTCTTTTGAAAACGCTTGTAGAGAAACTAGTCACAAATAAACTATGATTAAAATTCCAGTCTTTCCTCTTCCCACGCACGTCAACTTGTCAGAATGTTTCAACATTTATATACAATTATATATATATATATATATATATATATATATATATATATATATATAATATGTTGAGACATTCTGACAGGTTGATGTAAGTGGAGTAGGAAACAGGAGTCTTAGGAATAAACTCAGACTAAGACTCCTGTGTTTCCTACTCCACTTACATCAACCTGTCAGAATGCATCAATATATATATATATGCATATATATATATATATATATATATATATGCATATATATATGTATACATATATACAAACACATATGTATATATATATATATGTACACATATATATATATACATATATATACATATCCTGCATATATATATATATATATATATATACATATCCTGCATATATATATATATATATATATATATATATATATATATATATATATATATATATATATATATATATATATATATATATATATATATGCAGCAACCTCACTTCCCCGTGGAAACGAAATGCAAGAAGAACCACTGAAGAAAATTAAGACAGTAGACGGTAAATTCCTTAGTGTATTACATCTTCAGACAAAGTACAGAAACATCAATAGATAAAAATTAGGGATGTGGAAAGCCTCCATCTCTTCTCGTGCCTCGATCTTGGATGATCAATTTGGGAGGAATTGTCTCATAATCAATTTTGTGATCAATTTGTTACGTTTTAAAATTACCATAACTTGAGTTCATATTTTGTTATACGTGTACCAGAAATAGGGCACGATTCAATTATATATCTTTCTAAGAAATTCAAAGTTTTTGCTAAAATCTTGGAACCTTCCCAATCAATGTAATGGTTGTGAATGGCTTTGTTGTTGAAAAAAAAATCACATTACTCGACTCTGCTGTCTTCACGCTGTATTTGTGTTAAGAAATGCTCATTTTAATTTCTTTCCCTCACTGGCCGATGTAGATCATGTCACAGTTTTTACAAGGAACCTTGCAAACCACAACTGAATTGCTGGGGGAATTGTTTTTAATGAGGCGTTTTCTAACTGTGTAATGATTTTTAAGCCTAACTTGAACATTATATTGTTTTAAGAACGGGAATTATTTTAATCAAATTTTCATGATAACGGTTATACAAGGGTATTTGTTTTTGTCTGATTTTCTTGTTTGTTGTTTGGTCTATTGAAAAAATTCTTCTCAGCTGATTGATGGCACTGGATAAGAATGTTGTTGTGCCATTAAGTTCTTTACCAATGTTTTGGATGCCGTTTAGTTCTTCTTCCAAAAATTCAAGACTTGAAATCCTATATGCTCTAGGGTATCTAGGAATGAAGACTAATTTCTTACCATTAATATGATGATTGGAATAATAATGAACATATGACAGAAAGTTAATAGGTTTTACATATACCTTAGTCTTAATATCATTATCCCTAATAATTTTTACATTCACGAAAGGAAGTTTATTATTTATTTCAACTTCATGGGTGGGTTTGACAGGTGGTGTTAATGAATTTAGTTTAAGAAGAAATTCTGTAGTAGAAAAAGATTTTGGCCCAAAACATAAAATATCATCACCATACCGAAACCAAATTATATCCTTTTCTTTGGTGGAAGTAAGAAGATGAATTTAAAAAAATTCCATCTAAATATTGGCTTATACAAGGTACAATGGATTGCCCATAGCTAAAAAAAAAATTGGAAGTAATGTTTCCCTTTAAACGTCAAAAGAGGAGTTTTCTACACACAGTCTAATGAGCTTGATGATATTTTCTTTAAGAAGACCTTCACTGCTGTCATTTAGGATGTGGAGTAATAATGTCAACACATCATCAATAAGGACTGAAGTAATTAAGGATTTTATATCAAAACTGACGAAACGATAAAGATGTTCAACACAAAGGGATTTTAACCTTTGTACTAAGTCTACACTATTCTGAACGAAAGATTTAGAAATAGTACCAACCAATAAAGAGAGAAGAGTACAAGCCATTTAGAAAATTTGTAAGTAGCTGAGCCTATGGAGCTTATGATACGCCTGAAGGGATGGTTAGGTTTATGGGGTTTGATAAGTTCATACATAGAGGGCGTGGAGGGTTTCTGAACTGAGAATTACTTGATGAAGTCTTCCCTTCCTTTCAGTAAGTTGTAAGTTTTTCAATTGCTGGTGAAACAAATACTCATTATATCTGTAGGGTCTTTTTTAAGGTCACAATACGTATCGGGATCTTTAAGTAGATCGAAAATTTTATCTTCGTAGTCACTTTTGTTCATAATAACTTTTGTCTACTTTGGTGATGTGCAAAGAGGTGTCTTTCTTTCATTTTTCCCACGTTTTAATAAACCTGATGGGTACAGAACCGTTGGGTTTCCTAAAGACTGTCCCACACAAAATACCCCCCGAATGATATCACTGTCCTCATTCGACTGTTTTTCCACTTGAAACCAATTTGCAATGGGTTTATTTCCTTACCGTGCAAGACAGATAAACCATAACCTAAACCACATAAAGTTTAACAATTCAAACCTTTGGAAGATGGGTCGACAACACACGCAAGGTCTTTGTGTTTGTTCCATTAACTGTTGCTAATTAGTCCTTGTAGTTTATTTTCTTGTCCCCTTTTCTTGAATTGGATTTCTTGAGTGAGACTTCGGTCTCAATAAGGGAACACTATTTGTTGACGATCTAGTGTAAGCACATCGACCAGGCATTGTTTCTTGGTGTTTGAATGTCTAAACTTGCCTTATGAAAGAAGTTGTGTAATTTCGAAACGTTGGCACTAAAATTCCTTTTAGATTGACATACCAGACTCAGTGTTGTATTATCCTTTGTTGATCTTCCACACAGATTGCTTCTTGAGCTACACCGTATATGGAAATAAACTCTTCTACTGGGATTCGAACCCTCGCCTCAGCGGCTTGCTTTTTATAAGACGAAAACTGTTCCATCACTCCACCATGACCCTATATATATATATATATATATATATATATATATATATATATATATATATATATATATATATATATATATAAAACAAAGGCTCTTTCTGTTTTATAAATTTATAAATCAAACTTGAAAAATAACCAAGGCTTGCATATATCTATTCATACATGTATGTATATACACATTTGCCATATATGTTCGTGTATCTGTACGTGTATATGACAATCTCTTATAATTGTAATATGAATATAATTGTAAAGAAAGGTTTGAAAGGAGACAAAACTGAAAAGCGAACAAGTAATTAGGTAGACGAATGGTTGAGAAACAAAGAAATGTCGTTGAACAGTAAAGACTTGCCTAGAAGAAGAAGAAGAAGAAGAAGAAGAAGAAGAAGAAGAAGAAGAAGAAGAAGAAAAAGAAGAAGAAGAAGAAGAAGAAAAGAAGAAGAAGAAGAAGAAGAAGAAGAAAAGAAAAAGAAGAAGAAGAGGAAGAAGAAATAATGTCAATTAATCTTTCCGAAGATGGAAGACCCAAATAGATTGAAAAGGAATGGAAATAGAGAAAAGATATGATGATATATAAATGAAAGCAAATGTGAAAGAAGAGGAAGAAAGAGTAGAAAAGGAGGAAAAGGCGGAGGAAGGAAATGGGAGTAATAAGAGGAATATAAGGAGGAGAAAAGGGAGAATAGACGGAGAAGGAGAAAGACAAGGGGAAGAACCAGGACGAGAGGAGAGAACAGAAGGAAAAGACAGTGAATAAGATGGAGGAAAAAAAGGAAGAATAGATGGAGGAGGAGGAAGACAAGAAGAACCAGGACGAAAGGAAGGAATAGGAGGAAAAGGCAGAGAATAAGAAGGAAAAAGAAAAAGAGAAGTAGCACCATGAGAGAAGAAGGAGGAAGAAGAAAAGAGAGAAGTGAATAAAAGAATGAATACAGGAGATGAGATGCAGAAGCCGCAATAGGAGGAGGAGGAGGAGAATGCGAATGAGAAGAATAAGGAGGAGGAGATAAAAGGAAGAGGAGAAAGAAAAGGGAGAAGAGAAAAAAGAGAAGTGTGACAGGAAAGAAGAGGAAGAGGAGGAAAGGGAGAAAGAAGAGGGAGAAAATGTAGAGGAGGTCTTAATATGATGTCCTTGTTTGCGTCACCCTTGTTAAACCTTTGATCCACTTAAACACCTCTATTAGATCATCCCGCACTGTGGAATAAGGCGAGAGAGAAAAAGATGAGGAAGATTAGGTAAGTAAAATGAAATATTTCAGGAAATCAAGGAAAGTGAAGTTTTTCATGTATGAGATAAAGAAATGCAAGAGGAAGAGGATCTGGCAAAAGAAGGAGGTGAGCAGAAAAAGAAGGAAAAAGAAGATAAGAAGAAAGAAGATAAGGAAAAGGAGAAAGAGAAGAAGTAAAATAAGAAGGAAAAAGAGAAGGAAACTGAGAACAAAAAGGTGGAGGAGGACATGAATGAAGGCAAGGAGGAAGAGGAAGAGGAGAAGGAAGAGGAAGAGGAGGGGGAAGAGGTAAAAATCACATAAACGTCGAGTTGGCTGTTAGGCCCGAGGGGAATCTTTGCAAAGAATATAAAAATAGATCAAAAGAAAAAGAAGAGGAAAAAAAATAAAAAATAAAAAACGAAAGAAAAAAAGAGGTTAACGACCAAGGTATGTCGACCAGGAATGACTAAAAGGGCAGAGTCTCCTTCTTCCCCGTCCTTAGTTATAATCCATGACGTCACGTATTCGGTTTAGCGTCCCGGACTTCCATGTTCACGGTCACGAGTACGGCTCCCTACCAAAAGGACTTTGGTTTCATGATTGGGAGCCATTGCTCAAAGTGGATGTTCTTACTAACCTCTTTGTTGTTGTCAGGATTCGAACCTGCGCTCTTGACCACTCTAGGGACTTCTAAAAGTGCGTGTTCCCGCTGTCGCTGTACTAGTGGGCTCTCATAACATAAGACATTATATATATATATATATATATATATATATATATATATTATATATAAATACACTAAAAACCCACTGTTGATTGGGTTTAAGAAAAGAAAGAAAATAACGATTTTGCGTATATTTCGATCACTTGCTGTGATCCTCTTCGGCGGATAAACAAAGACAAGATAGAACACACATCTTATATATAGAGGAGAGAGGTGGAATGAGGGAACATGGACATGACATATCAGGTGGCGTCTATGCTGCTGCGCGGGCTTTGTGGCAATTCATCCGCTTTTACAATAGAAGGAAATAATATGTTAACTGCCAAGGTGGTTATATAATCAGGTGACCATTGTCCTTTTGATATGTTAAAATTAGGGAATTGTTCAATCACGGAAGATTCAATTATTTTCCTTTTATAACATTTTGATCTGAATATGATTTTTGCCTCGTCCCAATTTATGCGGTAATTATTGTTGGCGACGTGTTAGAATACCGCGGAGTTCTGTTGTGTGTATTTTACTGAGTTTTTATCTTCTTTTATTCTTGTTTGCAGTTCTCTACCCGTTTGTCCCCAATATACTTCATCACATCATGAGCAGGGTAATTTATAAACTCCGAGGTTTATGTCTTCTGTTGATCTATGCTGCACATTGACTATTTTTCTGAATAAATTATTGGGGTAACTGAAATTAATATTCACGTTATCTTTTGGTAGCATTTGGGAGAAATCATTGATAAATTTGTTATAAGGAAGTTTTAGGCAATGCTTGTTCCATTTATGATGCTGAGATGGGTGGGAAATGGATTTATAGTAACTGGTTTTGGCCTTACTTAAGGCTTTGTTAGTAAACCAGTCTGGGTACCCTAATCTTCTTAACTGATTTCTTATAGTTGAAATTTCTGAATCCAAGTAAGATGGACTGCATAGTCTTAGTGCCCTTAGAGAAAAACCAGGGGCAACACTATATATATATATATATATATATGTGTGTGTGTGTGTGTGTGTGTGTGTGTGTGTGTGTGTGTGTGTGTGTGTGTATACGTGTGTGTGTGTGTGTGTTTGTGCGATTACGTGTACGTTTACTTAGTTCTATTTACCTAATTATCATATACAGGAAATGAGCAACACTCTCCAATTATCATACCTATTTTCAAAAGCGTGTGATTATGCAATTTTTCACATCTGTATATGTTTAAATACACGTTAATTTGTTTTATATATATATATATAATATATACATATATATACATATACATACATATATATATATACATATATATATATACATACATATATATATATATATATATATATATATATGTATATATATATATATAACTTCCGTGTATGAGTGCCTGTTCCATAGATGCCCGTAGAACAATGCAAACTCCGTTGATTAAATGTAGACAAAAGGTGAACGAAAAAGAAAAAAATGAAAATGTGATGATAAGGGAACTTATGAATATGAAGCCGTGTATCCTTAGAAAAGAGGGCTCATATAGTACAAAGGCGTAGGGGAAGGAGGAAGAAGGGGAAGAGGAAGAGAAGGAAGAGGAGGAGGAGGAGGAGGAGGAGAAAAAGAGGGGAAGGGGAAGGAACAGGAGAGGAAGGAGATGTAGAAGAAGAAGAAGGAAAAAAGATGAATGAGGAGGAGGAGGAGGAGGAGGAGGAGGAGGAGAGGGGTGAGTAAAATGATTAAAGACAAGAAGAAGGGGAAAAAAAGAGGAAGAGGAGGAGGAGGAGGAGGAAGGAGGGAGGATTAGAGAAAAAGTGGGTGTGGACAATAAGGAAGGAAAGGAGAGGCAGATATGGAAAACGTGGGTAATGCACGGAGGACTCTGATCTCGGTCCTTGTACGATGAGGCAGGAAAAGCAAAGGATTTATGTGAGGAGGAAATAGACGCCAAAGAATACAAGCCGCCACTTTGTCTGTGGTAGACAGGAGTCAGAAATGAAAGAGGAAAACAATGTAAGTGTGTGAATGCATGTCCATATGTGTGTGTGAGAATATGAATATGCACGCACACGTTTATGTGTCTGTGTATGTGTACTAACATGCACGTGTATGTCTGTATTTGTGTATGTGTGCCGTGGGTGTGTATGTGTACCCTGTAAGGCTACTAGCTCGTTCTACTAAAGGACTAAAATCTGAGTCTACAGTGATTTCAAGGTAACATCGGACATCGGGTCCAAGGTAGATGTAGGTGTAGGTGAAAGTGTGCTTGTGCTTGCGTTTGTGTACAGTGTATGTGTACGTCGATGTTCATAAGTTTATATGTGTCTACGTTATTGTATATCTACATACGTAAATGTTCATATACACGTGCTTGTGAGTGCACATTCACAAGTTCATGCCTCAGTTTATGTTTATGTTCACAAAAAACGGGATGTGTTTACGGATGTGAACCAAATACATGAATGGGGATTTAGTTAGGTATGGATGTTTATGTTCACAAAAAACGGGATGTGTTTACGGATGTGAACCAAATACATGAATGGGGATTTAGTTAGGTATGGATGTTTATGAGGATTTGGTTAGATATGGGGATTAGTCAGGGACTGAGTTAAATGTTAGTAGCAGATAGTGAGGTGGAGAAGATGACTGAGGTATAGAGATGAGGACGGAGATGAAGATGGAAACGGAGACGAATGGAACTGGGAATATGATAGTGATTGCGATTGACATGAAGGCTTGAATACAGATGAAGATGGAGATGGAGATAGTAATGGAGATGGCAATGGAGATGGGGATGGAGATAAGGATGGAGGTGGAGATATGGCCCTTGATACTTCAAACTCGCCTCATATCCTCGAAGTATCTCCAATCGTCCTCACATTTCACTTATCCCATATCCCTTGTACATCTCATTTCATTTCATTTTCGCCTACATTCGCTCGTGCATTTACAGTCTCTCAGTTTGTTACAGTCCAAACAAAACGAACTCTGGCTATTGTAACCCCTTCCATACCAGCTGGCACTTTTACTCCTCATTCACCTCAGAAGCACACATGTACACATCTCGATTAGAGAGAGACAGAGAGAGAGAGAGAGAGACAGAGAGAGAGAGAGAGAGAGAGAGAGAGAGAGAGAGAGAGAGAGAGAGAGAGAGAGAGAGAGAGAGAGAGAGAGAGACGGGTAGGCAGAGTGAGAGAAAAAAGAGAAAGAGAGAGATAGAGATAGAGAGAGAATTGAAAGAGAGAGAGAGAGAGAGAGAGAGAGAGAGAGAGAGAGAGAGAGAGAGAGAGAGAGAGAGAGAGAGAGAGAGAGAGAGAGAGAGAGAGAGAGAGAGAGACGGGTAGGCAGAGAGAGAGAAAAAAGAGAAAGAGAGAGAGAGAGATAGAGAGAGAAATGACAGAGAGAGAGAGAGAGAGAGAGAGAGAGAGAGAGAGAGAGAGAGAGAGAGAGAGAGAGAGAGAGAGAGAGAGGGAGGGTGGAAGGAGAGAGAAACCAAACTTGCAAGCAACGAAAAAAAATATCATATTATCTTCTGCTATTTGCGTCAGACGAGATGACTGAGAGCAGAATGCGAACGTAGAGATCTTGGTTCTGTTCGAGTATCACGCAAACACATTTCTTTTTTTGCATTTAAAAGATCTATTTATATTTTATTACGAAATGGTTACGTTAAGTTAGGTTAGGTCAGGTCAGAAGCTATTGGACAACTTAAGTTTCATGTAAAACAATCGTGATTGCGTGACTCTGAAATCTTCTTACAGATATTTTTGGCAAAAGTCGTTGAGAACACGAACCCGACATTCGAGTTCGATGTTCGTCTGTCTCACTGCGAGAGATGAAACGAAGCCATCAGCACACACACTCCCCCAGAACAATCCTCATAATGGATTTCTTTAATTTCCTGTTTGTAACAGATCGTTTGGGTTTTGTTATCAAACTATTTCATCAAAGATTTCTCTGGGATAATCTTTTCCGCGTTCTTTTTGAGATTTACTAATTGAAAAGAAAAAACGATATTAGTAAGTTCTACGCTAACCATTTCATTACACGACTCTTAGTTAATTACTTGTTACCTTGAGCAATACTAATTGCAAAACCCGTAGCCCCACAGTGGCCGGCAACGATCCTTTAGGCGTCCCATCGATCCCTCTTGGAAGACTTTGGACTGCTGTCTGTATTGTGTGAGTGTGGGAGTGTTGGATTTAAACTGGACAATTTTAGGTTTAAGAAAAAAATAGGCAAAACTTGGTTTACTAATAGAGTGGTCAACGAATTAGACTCAGTAACCATATAGTGGGCGCTGAAACTATCAGTTGTTTTAAGAAACGGTTAGACATCTTTTGGATATGGATGACAGGTGGTAATGGACATGGAACTGTAAAGTGTAGGCCTTATGGTCTCTTGCACTCTCCTTCATCCTTATGGTTTTATGTTATCACCGACTAATAATGGTAAGAAGTGGAGAGCAGTCGCCGGTTCTCAGCATTCCATGTGTGGAAGAAATGCAGACGAAATAGAGAAAGATCTTGGGCCCACTCCGGAGACCGAATGTCAGCCACTCAGGGCTGCACCTCCTGATGGAGAAGAGGGGGTTGACGGGTTTTAAAAGTTGACAGATTCGTTGTCGATCTTGTTGCAGGACCACCACATGGGAACGGTATCGGCCTGCATATGCTGTTATTGTTGTTGTTGATGTTGTTGTTGTTGTTGATGTTGTTATGGTTGTTGTTATTGTTGTTGTTGTTATTGTTTTCTTCTTCTTTTTTCTTTTTCTTCTTCTTTTTCTTCTTTCTTATTATTCCTCCGTTTTTCTGTCCAAAGTTTTCACATAAAGATAAATATAAATAAAAAAACATTGGTAGGCTCCACTCCATCTATTTCATGGCAGGCAACATTCTTCATCTAAATACAAGCGCTTGACAGAGGTCAGCACGATTCATAGAAATCGTACATCTAATCGACAAAAGCCACTTAGACTAAGTCTACAAGGTCTAGATGTGTGAAGTCTACATTCAAAATCAACAGAAGCTGTTAAAATGAAAAATGCAATATCCACATCACAGTGAAATGATTGAAATTCCAAGAAACGACACATATGTTAGATATTGACAAGGTGTATGTACATACACACACACACATAAACGGATATGGACTATACATTTGATTTCACTATTAAACATATATATTCAATAATTTAGTGTATTTTTTGGAGCATACAAACGACAATACATGTTAACCTTTCAGTCATTATAACAGAAAAAGATGAAAAAGGAGGAGGAGAAGAAGGAGGAGAAGGAAGAAAAGAGGAGGAGGAGGAGGAGGAGGAGGAGGAGGAGAAGAAGAGGAAGAAGAAGAAGGAAAAGGAGGTGGAGGCGGAGAAGAAGAAGAAGAAGATGAAGAAGAAGATTATTCTCCAAAAAGGGGACACATTTCATCATTTGGGCAAGCTCTCATGAACACCCTTGACCATTCTTCCGCTGACCGCCACGAAGGTCAGTTCGTGGACAAGCGATGACCAACAACATCGAGACAGTCATGTCGTCAAGGTGGAGAACCAGCGACTTCGACGGGGCGAGAGATCCCGAGCAACCTCCATTCGCCTCAGCCACTCTACCTTCTACCGTTACGACCCCAGAAGATCCTCTTGAACCTCGACCTCCGAAATCTTTGGCAGAAGTCTTCAGGGATTTCGTGGACCGCACGAGGTTTTTCTTCAAGAGCGTTTTTTTTTTTTTTTTTTTTCTCCATGTTTGATTTTACAGCTTCGAAGACGAAGCAAACACGTTAAGGGAAGTGGTGGTGGGAGATACACAGTGGAAAAATAGATGAAATGAATATATAAATATATATATATATAGAACAGAAAAAAAAATAAACTTCACATTTAAGACTGAACCATGGAGTAAAAATTGCACCAAATCCCATAGGAAAAAAAAAAAAGACCACTGGCACATGACTTTCCTAATTTTCCCCACGTCTTCCCATGTTATCTTTCTTCTTTTGAGTCCCCTGTTACCAAAATGCCGGAAGAAGGCCCAATGAAAATAGGAAATAGAAATATATTCATAACAGAAAGGATACAAAAATTATATTATATTATATATATATGTATGTATATATATATATATATATATATATATATATATACACATATTTCCAGAGACCTTTTGTTTGTGTTCGTTCTTCAAACTGAAGGTTGAATTCTTAAAAAAAATTCTCGTGTGTGTCTAAGTGTCTAACCCAAGAGGAAGCATGAATTAATAGATAGAAAAAATGCATAAAATTCGTAAAAAAAGAAGAAGTAAATAATAAAAATATATAATATAGGAATATAAAAAAAATGAAGAAATATCAATAACATTAATTATAACAAACGGAACTAAATAGAAGAAATTAAATAAAATGAAAAATAAATCATAAAAGAAACAGAATACAGCTAAAATAATATAAATACATTGATGAATAGATAAATACATAAAAAAACAGTGTGATCATTTCTTTATTTATCTTTTCATTTATATTATTCACTTCATTTTTGGAGACTTCCCTCAGCCGAATGAAGCTTTCTGGCTTTTGTACAAAAGAACGTCTCGGACATAAGAATATAAGAATAAAAGAGGATGCAAGAGACCATAAGGCCTACACTAGGCAATTCCATGTCCATTACCATCTGTCATCCCCATCCACAAAGTTTCCTAATCTTTTCTTAAAACAATCGATAGTTTGATCGCTCACTACATGGTTACTAAGTCTATTCCATTCGTCGACCACACTATTAGTAAACCAGTTCTTGCATTTTTTCTTCTTGAAACTAAAATTGTCCAATTCAAATCCATTACTTTGAGTCCTGCCTGTTGTCTTAATATGATGACCTTGCTTGCGTCACCTCCGTTAAAGCCTTTGATCCATTTTAACAACTCTATTATGTCACCCCGAACTCTGAGTCTTTCCAGAGAGTGTAAGTTAATGTCCCTAAGTCTGTCTTCGTAAGTAAATTTCTGAGCTCGTGTATCATTTTGGTCATTCTCTGTACTGATTCTAGTGGATTTATATCCATTCTATAGGACGGAAACCAAAATTGTACCGCATAGTCAAGGATGGGTCTAACTAACGTCAGAGTTTAATGATTATCTCTGCACTCTTGTTCGTAACCGTCCTAGCAATGAAACCTAATGCTCTGTTAGTTCTATTCCTGGCGCTATTGCATTGTTTCCTGGATTTAAGGTCTGGACTCACTACAACTCTTAAGTCTCTCCCGCACTCAGTTTGATCTAAAAAGGTTATCTAAGATATACCTGCTTTCTGGTTTGTGTAAATATACTTGTACCACGCTGCATTTTGGAGATCTTGAAGTTCATTTACCATTTCACCGATCATGTGAACAATTTGTTAAGATCCTGCAGAACCTCGGGGTCTTCCTCCTGACCTGATTAGACGTCATATTTTAGTATCCTCTGCAAACTTACCAATAACTCTATCAATCCCATTGCCTAAGTCGTTTATATACACGATGAACAAGAAGGGATCCAAAACAGAGTCCAGGGGAACTCCACTAGAAACACTCCATTTGGATTTTACACCGTTTAAGGTGACCCGTTTATGGTAATCCATTCGAACACTTTTCCTCCTATGCCATGGGCTTTGACTTGATGTAGTAGTCTCTGGTCGAATACTTTGCTAAAGTCAAGTTAAATACCATCTTAACTTTCATTGGTATCCGACGCCTTGAAGACACAAGTGTAAAAAGATAGAAGATTAGTTACACATGAGTTTCCCTTAGAGAACCCATGCTAAGAGTCACGAATCAAATTATGTCTCCCGATGTGACCTCTGATTGCTCTGTAGTTGCATATAAACGATTTATCTCCCTTTTGGAAAACAGGAACAATGTTTGCTTGCCCCCAAGCAATAGGCACAGAACCAAAGTACCTTGTATACCTACTTGTTAAATATTTCCTTGAACTGGTCGAAGATTTCAAATTTACACTCCTTAAGCACTCTCGGAAAAATTCGTCTAGATCCGGGGATTTTGTAGCTTTATGTCAATCACTCTGTTTGACTACTTTTACCTTCCTAATGCCATCTCCGACCTCTCATTTGTAAACGTGAGAAAATATTTGTTGAACACCTCGCTCAATTATCCTCTGAATTTATAATGACATTTTCGTCGTTTTTAATTGGGCCTATCCTTTTCCTTTTCCTTTTTTTTTCTTTTTTTTTTTTTTCTCTCTGTATGAATGACAGAAGCCCTTTGGTTGGATCTCCCTTGTCTGGCAACCTTAATTTCATAGTTACGTTTCGCTGTGCGCGCGTTTTTTTAACCAGTCTAGCCATATCGTTATACTTAGATCTAAAGTGTGTTTCCCCGTTTTTTATTCTGACGTAAATCCCCTTTTATTCTGATTTCGATTTTCAGCATATCCATCATCCATTTGGAAGTATTAGTATTGAACCTTAATCTGTTCATCGAGATCTCAGCCAAGTGCTCTTTCTTCAAATGAACCAGATTGCCTGGCGTTGCTCATAAAAGAAATGGGAGAGGGTCCACTGCATTCAGTAACTAATGGAAACACCATCAACTGATTATGTTTTATGTTCTGTGCAATTACCAATGAGAACATTTACATACAGAAAATAAATATTGTATTCAAATCCTTACATATGCATGGTAGTAATATATATATATATATATATATATATATATATATATATATATATATATATATATATATATATATATATATATACAGAAGTCTTGTATCTTGTATCCTATTCTACCCATTAGATGGCTTCTATCGGCAACTTGGTTTTTTCTTTACCTCTCCATGCTATAGAGATCTTTAGAAGACTTGAAACTCTTCATCGGAAACTCATCAGAGCTCAATTTGCTGTTGCATACAATTCAATATGCCTCAAAGAAAATATTTTGCCGCGTTACTCCAATATTAGACTAATATATATATATATATATATATATATACCTATACATATATGTATACACACACACACACACACACACATTATATATATATATATATATATCACAAAAATTCTGTAATCGCACTTCCGATTACGCCAAGTCAATGAGGTTATGACATCGTCTTGATAATGTCCCATCAATTGTTGCATATTCATTGTTCATGAATTTGTCATAGAATCACTAAGCTCTGTTATTTTGGTTCTTGTCCAACTCTATTATTTCTAATAATTATATTTTCTATATCATTTCTACCAGGAAGCTAAGCAATATATTCGTGTGAGAATAAAAAAAAAAAGGCTTTGTGAAGAGTCTTGGCAAAGGGTCTTAGTCATGGTACAGATTTTTTGGCGAAGATGTCTTGGCGAAGACATCTTGGCGAAGACTTCTTGGCGAAGAGTTTTGGCGAACATTCGTTCTAGATCAGTCGGAGTCTCTAGGACTTGCACACTCACGCCCTCCCCCACCCCCCACCCCCGACCGTGGATTGGACAATTTATTTTCCGATAGATGCTTGCAGGTTCTCAAGAAAAAAGACAAATAAAGGCAGAGACAGAGACAGAGGAAGAAACAGACAGAGAGAGAGGCAGAGGGAAAGGCAACGACAGAAAGACAGACAGAGAGACAGATAGGCAAGACAGAGGAAGAGGAAGAGACAGAAGCAAATGCAGAGACAGAAAGACAGATATAAACAGGCAGAGACAAACAGGAAGAGACAGAGACATATAGGCTGAGACAGGCAAACAGAGACAAGCAGAGACAGAATGAGAGAGGCAGGCAGAGACAGACACACACGCGCGCCCGCGCACGCTCGCACTGCTTGCTTACTGTGTCTGTATATACCAACTTTTCATTGGCTGTCAATCAACATTGTCAACAGCGAAATTTCAGAGCCACTGATGCAGTGGCAGTTATCTAAAATGACTTAATGTACTGAGAGACTATGGTCCACTCGTACATGTTGTTGTTATGGACTGTAGTTTACCAGCGCTTCTCTCCTTATGAACTATCTCGCGCCATGTTCACCAAAATATTTCCAGTTTGTTTCAATTACTCTTAGCATCTGTTCAAAAATAAATCAATTGAACAAAGTTTTACAAAGGAAATCAACTAGTCTTCCTTTATTGATGAAAGGCCAGAATTTATACCAAAACCCTAATTCGCTACATTTTTTATTTTTAACTATAAATATAAAATTTACGAGTTTTGTTGAATTTGATATCATATTTAGGATAAGAAATCCGAGAGGTTATACAGGGTGTCTCAAAAGTCTCGACCTATTGAAGCTTTTTATCACATAAAATTTTGTAATCCTTTATAAAAAAAAAAGGCTCAAAATGATGAACAGAAAATAAAATTGAAAATGTTCTCATACACACAAGACTTGAACGCTTCCTGTAATAATTCTGCACGATAGAATTTCTGCCAGTAGATACGGACTTTTGGAACATCCTGTGTAGGGCGAGGATGGCGTGATGAGAGGACCATCAATGGACTGGAAATGAAAGTTCTGAATGACCATCCTCTTGGCAATTTTTACATATTGCTCTGCTTATGCAGTGAATTGGGTTTTTCAAACATTATCTGAAGTGCACCAAAGAGTGAAACAGGTAGCCTTGCTGAATTTTATTTCATTCTATCTTGTTTCATCTTATCATATTTTTCTTTATATTTCCTTTACTTTTTTTCAATGCATGTATCAATAGGCCTTTTTCCCCTATAACGGGGGTAGCCAAGCAAGGAACGTAATCATTTTTCACCCATCACACATCCTCCGACATCCATTTGTATTCCATTTCTTGTTTAATTCTTGTGGATGAAGGGGGATCCTTATCTTCGACCCACTCCCTGAGTTAGGAACAACGCTGCATGGTACAATTCCTTTACTTTATATTCTTTTGTATCATTTCATGTTATACCGTGCCATATTTTATCAAATTGTGTAACATTTTCTTATATTATATTACACAACATTTTATATATTATACATTATATATTGTATTATATTAAGTTACGATTACATATTATATTACAGTGCATAATACATATTATACATTAAACTCGTATATTTCATATTTACACACACACACACACACACACACACACACACATATATATAATATATATATATATATATATATATATATAATTTATATATATATATTTACATATATATATATATATATACATACACACACACATTATATATATAATATATATATATATATATATATATAATTACTTTTCTTAACCTTATTTCTTCATTTTTATAAAATAAATAAATAAATAAATAAATAAATAAACCAGAGAAAATACAAATCGCAGGAATTATTACATTTTCCAGATACCAAACCAAAGCTTGCATATGTTTTCGTCTGCCAAAACTCACAACACTGGTTCCCAAATCTGCTTTTTCTTTGCTCATACTTGTCTTCCATCCTTCATGCAGATCAAGCAAAAATGGCGCAAACAGGAACACCTGTGGCACATCGTTCACAGCTTTTGCGAAATTTGTATTTTCTGATTATGTAAAGTGGAAAGAAAAGAGAAGAAGAGCCAGATGCTGGGTGGGTCTTGGAACGACGCACAGACGAGAAAAATTACGAACAAAAGGAGAACAGGGAAGGTCGAAAGTTAAGTAGCTGAAGAAAGAAAAAGAAAAATCGTGTGTGTGTGTGTGTGTGTGTGTGTGTGTGTGTGTGTGTGTGTGTGTGTGTGTGTGTGTGTGTGTGTGTGTGTGTAAGACAGTGAGAAGGAGAGAGGCAAGAAAGAGAAGGAGAGAGAGAGAGAGAGAGAGAGAGAGAGAGAGAGAGAGAGAGAGAGAGAGAGAGAGAGAGAGAGAGAGAGAGAGAGAGAGAGGAGAACAAGCACACAGAAGAGACATTGAAGACAGACAGACAGACAGACAGAAAAAGATGGCGGGATCACGGGATACGTCCTGACTCTACAACAATGATTGAAATAATTTTCGAAATTAATATCTAGACAACCACTGATTGTATTTATCAAATGCAATCTCAGAGTAATGATTCCTTTTGATACTATGCCACTCTTGTCATCCCCGTAAGCAATTTTTATTATTAGATATATATATATTTTTTTAAATAAATAATTGACAGTTTTTAGATAATTATGTGATAAATAAAATAAAATAAATTCTGTTAAGACTTTGGGAAAGGTTTTGTCAAAAGTTGGGAGTTAGTTCCTCTGTTCTATTTCAGTTTATATAATTTTATTTCATCTTGGTTTATTTTGCATTGGTTTTACATTGGTTTATTTTACATTGTTCGTTTGTTTTATTCTACTCTATTTAATTTTACTTTATCTTACTAATTTTTTTTTATTTGACTTTATTTTATTTTACATCATTTGCCTTTGTTTTGCATCAAATGATCTTCTGTCGCCTCTAATGCTGCATCACTTTAATTGATCAGTGGTCAGAAAGAGTGTGAAGCTAAGGTCAAAGACGTAAAAGGTCAGCTTTAAGGTCAAAGTAAAGGGTGAAGACAACAACAGAGGCCAGGTCAAGATATACTTTTGAAAAAGGCCAAGAAAAAAACAAAGAAATCGTTGGAATTAATTCCATAGTAGAGGTCAAATAAAGGTCAGAGTGAAGACGACACCTAAGGTCAGGCTAGGTTATACATCTCACTAAAGGCCAAGAAAGAATCAAAAGGTCAAGACGAAGGTGAGTGTAGTATTCAAGGTAACAACCATTATAAAGTGGTATGATGAAAAACAACAACGAAAAAGGTCAAAACAATGCATTTAAAAGATGACCTTTTTTATACTAGTTTTAAGATCAAGAAACTCATATGCAGTCATCACAATGGCATTGTATATGCAGAGTGCAAATGTTAGAATGTTCCTTAAATAAATCACACCTAAATCTATAAACTATCGATTGCCGAGTGTACTACTTCATCTTGTGATCAAAGGAACACTTAGTGCATTGGCACTGTTTGTTGATACTGCCAGTGAGAAACAGCACACAATGTGGGGAAACGTCACTCCGCTATCGTGGCGTTCATGTCACACATAGCCATGGCATGTCGTCCGGCTGTGACGTCATTCGTCTGGCTACGTCAATAATGACTTTTACAGCGCGTTTAAGTCAATGACGTTTATTGAGGGGTGAAGTCTTTGTTTGACCGAAATCAATCCAATCGTGTAGACTCAATTCGATTTTTTATTAGTTTTATTTCAATTCATTTCATTTCATTTATTTATTTTGCGTTTGGTCTCAAAGTTTCGTTCGTCTTTTCTTAATACTTAGTATTATATCCTCCTTACACTACCCGTATGGTGGATGGATGTCATAAATTTTTATGTAAACTGTATTTTATGGGTTTCTATAAATTTTAGGGGACTTTTGGGGATTTTTATGAATTTTCGGAGACTTTTATGGACTTTTGGGAATTTTTAAGGATTTTTTTAAAGACTTTTGGGGATTTTTATGAATTTTCGGAGACTTTTATGGACTTTTGGGAATTTTTAAGGATTTTTTTTAAAGACTTTTGGGGATTTCCGGGGACTTCCGGGGATTTTCAAGAACTTTCAGGGAATTCAGGAACTTGTTGGGAAATTTGGAGGTATTTGGAGACTTGTGGAGAAATATGGAAATATCTAAGAATTTTTAGAGACTTATGAATTTTAGTAACATCCCTACGAACCAGAATTTTGATTAAAAAGTAATTTCCATTCAGAAGAAGTGCTGATCACTTTCAATTTCTACTTTCCCTACTTTCTACTACACTCCATACACCTCCCCTTTACCAACTCTGCGAATGCTGTATGTTACAACCACTGTCCTGAGGGAGCGGTTATACCTGTGTATTTTCACTATAGTTACACTAAAACTCCTTAAGGATGACTGTGTCTTACGAAAGAACTTCTCGAAAATTAAAACTTCATGTGTCCTGAGCATCTCATTAACAAATCATGATTTAAAAAATAGTTATAAGAGATAAAGAAGTGATTCTGTTCAAGTTATAAAAATAAATATCGTTGTTGATTTCTTAAAACTGTGTGTGTGTGTGCGTGTATGTGCGTGTGTGTATTGTATGTGTGTGTGTGTGTGTGTGTGTGTGTGTGTGTGTGTGTGTGTGTGTGTGTGTGTGTGTGTGTGTGTGTGTGAGTGTGTGTGTGAGTGTGTGTGTGTGTACGAGTATATGACCTAGTGTCAATGATACTATGCCACTTGCGTGTGTATAGTTTTCCAGCTTGTCTTGGTACAATCTCTATTAACTTACAATCTCATTCAGTAAAATTATTAAAAACATATTCTTACCATAGCCTGAGGGAGAGCAGCATCTGACATTACGAGATGTTGATTGTTACCTGCAAAGGAAAAAAATTATATATATATAAATGTCATATGCCATAACATAGATGTTCTTCAGTACACACACCCATATACACACACACACACACACACTCACACACACACACACACACACACACACACATATATATATATTATATATATATATATATATCATATGGATGGTACAAATGTGATCTGCGTATGTGTGTGTGTGTGTGTGTGTGTGTGTGTGTGTGTGTGTGTGTGTGTGTGTGTGTGTGTGTGTGTGTGTGTGTGTGTGTGTGTACATATATTCTAATTTATACTCTTTCTATACCAAGTGATTAATAATTTCTGGTCCCATTTGGTCTTGTAGTTTCTCAGTCAGTATTTTATGGTCAATCCGTCGATCTATCAGTCAATCAAACTTAAATATAGAAATCTATATTCCTTTCATACATTTCCATCGTCGGCGACAATTAAAAAGTTGACATTTTTTTCTGTCGGGAAAAAATCGTCTAGTTTCCTCAGTTTCGGCTCCCCCATCAATATTCATGATTCTTTCCTCTCACCACATGTTCAAGTATCAAGCTCAATTTTTGTATAATTTAATTTCGTTTTGTTTCGTTTCGAATCATTCAGTTTCATTTTGTTTCATTTCATTTTGTTTCGTTTCGAATCGTTCAGTTTCATTTAGTTTCATTTCATTTTGTTTCGTTCCGCTTCATTTCCTTTCCTTTCCTTTCCTTTCCTTTCGTTTCATCTCGTTGCATTCCATTTCGTTTCGTTTCGTTTTGTTTCATTTCGTTTCAAACCCAGCATTGTATCGCTTACTGGATAAATCTCAGTTGAACACATCCTGAAAACGCGTTGAATTGCTTCAAAATACTTCCAAGTATCAAGTTAAATTTGCGTTTTTCGTTTAATTTCATTTATGTTAAAACTAACCATTGTATCTCCTATTAGGTAAACTTCAGTTGAACACTACACATAGAAACAGGTTAAGTTAATATAAAAGTACGTTAAGTTAATCCAATTTTTTTTAACCTAATCCATAAACTAGAATGAACTAAATCCAGAAACGGGTTAAGTTAGTCTAGAAACAAGTTAAACCAGAAACGGTTTAAGTTAGTCTATAAACTGGTCAAGTTAATCCTAAACAGGTTAAGTTAATCCCGAAATAGGTCAAGTTAATCCAGAACCAGGTTAAGTTGATCCGGAAAATTGTTAAGCAAACCCAAAAGAGGTTAAGGAGAAACGGGTTAAGTTAAGCCAGAAACGGGTTAAGGTTATCTAGAAATGAGTTAACTTAATCAAAAACGGGTTAACTTAATCACGAAACGAGTCGTTTATCTATCAACGGGTCAAGTTAATCCAGCAACGGGTGTAGTTAATCCTACAACGGGTCAATTAATCCAGAAATTGGCAAAGTTAACCCAGAAACGGGTTAAGGAGAAACGAGTTAATTCAGAAACGGGTTAATTTGATCCAGAAATGGGTTAATGTAATCCAGAAATGTGTAAGTTAATCAAAAAATGAGTCAATTTAATCCAAAAACGGGTCAGGTAAAAGTAAAAAATGGGTTGAGCCAATTCAGAAACGGGTTAAGAAGAAGCGAGTTACGTTAATCCAGAAACGGTTTAAATTAGAGTGAGATCACTTTGATGATATGTTTTCAACATAATTTGTAGTGCTTGTGTTATTTGAAAAAGCTGTAATAAGCGAAACGTTGTACAAATAAAGGCTCCGTCCTCATATGGTGTTTAACTCGACAGTCTTGTCGCCAACTGCTACTTTCATAAAAAATTGTGTTCTTTCATGTCTTTCAGATTTGGGTGATAACATCCCTTCACTGACCGCTAGTCCACCAGTCACTCTCTCTCTAATTGCTGAAGTGAAGCTCTTCAGAGCTTTGCAATGAAGGCCACACTCAATTTCCCTTCCATTTTTTTTTCTTTTTTTTTTTTTTTCTTTTTAAGTCCTGTCGTTTCGGTCCTAGGTTCGTTCAATACCACAATTCTGTTCGCATTCTTCTTTCTATTGGCATTTCGATCAAATATGTCCACCATTTTTTTTTCCTCTCTACTATGATTTGTACATCCTTGTATAGGATTCGCAGTGATTTTAATTGTAGTCTAATTAGCTACACGGAAATAAATAGACAGCTGAATAGATAAAAATGGCTTTGTATAACACAGGCACACACGCACACACACACACACATATATATATATATATATATATATATATATATATATATATATATATATATATATATATATACAGTATATATTTGTTTGTTTTTTATCAACCACAATGGACATCAACATCGGAAGAACCGTGGAGGCACATTCAGAAATTGAAACGTGGTACGCCAGAGGACTCGAACCTACGGCCAGCACATGACCAGTGTTTGTAGTGATTTACACCATTACACCATCTCTCTTGATGGTCCATTCAGTGTTGTACATACATACACACACACACACACACACACACACACACACACACACACACATATATATATATATATATATATATTTAAGACTGTGAACTTGTATGCACATGTACAAAAATCTTCTTACTATGTGAGTACATTAACGAGTATTCTTGTGAGTACTGTTTTTTAAGACAGTGTATCCATAAGGTATATAGACACATCCGTTATGCAATCCTGAATTCAACTCTCCACAGCATGCATCATTTATATATATATATAATATATATATATATATATATATATATATATATATATATATATAGTCTTTACTCAAAATCGTATTATTGTAATTTCTTTCAATACACCAATTTCTATCCCAAATCCTTTTCAATGCACATTCTTCCTTCACTATCATCTCCATCCTGCCTAAGTTTCCCTTACAAGAAGAGCCCGCAGCCCCAGAGCGGCTGGCAACGGTCGTCGGAACCTCCCGCATATCTCTGTGTTGAATCAGTGTGGGACTGTTTCTACGTCACAGGCTCCAAGTGGTAAGAAGATCAGTCACCGGTTGTCAGCTATCCACGTGTGAAAAAAGTATATGAAATACAGAAGCATTTTTATTTGAGTGGGTATTATTTTCCAACTAGAATAATAGGGACAGCGTCATCTAGTACTTAACGGCTCTAAAAAGAGATTAGAAATGCTACGCTAACATGGAGTGCCACAGCGGGTGAAAGAAAATTATCTACTCCTGTATGTGAACACATACACGTATCCACGCACACGCACACACACTCATTTACACATAAACATACACCCGGCTCGACGGCACAGTGGTAGCGTTCGCAAATGCTACTCAAGCTTTCCGAGTTCGAATCCCGCCCAGGGCTGAAATAATTTCTCCTCCTCCTCCTCCTCCACCTTCTTCTCCTCCTCCTCCTACCCTCCTCTTCCCCCTCCTCCTTCTCCCTTCCTCCTCCACCTCCTTTTTCCCTCCTCCTCCCCCTCCCCCTTCTTCTTCTTCTTCTTCTCCTCCTCCTCCTCCTCCTCCTCCCCCTTCCCCTCCATCAACCCTGTTACAGTGCCAAGGACTAAATGAAGTGTTTGGTAATCTAATCATAAAAGCTGAATGGTTAGGACTATTCAAGGCTAAATTCCGTTTATTTCCTCTGCTTTCTGCTCTCTTTTTGATCTTCATCATCCATAAAAGACCTTTTGGTAGGTGTACCCCCCACGACCCTGAGCCTCTGAGGACTCCTTAATACCTCATTTTTTTTATAGATATATACTTTAGTTGTATATCTATCTATCTTTTGGTTTGTGTATCTATATATTCGTTCTTTTTTTTCCATTTGTTTGTTGATCTTCCTATTTAGCTTCAGATGGGGATAGTATTATCATAACTTCAGATGGGGATAGTACCATCCATTTCAGTTGAGGATGATGCCATCCCAACTTCACTTGCGAAATGCTGCCATCCTAATTTCAGTTGGGACATGCTGTCATCCTAACTTCAGTTGGGACATGATGTCATCCCAACTTCAGTTGGGACATCCTGCCATTCTAACATCAGTTGGGACATGCTGCTATCCCAACTTCAGTTGGGACATACTGCCATTCTAACTTCATTTGGGACATGTCGCCATCCCAACTTCAGTTGGGGATGCTGCCATTCTAACCAGTTGGGACATGACGCCAACCTAACTTCAGTTGGGACATGCCGCCATCCTAACTTCAGTTGGGAAACTAAAAACTGGGGCACTGTGTGGTTGGACCGACACACACAAACAATCCAGATTCTATCGGACCCGTCGCTCTAATGGATCCCATGGACCTGCCATAGTAGATCAGGTGCAACAGTAATTGCTACACAGAAGAGTAAACGCTACAGTGTTTCCACACCAGTGATCAAACAAATATGATAAAGTGACATTTGCATACTCTGTGTGCCCATTTCGTCCATGAGAAGTGGAGTATATATAAATTCAAAATCATAAGAGTCATAAAAAAATCGAGGAGTAAATCCTTACTTCTGAAGTGTAACAACCGAAACAAACAAATGAAAAAGGGTGTGATTTGTGTGTGTGTGCGTGTGTGTGCGTGTGTGTGCGTGTGTGTGTGTGTGTGTGTGTGTGTGTGTGTGTGTGTGTGTGTGTGTGCGTATGTGTATGTATGTATAGTGTGTGCGTATGTGTATGTATGTATGTGTGTGTGTGTGTGTGTATGTGTATGTGTGTGTGTGCTTGTGTATGTGTGTGTGTGCATGTGTATGTGCGTTCGTGTGTATGCGTGTGTGTGTTCGTGTGTGTGTGTGTGTGTGTGTGTGTGTGTGTGTGTGTGTGTGTGTGTGTGTGTGTGTGTGTCTATGTGAATGCATATGTGCGTGTGCATATTTGTGTGTGTTTGTGTGTGTGTGCATGTGGTTATGTGTGTATGTGTATGTACATATGCGTGTGGATGTGTATGTGCATGTATATGTGCGTGCGTGCGTGTGCTCATGTACGTATGTGTACGAAACAGGACGAAAGAATTTATACACGTCTAAGCACAGGGACGACGCGCCTTCTTCCAAAGAATAATTCCTTCTGAATCGTCCAGAAACTGGAACCTGGAACCTGGAACCTGGAAGCTGGTGATGTGAGGTGAGGTGAGTTTGAGTGCGACTTGACTCCTTTGCCCTCGAGGTCCTCCTCAGAGCCAAAGTCGACCTCGTCTTTGTGGAGGCTGAGCCAACAAGAAGATTTTCTTATTTGACCTTGAGGATTTAGTTTGCCCAAATTTTGGTCAAATGTTGGCCGGATGATCGCCAAAAGGAAGTTAACTTTACCATAATTTTGGTCGTCGATTAAAACCTCTATTACTATCATCACCATCATTATCACTATCACGCCATCATCATCACCCTCATCATCACTACCACATCATCACCATCATCATCATTATCGCCGTCATCATCATTATCGCCGTCATCACCATTATCGCCACCATCATCATCATCACGATCATCACCATCACCACCACCATCACCATAACCAACAACATCACCACTACCACCATCACTAACACCACCTACACCCCTACAACCACCAAAACCAAAATCACCGCCACTACCGTGATAACCACTACAACCACCACCACCTACACCACCACCATCATCACCACATACACCACCATCATCACCACCTACACCAAAACGTACACAACCACCATTATCACCACCACCTACACCGCCACCACCACCTGCACCACCACCACCTACACCACCTTCACTACCTACACCAACATCACCTATACCATCACAAAGGATTACAAAGGCAAAGCATGCCGACAGGAGACCTTTTGATCCATATCTAGGTCGGATGCAAAAAAAAAGAAAAAAAAAAATCATATTAATAATAAATTAAAACTATAACAATGTAAATAACAATTAAAATACATAAATAAATGCATTGGTATAGTTGAATAACAAACAAACGGGTAAATAGTAAATGATAATAAATTGACATATAACTAATAATAAATGAAAATCAGACAGACAAATTATAACAAAACAAAAACAAATAATATAACATAAATTATAATAATTACAGCATCTTACTTAGGTATTTATCTAAATGATTCTTAAAGCTTCGAACTGAACTACATTGCACTACCTGTGCAGGAAGTTTATTCCATTCATTAACTACACGGTTGGCAAAGTTGTTTCTACCTACTTCCAAATTGAATCTATTTCCGGACAGTTTGAGACCATTGTTTCTTGTCTGATTCTCATTCAATGTGAAAATTTGGTCACTTTTGATGTTGTCAATTCCCTTTAAAATCTTAAAGACCTGTATCAAGTCACCTCTGAGTCTACGCTTTTTTAGGGAAAACAGATTCATGTGCTTAAGTCGATTTTCGTATGATTTATTTTTGATATTTGGAATCAGTTTTGTGGCTCGCCGTTGTACTTTTTCCAGTCTGTCAATGTCTTTAATGAGATTCGGTGACCATACGGAAACAGCATATTCCAAATGTGGACGAACTAACGATTTATATAGCTTGTTAATGAGTGATGGACTTTTGAAATCAAAAGATCGCGCAATCAATCCCAGAATCTTATTTGCTTTCTCAGAGGCTGAAATACACTGCTTGGATGATTTGAGGTCGTTACTGATAATTACGCCGAGATCTTTTTCACTATCCACTTTTGTTAACGAATTTCCAAATAACTTGTAATCGTACTTGCTGTTATTTTTACCTATGTGCATTACCTTGCATTTACTTGTGTTAAATTTCATTAGCCACTTTTCAGACCATTGCTGTAATTTATCTAAATCTTCTTGAATATCTAATTGGTTTGAGTGATCATTTGCCACCATCACCTACACCACCACCTACAACACCCATACCACTTACACCATCTTCACCACCATCATCACCACCTACACCAAAAGGTACACAACCACCACCTACACCGCCACCACCACCTACACCACCATCACTACCTACACCACCACCATCACCTACACCACCTCCTACAACACCACCAATACCACTTACACCACCTACGCCACCAACACCACGTACACCATCACCTACACCACCATCATCACCACCTACACCACCATCACCTACACCACCACCATCACCTACACCACCACCACCTACAACACCACCAACACCACCATCATCACCACCTACACCACCATCACCTGAACCACCACCATCATCACCACCTACACCACCCTCTCCTGAACAACCACCTACACCACGACTACCTACACCACCTCCATTATCAACACCACCATTACCATCATCATCAAAATTCTTCATATATCCAAGCTGACGTCAAGGGGAAGAAGGCCTCTCAGTCCCTCACTGTTCCAGCCAGTCCTGAAGGAAGGAAGGAAGGAGGCTTCAGTGTCTGCAGTTCGGCTTTATCAGCTTAAAAGCTTCTACCTGTCAGGCCAACAGCCCGTGAAGGGGATAATCTGTGTTATCCTTATTTATTCCTATTTTTCTTTTTCTTTTTCTCTCTTTTTCAGACACTAACACATTACCTTGTGTATCTTCTCATACACACATTCACTCACATACACAAACACATATACATACTTATTCACACGCACGTGCGCGCATAAGCACACACACATAACACACGCACATATACGTACACAAACACACATGCATATATACACACACATACACATATACACACAAACACACACAGGCACATACACAAAAACGAACACACACAGACACACACACATACACACTTGTTTTTGGCGATCCGTCGGTGATCGACGACGAAAACACAGTGCTCCGGTGAAGTGCGGTAAAATGAGTGAAGCTGGTATGTGATACTGAGGTTTGTAGCGCTGATGCCAGCGGAGGTGACTGTGGAGCCCAATTCTTGACCCGCATATCCTTCCACACTCCGAATAAGTCAGCTCTGGATCGGGTGGATAAATTCTATTATTGGGCTGATGTCTTTTTCCTGACGGTTGTCCAATGCTTGGTGGCGAGCAAACACACACACACAGTCATATGTGAATATACATCCACATGCATACGCACATACACATACATACATACAAATATGAAATAAATGGCAGGCATTGCAGCATCTTGCTTAGGTGTTTATCTAAACGAATCTTAAAGTTTCGAACTGAACCACATTGCACTGCCTCTGCAGGAAGTTTATTCCATTCATTAACTACACAGTTGGTAAAGTTGTTTCTACCCACTTCCAAATTAAATATATTTCTTGACCGTTTGAGACCACGCAAACACACACACACACACACACACACACACACACACACACACACACACACACACAGAAACACACACATATATATACAAAAACAATATTTCATTTCCCTTGTCTTCTCGTTGCGGTCAACTTGCCGCCTCAATTCCCCGGAGTATCGAGCTTAAAGTCGCCCTGATTTCAACCTACGGATCATCAACCACACCACGGTACGCCCAAGCAAACGTCTCCACGTCATAATTTCCAATACACGTGTGGCCTCACATAATATCACTTTTTTTTCTTTCTTTCCTTTTATTTTTGTACATAATCTTATCCTAGTGTTTGATAAAACCATTACCTTTGTGAAATCATAATAAGAGTCATAATTAGTTTTTTGCCTTAACTTATCTTGGTCTCTTTCCTCTCTCTCTCTGTTTCTCTCTCCTTCTCTGTCCGTCTCTCTCCCTCTTCTCTCTTTTCCTATCTATTTCTCCCCCATATCTCTCTCTCTCTCTCTCTCTCTCTCTCTGTGTGTGTCTCTATCTCTGCCGGTCTCTCTCTCTCTCTCTCTCTCTCTCTCTGTGTGTCTCTATCTCTGCCGGTCTCTCTCTCTTTGTCTGCCTGTCTCTCTGTCTGTCTGTCTCTCTCTTTGTCTGCCTGTCTCTCTGTCTGTCTGTCTCTATCTTTGTATGTCTGTCTTTCTCCCTATCTGCCTGTCTCTCTGTCAATCTGTCCCTCTGTTTGCCTCTGTTTCTTCCTGTGTCTGTGCCTGTGTTTGTGCCTGTCTCTCTCTCTCTGCCTACCATTGTCTCTGTCTCTCTCTCTCTCCTGCCTGCCACTGTCTCTGTCTGTCCCTGTCACTCCTGAACATAATCTAAGTTTCAGTCCCGTCGCAAGAATCTGCAGTGTCGTTCTTTTCTTTTTTCAATTAGTGTCAAGGGCTCAATCGTTTCAGTCAGCCACGACGTCGAGGGAAAAAAACCCACCACTTCTCCTCAGAATTATTCTGCTTTCAAGCTAACCCTTTCCTCCCCCCCCACCCCACTCCCCCCACTCCCCCAGTGATTACCACGGAAATGAACTGAATACCTATTGCATGAAACAGATTCAATATCTCATACGGAGTTATTAGACACTAAGGTCTATAGTATGTGTACATACGAAGACTTGCGGTTTTGTTTCATCGTTTTTATTTGACGAGTATGATATGGTACCTACAGACTACTGTCCGTACGTGTATCAACAAGCAGTCCCCTAACAAAACATGCTCCTCCTTTATGAAAAAATATCACAACTTTCAGTCCACGACGCTATCTACCCCCCCACCGCCACCACCACAAAAAAAAAAAAAAAAAAAAAAAAAAAAGTATTGAAATCAGAAGTCATCCCTCTGGTCCAAATATTTTCGTTTGTACGAGAATTCAACTTACGAATTTGTGATTGAAAAATTTGATGTTTTCCTTTAACACGGGTGCCAACTACCCTTGCATGGAAATTGACACTCTCCAACATATTTCCATCGATTAATTAAAGTAATTAAACGCTAATGGCTTGTTTATTCCAAGCCATGCACTGGAGGGCTACTCTTGATTGACAAACACCGATTTTATTTACTGTAAACTAATAACCAAAAGGAATATTTTCCATTGGATTAATTATCAAAGTGATTTCTCATCAATGGGATGAAAATGATCATTATAGTCATACACATGTTTATGGGTAACATGTATTGATTTGTATGTATGCACTGACACGCATGTACAGATCGGATGAAAATACGTGTATGGCTGTATAGAGAAATATATACACATATAAAGCATACAGAATGAGTAAACAGGAAGAATTATACATAGACAGGCAGCCAGGCAGATTGACTCACCGATTCATTAATTGATTTTGAAAGACGGGCGAGCAGGCAGACTGTCAGGAAGACAGGCAAACAGACAGGCAGAGAGGCGGCAAATTAGGCAGACAAGGAGACAAGAAGGCAGCAGGACAGCCAAATAGTCATACAACCACACAATCAGACTGCCAAACAGCTACACAATCATACAACTAGGCATGCTGGGGCCAAACTGGCAGACAGACAGAGACAGACAAGCAGACAGACGAACAGACAGACGAACAGACATAAAGAAAATGTGAGGACGAAGGGCGTTTGAGCGTCACCATACGATGGGCAGGAAATGGTTGTAGAGTGTAGACTCTCGTTAAATAGAAAAAAAAAAAATTGATACGAGGAACAGCTTTGGATTTGACTTTACCCAAAAACAACAAAATAACAAAATTGGTCAATGCTTCTACGAGCTCAGCAACAATTAAACAACTCAAGCAATCAAACAAACAATAAACAACCCATAAACTAGTAAATATATATATATATATATATATATATATATATCATATATATATACATATATATATATATATATACATATACATATATATATACATATACATATATATGGATAGATAAGCAAAGAGATAAATGGATAAAATGATAAATATTTTAAACGTAAAATAATATTGAAAATAGAGATAAAGGATTATAAATATTAAGGTGGTGGTGGTGGTGGTGGTGGTGGTGGTGGTGGTGGTGATGATGATGATGATGATGATGATGATGATGATGATGATGATGATGATGATGATGATGATGATGATGATGATGATGATGATGATGATGATGATGATGATGATGATGATGATGATGATGATGATGATGATGATGATGATGATGATGATGATGACGACGACGACGGTGATGATGATGATGATGATGATGATGATGATGATGATGATGATGATGATGATGATGATGATGATGATGATGATGATGATGATGATGATGATGATAACGACGACGACGACGACGACGACGACGACGGTGATGATGATGATGATGATGATGATGATGATGATGATGATGATGATGATGATAATGATGGTAATGACGACGACATTGCGAGGTGGCATAGAATTAATTCAATTACAGCTGCTTGATCGAGGGTTGACAAGTTAATTTTCTTTTCCGAAAGAGACAATTGAAGATGTCAAAAGATAAGAAAAAAAAAGAAAGATAAACTGCACCAAAGAATGAGAACAGATACTGTTGTCACTTGTGTCAGGAAGACATGTATTCATATCATTAGTGAAAGATATTGTCTTTGTCCAAACCAAAAATATCTGAGAAGTCGTCAGCCAGACTTTCAAAATGTAAACAAAAAACAATTATACGTAGACCTTTTCAGCTACGATTCAATAATAACATAGCATGAAGTATGCTGATAGCATAACTTATGATGGCAGCATAAAGTATACTGGTAGCATAAAGTATGCTGCTGCATAAAGTATGCTGGTAGCATAAGTATGCTGGCAACATAAAGTATCCTGATAACATAAACTATGCTAGTAGCATAAAGTACCCTGGTAGCATAAACTATGCTGGTACCATTGGAATTCACTATACTTTTGC
>NC_134790.1:22654639-22657139 GCF_046742065.1 Oratosquilla oratoria
TTGACAAATGTGTGATTACATTTTTCACCTGTAATATATCTATATATATATATATGTGTATATATATGTATATATATATACATATATATATGTGTACATGTATATATGTGTACATATATATATATATATATATACATATATATATTAATACAGACATATATGTATATATATAAATATATATATATATATATATATATATATATATATATATATGCAACATATACATTATCATTATCTTCATCAATGACAGTATAATTACCATCATTCTTGTCATCGCCATCATTATCGGCATCATCACTACCATCACCGTCACCATCGACATAACCATTATCATCACCAAAATCAACATCACAACCATCAACAGCATGACCATTGTCATTATCATCACCATCACCACCACCATTATCATCGTTACTGTCATCACACTCATTATCATCATCACGGCGACTGTCATCATCACAATCATCACCACCAATATGTAATGAAGAACATAGACTGAGAAAAACGTCAGCTTGTTCCAAGAGGGCATTTAATCATAAATTCTAGTTTTTCTTTCTTTTATGGTATGGTTATGATTATCACTCTATCTAGATAGCTAACATCTATTAAATCTACCTCATCTAACTTTATTTTCTGACCTAGTTTTTCTTTCTTTCTTTCTTCCTGTCTCTCATTTACAACTCTTTTTCGTGTTCATTCTTGCATTTCTTTGCTTTTCAATATTCTCCTTTCAATATTTTACTTTCCAAATTATTTTTCTTTAATTCCTCTTTTTCACATTTTCTTTCCTTTTGGTCCTCTCTCATTCTCTTTGTCTTCTCCGTTCCTTTCCATCTATTCTCATTCTAAATCCTATTTCTATTTCCATTTCTAATACATTTCCACACCTCATTCCTATATTTTTCTTTCTCCTTCTTCGCTCTTTACATTTTCTTTTATTTTCTCTCTATTAACTTTTTTTCCCATTTTCAGTCCCTATTTCCCATTTTCAGTCCCTAGTTACCATTTCTCTCTCGTTTTCTTTTATACCGTCTCTTTCCTTCATTCCTTTACTTCCCTTCCTTCACGTCCACTATTTCTCTCCACCTCTCTCCTCTTCCCTTTCCTCTCTTTCTCTTCTTTCTCCTTCCTTCTCACTTTCCCCGCCCTTTCCTCATTTTGTCTCTCTCCCACCTCCCCCCTTCACTTCCATTTCCTCTCTTCTCCCCTCTCTTCTCTCCTCCCTTCTCCTCTCCTCTCTCCTCTCCTCCCTTTCTCTTCTTCCTCCTTCCTTCTCCCTTTCCATGCCCTTTCCTCACTCTCTCTCTCTCCCACCTCCCCTTCCCTTCCCTTTCCTCTCTTCTCTCCTTCCTTCTCCTCTCCCCTCTCCTCTCTTTCTCTTCTTTTACCTCCCTTCTCTCTTTCACTGTCCTTTCCTCACTTTCTCTCTCTCCCACCTCCCCCTTTCATTCCCTTTCCTCCCTTCTCCTACTTTCCCTCTCTTCTCCCTCCTTTCTCTTCCCCTCCCCTCCCCCCTCCCATCACCTCACTTTCCCCTATCCTCTCCCCTTCCCTTTCCTTTCCTTCTCACTTTCCCTTCCCTCTTCTCACCTTTTCTTTGGCCCATTTTCTACCACTTCCCCTCCACTCCACCCCATTATTTTCCTCTTCCCTCCCATCCACTATTTCCCCTCTTATCCCATCTATTCTACGTACCTGCTCAATTCCCTTTACCCTTCCCCCCCTCTTCCGTCTCCTCTCCTCTCTTCCCTCTTCCCTTTACTTATCATCCCATCCTCTCCTTTCCCCTCTCCTTCCCCTCTTTTTTCAGTCTTTTCCCCTCAGCTCTCAAATTCCCTCACAAATATCTCTCAGAGTAGACACCATGTGAGAATGGAAGCTTTATTAAATGTACAACGTTTCGCTTCCTTTTTTTTGTGTACTTGAAAAGGCTTCAACAAGTAAAACGTACACATGGTAAGGTCCATTTCAAATCAAATATCCTTCATTATCCTCCTCTTTCCTTCATTTCCTTTGTCTCATTTTTTCTCTCTTTGTTTTCTCACCTCTTCCGTTGTTTCTTATCCTCCCTCTATCTCCTCTTCATTTCAAACACTTCTTTCAATTCCTCTCTTTAATCCACATTCTTCCTCCCCTTCTCCTCCCCAACACCCTTCCCACCCATTCTTTACTTCCCCTCTCCTCCCGTTTTCTATAAACTCTTCGTTCTTCCTTCGTTTGTTCTTCCCTTTACTTCTTCCTATTCCCGTAAAATATTCCTCTTGTCCTCTTCCCATTCACCATTTAGGTTCCTCAAGCCCTTCAATCCCGGTGAGGCGACAATGACATGAAGAAAACAGCCTAACAGCAGCCAAAAATCATATATATACATATATATGTATATGTATATACATATATATATATATATACTGTATATATATATATATATGTATGCATATATATACACATATATATGTATATATATGTATGCATATATATACACATATATATGTATATATAT
>NC_134790.1:22662139-22664639 GCF_046742065.1 Oratosquilla oratoria
AGTGGATGATATATTGACAGCAGGTCATGAAAAAGAAAAGGCGACGGCTTCCAGCAGTAAGCCTGACTTGAGGAAGGTCGAATCCAGCAAGGAATGAAGTAATTAAGAATAAAATTCGCGCCTCTCATAGCCGACTATCAACAGCGGCACAACATTGTCCAGGAGGATAGAATCGCTGGTAAATTACATAAGAACGTAACAACATAAGAATAGGGGAGGCTGCAAGAGACCATAAGGCCTACACCATGCAGTTCCATCTCCTTTACCATATCACGAAACCAGGAAAACCAAGATGAGAGATAGAGAGATATTGAGAAAATGCTTATATTTAGACTTGAAAAGGTCCTCTGACATAGAAAAGGTCCCAAGGGTGTTATGTAACCTGGGAATGAAAAAAAAATTACAGAATTCTTGGAATGGATATGGATTCCCTGGTTGAGGATGGAGAAGATATTAAAAGGTACGCATCTCAGTACGAAAGGGGGATTGAATACGAATGACAGTTAGCCCCATCGGTCATATCCTAGAGGAGATCTTGTCGGAAGGGAAAGTCATTTACATAAATATGTTTATTGGTTATAAAGAAAGGAGAAAAATATCACGATTTTTTTTTTCGGGGAAACTGTTATGACTGGAGGTAGAAATGACGCTTGTATAAAGAAAATCCAGTTCACTCGCTGCCTCGAGATTCAATAAGAACCGCAACCCCACAGCAGCTGGCAACAGTCCTCCGAACCTCCCACAGATCTCTCCGAGAAGAAACTTCGGATGTTTGTCTGTGTTCTATGGGTGTAGGACTATTTCCACCTGAAAGTGGTATTGGAGAGGAGATCAGTCGCCGGTTGTCAGCTCTCCTCCATGTGTGAAAAAGTGTGAAAATACAGTTGAAGTTGACAGAGATATCTTGGCCCCGTCCGGAGGCCGAATACCAGCCCCTCGGGGCCGCACCTACTGATGGAGGTGAAGGGTTTATGAAAATGGACAGTTCGTCCACCTTAGACCACCACGTCCAAATACTTGTCATCATTATCATCACCACCATCACGCAAAAACTACCACCAACCCCACAAACACAACCCCCAACACCAACACAATTAACAACACCATCACAACACCACATCACCAATACAACCACACCATCACGTTCACCACCGTCACCACCACCACTACCACAACCTCTACCATCATCACCAACATCATTACACACAATCAACACCACTCTTGCCATATTCAATAGTATGAGTATCACCGCCATGACCATCATAACCATCATCATCACCACCATCAGCAGCAGCAGCATCACCATCATCACCAGCACCACCACCATCATCACCAGCACCACCACCATCATCACCAGCATCACCACTATCATTACCACCTTCACCACCACCATCACCAGTATCACCACGCAACACACGCCCAACATTTCGAGCGAGAGGACCCGAGGGCGGCTCGCGAAGGCCGAAGTCCGGAGGTTGCTGGTCAAAGAAAATCGAAGCGACAATTTATATGCCTGAGGATCGTACAGGCGGGATAACTTGCTTCTTGTTATTGTTGGTGGTTGTTGGTGGTTGTCGTTGTTCTTGGTTTTTGGTTGTTGCTGTTTTTATTTATTGTTGTTGTTTATGTTGTTGCTGTTGGTATTGTTGGTTGTTGTTTATTGCTATTGTTAGTTGTTGTTGCTGTTGTTATGAGTTGTTGTTCATTGTAGATTACCACCGCTTCTATACATATAGACAATCTCCATTGTTGTGCAATGAGAGTCATGGGTATTATATATATATATATATATATATATATATATATATATATATATATATATATATATATATATATATATACTGTATATATATATATATATATAATTTGCTGTCGAGCACACGAGTAAATAGAGAATCTCTTACATATTCAACACACAAAACCCAAGTCAAAGATTAAAGCGCCGCGTTGGAAGCAAGACAGGAAATTAGAAAGAACAAAACAAAGACTTAAACAGAAGTGAGCGTGCACATTCTTTATTGAAATGTGAAAGCAGGAAACCACTGGTAACATATATTTGAAAGCACCATTGACTTGCAAATACTGTTTATTAACAAAAACAGAGATGAATTGAAGAAGGCTACAAATGTTGTCGTAATATATTCTATTAATTCATTCATCTTATTTCATTATTTTTCCCACATGTTTACATTAACTAAAGTCGGATATATTGAAACCTTTGTTATAAAGGATTAATAACAAACAGCACAAAGGCAAAGGTTAAGCTAAGGTTTAATCAGCCCAACTCTGTCCACTCCCAAAGATTTAATCATATTTGTTTGTGTTATCGTAACAACAGAGAACTATTCCTGGGCTGACTGTATACATGACACATGTAATCATCGTTCTAATGATTGATTTTGATATAGAAACAAACATAAACATCTAAGAAGAACGAAAGAAAATAACTTTAAGTTTATTTTAGGTCGATAGAATGGCTCTTGTACGATCTGAAATTAAT
>NC_134790.1:22669639-22697139 GCF_046742065.1 Oratosquilla oratoria
CGCCTTGGATCGCGCCTCATAGTGTACAAAGTGCTTGCAAGAGGCCAAGCAGCTTACCTCTGCTCGCAACCAAGCACGAGACAATCGGTGGGCAAAAAGACATCAACTCAATAATAGAGTTAATCTACCTGATCCAGAGCTGACTTGCATAGTGTGTGGAAGGATATGCGAGTCAATAATTGGGCCCCTCAGTCACCTCCGCTGACACCAGCGA
The DNA here is from genome assembly GCF_046742065.1 of Oratosquilla oratoria. NCBI lineage: Eukaryota > Metazoa > Arthropoda > Malacostraca > Stomatopoda > Squillidae > Oratosquilla > Oratosquilla oratoria. The sequence goes on from NC_134790.1 coordinate 22,669,854, forward strand.
CAGACCCCAACTTCACCCAAACCATCTCACCTCACCGGAGCACTGTCGTTGTTGATTACTGACGGACTGTCCTAAGCAAGATAGAGGAAAATGGTCGCCCGAAACTGTTAGTGGAAAACTGACCAAATCTGGTGATGAAACCAACCAAAAACATTAGGTATTGTTAAAAAAAAAAAAAAAAAATCCGATAATAAGAATACTCAATGAAAATACCAGCCTTCACATTTGCCTCTCAAAGCTTAGGAAAGAAGTCTTGAATTGTAACAAATTGTTTTATGAGACCCAGTTTGATGTGTAGTGGAGGAAACAAAACCTTTTCAGGATTCACCTATGGCTCATGTTTGATCCTATAACTCCCACTGTAATGTCAGTCCTTGGAGGCCAGAACTTTCTCTGGTAATGTGCTGCTCTAGCTCTACTGTCTCAAAGGTAAAGAAAACAGGGATTCTTGTTAAAACCTCCTTGCAGTCCCATCGAGAAAGCCACCATCTTGAAGTCCCCAATAACTTCCCAGCCATACTTGTTGTAGTTCAAAGTTTCCAGTAGAAGCTTTACCCTGCTGCAGTCCTGAGCAAGAGGCAGAGATGGATACTTGTTTCCATTGTGCTGAAGAACAGCTTTCAGGCTTTTGGAGGAGCTGACAATGAAGATCCTCCATTCATCTGCATTGCAAGCAATTTCAGTAGCATCAAACAAGCGTGGTACATCATTGCAATAGCATCATAGCTTGTCCTCCTTTGCAAAGAAGCTGGAGAAGTGTTTGTGACGTTTTCTTTGACTGGTAATTTTACACACCGTCATCAAGTAAATCCCATTCCTTCAGCCTTGAAATCAAAAGTTCACTATTGACTTTATCAAACCAAGATCTCTGATGAGGTCATTGAGGTCTCTTTGGTTTGGGTAGTAAGGATTCCTCCCAATTACAACTGTATCTGTGATGTCACACTCTTCCTCTCTGTTTAGCTCATCTTCTGACTCGCTGTTTTCTTCTGGTAGTTGACTTCTTTCTGGATGAGCTGGTACAGGAAGATCAGCACTGTGTGGTACTGGTACAATGGAAGATAAAATTTCTGGAGAGAGAACAGCAGATGCATTTTTCCCAGATCGGCGTTTGGAAGGATCCACCATGCAGAAAAAAAGCAGTCAGTTAATTGATCAGTAGGTTCACGCTATATTCTATGAATAACAAATTTCATGGCTCTGTTTACCCTCTGTACCATCCTGTAAATGAACAACAGTATGAGTTTCTGTTAAACATATTTTATTCTTATTTCAATTCTTAATTGGATTTCCTCTTGAAAAAGGAACAACTATCTTACCTTCTAGTGTTCTCTTACAATGCTCACAAGCAAAATGATCTTGTCTTGGTCCCCAACTGGCACAAAAAATATACTTTGTAAGTTTCACATATTTTCCAGATGATGTCACAGAGAAATTCTTTGATCTTGTCTTGATGATTTGAACACATAAGTAGCAGAATGCATCTGGAGAATGATAGCAGCCTATTGATGCCATTTCCCTTCTTCTGGTGTGTCTTCTCAGGAAGACAAAGCAGAACTGATTGAGAGTCTGCAAACCCCAACTTTTATATTGTCAAGCAGTACTCTAGAATATTCTTAGTCTTTTTAGAATGTGTTCTAGAATGTTCTCAATCTTTCTAGAACATTCTTAAACCTACTTTAGAATATTCTGAATAATTTTTAAAAAATAGTTTTAGATTCTAGAAATTGTCTAATATTCTACATATTTCTACTGTATTCTAAAAAAATAAATAGTATTTTGATCTTTTTATATTTGATAGAATGTTCTAAAAATGTTCTAGAAACTTCCGAATTTTTTTTTATAACATTTTGGAACATTTAAGAAGATATCTGAAATGTAAGAAAATTCTTCCACATATGAGAAATTTCTTGCTAGCTCTGGTCAGTCCCAGAATGATCTTATTAAAATTAAAAATATTTAGAGTAATTTATATTCTTTCTTCAATTGTTTTAACTTATTTGTAACATTTAAAAAACACTTAGATAAGCAATCGAGATTTAGCAAAGGTCTTTCTTTACCTGACATGAAAACCAATAGCAACACACTTCTTCACTCCTCTCTTCCCTCCTCTCCCCTCCACTCTCCCCTTCCTTCCTCTCTCCCTCTCCCCTCCCTTCCTATCTACCTCTCCCTTCCCCTCTCCCCCTCCCTTCCTCTCCCTTTCCTTCCCCTCTCCCATTCCTTCCTCTCCCCCCCTCCCCAGCTCTCCCTCCCCATCCCTCCCTTCCTCTTCCCCTCCCTCCTCCTCTTCCACTCCCTTTCCCTCTCCCTCCCTCACCCAGCTGCTAGTGTGACCGGGGCGTCGTGCATCTCGCCGCGCGTCTCTCTCTCTCGGCCAAGGACGCTAGCTCGGGGTCCGCAACTTCTAGTAGTTCGTCCCCCCCCCCCCCCCCGGCGAACACATTCCAACCAGACCAAACTCAACAATTCTAATCAGGACAACTTCGATTCGCAGTCCCCAATAAATCCGCACCCGCGCATAAGAAATTATCGCGCCAACACTGGAGCATATGTTTGTACTCAAAGTGAGAAAAACGAATATAAAATGGAATATTTATTGAATATCTATTCTCAATAATAAGGTAAACATGAGAAATTATTTTTCATTGATTTTGGTAATAATCTTCTGTGAACGAAATATTGGACATTGTTTGAGAAATTAAAACAAATATAAATACATAAACAATAAGTAAATAAATAGATATAAATAAACAAATAACCCAATATAATAAACAAAAAACAACAATAATAATATTGGTAATAATAATAATAATAATAATAATAATAATAATAATAATAATAATGATAATGATAATAATAATAATAATGATAATGATGATGATAAAAATGATAATGATAATAATGATAATGATAATAATACCAAATTCCTGTTAATGTTCCACAATAGCAACTAATTGTCTAAAGAAAATTGCACTGGATTTTGACGCGAATTCATATTTTGTTTCCTTTTCCTCTCTAATATTGCGAAAAGGCTTCAAATTTCCCGAGTGTCTACAAAACTATTCCAGGGAATTTCATGTAATTATATCTAAAGTCACGAATAATTAATCTTGTCTAATGGCCCATTAGATAACCCTTTTCTATATAACTCAAAAACTATTTTTCTTTACGATTTGTTGATAATTGCGTTGAAGGAATTATATATTAAATAAGTGTCTTCCAGTTTTATTTTGGTTTGTATTTAAAAAAAATGGTTTGATAAATAGATAAAGAAATAAATAACGAAACGAGTAATTAATGCGGGAATGAGTAGCCAAGTAAATAAAAAAAATAACCAAATAAACAAAAGAATAAATAAACAAAATTGAAAAATTCATTAATCAATTAACTAATTAATACATAGGTAAAAGGATATATTAGAATAAATAAACAAAATTGAATAATTACTTATCAATAAACTAATAGATAAAAATATATACGCACGTAAAGTTATAAACAAATAGATAAATGAATAAATAAATCAATCAATAAATAAACAAAATTATATTGAGGTTAAAACACACCAACCAATTCCCTCGCACCTTTCAGTCGGACATTTCCGATCTAATAACGGGCGCGTTCGCACAAGTTCCGACGCATTCTGACGTAATTGAATTTGGATTTTTCCGAAGTCTGTCCCAAACGTGTTCAATAGAGGATATGAACCCCCTGACATACCACGTGGTACTTAGACTGCCGTCAGGCGATTTTATTCACCTCTTGCAGGGGAGGACTGCACAGTAGCCCAGTGGATACCATGTCGAACTCATGACTGGGCGGTCGTGAGTTCGATTCCCGGAACCCGCTCCGGACTTGCTGCGTTGGTTCCCAAAAGCCCTGGCCAGGCGGGGAGGCGACCCAACATCGGCCTAAAAATAACTGTTTACCACGATTGACAGGGGTTTCTCACTTCCCACTACTTAGGAATGAGATGATGGTGAGTTCACTCTGTTCAGATGTACCTCACAGTTATGGTCCTGAAAGATGGACGTCAGAGAGAATCATCTCCCTCTCTCCCGAATTCAAAATTGATCAAACCCTCACCTCCTCCCGATGATGCAATCCTGGAGGACTGGTACTCTGTTCCCGGGGCGGTTGCAAAATCTCTTATCAATTTCAACTGCATTTCCTTTAATATTTTCATAATGAAGAACAAACAACCAGTGACAGCCCACTTCCTCCTCCCCTCCTCCTACTAGTCTTCGTCCTCCCACCTCCTCCTCCTCTTCAATCCTCCTCCCCTCCTCCTCCTTCTCCTACTAATCTTCGTCTTCCCATCTCCTCCTTCTCCTCCTCCTCTTCCTCCCCCTACTAATCCTCGTCCGCCCACTTCCTCCTCCTCTCCCCTCCTCCTACTCCTTGTCTTCCTCCTTCTCTTTTCCCTCCTCCTGCTCTTCCCTCCTCCTCCTCCTCCTCCTACGACTACTACTACTTGTTGCCCTCTTTCTCCCCTTCTCCTCCTCCTCCTCCTCCTCTTCTTCCCCCTTCCCCTATTCCTACTCCTCCTCCTCCTACTACTATTATCATTATTACTACTATTACTATTACTACAAGCCTGTAACAACGAATGAGGCACACACTAATACAACATACACAAGAGAGCTATATGGGAGGGTTCGAGGACCGTTGCCGGCCACTGTGGGGCAGCGAGACTCGGACGAATGAATCTTGACGCTACAATTCTCATTTATGTCTCCACTGCATCCACTTCTATACTTGACAGTACTTGTTCTTTAACTTAGGCTACCTTCACGTGTCTTCGTTCATGTTTGTGATACCCCCATCCCCCCCCTTTTTTTCTTTTTCTTTCTTTTTTAGAGAAGTCTTGAAAGTTTTTGATCAGAAATAATTTTATGGATTTTGGAAACCTTCCCTGTTTTTTGTTTGTTTTTCCCAGAAATCTTTAAAGTTTTGGATCAGAAAAAAATTCTCTGAATTTGAAAACTTTTTTTATTTTTTTCTATCTATTTTTTTTTTTGTTTATTATTATTAATATTATTATAATTATTATTTTTGAGTGGGGGACATATTGCCAGTGTTAATCGAATTTTGATTAACTACATCACCGAGAGAAGAATTTCACTACCTGAAATCGCCTGATGGCGTCCGCATGTAGATATATACGGAATTTGACTGACTGATTGACATTGACTGACTGACTGACTGACTGTGACTGAATGACTTACTGAATGACTGCCTGAATACGTTGACTGACCTGACTGACCTGATTAACATGACCTTATCTGACTTGACCTTACATTACCTCACATACACACACACACACACACACACACACACACACACACACACACACACACACACACACACACACACACACACACACACACACACACACACACGGGGCAGTGGTAACGTTCGCAGCCGCCTCTACGGCGGTCGGGGTTCAAATCCCGCCTAGGGCTGAAATAATTTCAGTATCGCTACGCTGAGAGTCGTTACTCCAACTCTCGTGGGCGGGGAATAGGGTGTGTGTGTGTGTGTGCGTGTAAGGTCACAGCATTACCCACAGATCGGTCATATATGAACTGTGAGCTCTCTTACGGTAGGGAAATAGCTGTCGATCACGGGTCCAACACGTGATCCAAGACAATGGTGAAGTACACGCACACACACATGCACACACACACACGCGCGCGCACACACACACACACAATCTAAAAAAACAAAACAAAAAAAAAACAGAAGACATCCAGTAATTACTCGATAAGAGAGGCCTTGGTTAACAATCGATATCCTGTCGCCGACATAATGGATTTTTTTTTTCCATTCTTTTATAATCACTTCAATATTATGGCGCTCTATCGTTGCCATCAGTTGTCAGGGCCAGGCAAGAAGTACATAAATAGAAAATGAACAAGTTATTTAAGAAATAAAATAAGTAAATTATTAGATAAACAAATAATAAAAAGTATGTACACACACACACACACACACACACACACACACACACACACACGCACACACATACACGCACACAGGTAGTCAGACACATAACAAATAAATAATATGGGTAAATGTCTCATTCATTAATTAAACTGAGTGATGAATAAATAAATCTTGCTAAGCGAGAGCAGTTCTCGAATGTGTCTAGTATATGCTGCTCCATGGCACGTTAGAATGTCCGTAAGCATAAGAGAAGATATACTCTATTAATCCGTTAAAACAATCATAAATGTTGATCAGAGTGATGTCAAAAAAAAAAAAAAAAAAAAAAAAAAAAAACAGTGACGATTTTTTTTTTTTTTTTGCCTAGGTCTAAGAAAACGAATTTGGGTTCATCCTAGGAAAAGTTTGTATAAGTTAGCATAGTATGCCTATCATCAAAGCAAGTTAGAAGGTCAGAACTTCCGTGACAACGTTACAGATGGACAGACAAACGTCTGAGGCAAGACCTAGAATGCTAAATTTTCAAATTCATGTTGCTATAATAAAATTCAGTGATGTTAACTTTGTCTTTTATAACTTTACAATAGATTAGCGGGGTCGCGGTTACATCAAGAGGATCATATTTTGGTCCCCTGAAGAAAAATAAAAAAAATAAAAATAAAATAAAATAAAATAAAAAATAAATAAATAAAGGAAAACGCTGGTCTAAGGGAACAAAGTAGATTAATCTATTTTCGAAAACTAATGAGAAGTAGAAAATATTTCAAATACATGGCTCCTTTGTCAGATTTCCCTGCCTACCACCAGACCTTTCTTTTCAGGTGGCGCCCAAACCTGCAAAGACTGACCTTCACCCAATGAAGACCTTTACTCCATCTGACCTTGACAACCTCGTTTGACCTTCAAGTCTGGATGAAATCTGTCAAGTGTCCGTTGTCGATTCAAATTAACCCATTCGGTTTTCACTCCAAGACAAGTCTATCCATTTCACTTCCAGAAAATCAGAAAATAAATAAATTAAATACGGAGCTGCCTAGTGTAGGCCTTATGGTCTTTTGCAGTCTCCTTTATTCTTATGTTATTCTTAAATAAACAAATAAATAAATAAGCAAATAAGTAATAAATAGATAAATAAATAAATAAATAAAGATGAAGATAAAAATAGAAGTAAAAATAAAAATAAAGTAATAGTAATAATGATTATAATAATAATATTTATAATAATTATAATAATTTGTAATAATAATTATAATAATTATAATAATAATAATAATGATAATAATAATCATAATGATAATAACAATAATAATATTATTATTATTATTATAATGGACTGGATATTAACAATAAGGCCTTCTCTCTATAAATGGGGGGAGACCATGTTAAAGTATTCAACCAACCTCCACCCATCCCACATTAATTCTAAAAATAATCATTCCTTGGCGCCCTCCCCGTCCCCATCGTAGCACCTCGTGGATGGTGGGTCATCCCTGTCTCCTGTCCTACCGTCCGGGATCAGAGGCAACGCAACAAGACAAAGCATTTCCATCACAGGCAGTGTTAAATAACACAATCAACCACGTGAAATACGTCTTTTAGATCCATTGGGTCATATCGGATCATTAAAGCATCTTATTGGAAAAATGAATCAAAGAATAAAAGAAATAAAAGATGAAAATCGGTAAGGCCTGATTCGAGGAAACACAATCTGGTTCAACCTCAACTTCCACCTCCTACAGATTCTTTTACGAAAAAATAGATAAATCAATTGAACTGAAAACTGCACATGTGGGTTTTCGATCGATCAATCATATATGATATATATATATATATATATATATATATATATATATATATGTATAAGTGGAAAAGGTGGTAGAGAAACGCAGGTTGGAGTAGGAACCCTATATTACTGACGTTTCGACTACAAGTCTTCTTCAGAAACGTCAGTAATATAGTGTTCCTACTCCAACCTCCGTTTCTCTACCACCTTTTCCATTCAAATGTCTAACCTTTTCTGCAGTATATATATATATATATATATATATATATATATATATATATATATTATATATATATATATATATATAAAGTATATATATATATAAACATTTCTGGCAGTTCTGGTGGGGCAGCTGGTGAGTAAAATCGCTCGCCGGCTACTAACATAAAAAAAAAAATTCACAATGCGCTAGCTCACTGAATATATCTTTAAACGTTAATGTTTCTCCCACTTCATACTGCTTGTCAATGGACAGAACCTCTTAAAGCAAATAGCTGAACTTCATCTCCTTCAAAAATCCTTTGATTCGAGTAGTTTCCCTCAAGGTTATTGAAACGGAGCAGAGTTTAAGACGTTCAAGTATAAGTGTCCCCGAAAACGGATTGGGTCAGACTAAATGCCTGAACACAAAGACGACCTTCTTCCTGAAGCACTGAACACAAGTTCCGGAAAGTCCCTAAGGCTGCTGAGATAGAAAAGAGGAGTACAAAGAGGGGAGGAGGAGGAGGAGGAAGACATGGTGGAAGAGAAGGAAGAGGAGGAAGAGGAGGAGGACGAGGAGGAGGACGAGGAGGAGGAAGAGGAGGAGGAAGAGGAGGAAGAAGAGGAGGGAGAGGAGGAAGAGCAGGAAGAAGAGGAAGAAAGGGAGGAAGTGGAGGAGAAAGAGTGGGAGGAAGAGGAAGAGGAGGAAGAGAAGGAGGAGGAGGAAAGAGAACTTGGAATGCTGTTGGCCCCGAGGGCTGGCTCCGCCGCCTCCCTTCAGGTGCCGCCTGAATGATATCGACAATACTGAAGAGGAAGCTGGACGCGAGTGTGCGTGCGTATACACATACCGGTACATACATATATACATACATACATATACGTACTCTATACATTATATGAATTACGCACTTTACATACACGCATACATACATACATACATACACACACACATATATTACGCAAATTACACACATTACACATATGCGTATACACATACATATATACATACATACATATACGTACTCTATACATTATATGAATTACGCACTTTACATACACGCATACATACATACACACATATATTACGCAAATTACACACATTACACATAAGAATACATACGTACATATATACATACAAGCATGCATATATGCATATATACATACATATATGCATGCATACATACATGCATAAATATATGCATGCATACATACATAAATTCATACTCGTACATACATACATATATTACAAACATTATGCACAATACATACCGTACATTACGTGTATACCTACATACATTCAAACATACATACATACTTAAGTACATACATACGGTAGTACATTTAGGTTGAATAAATTATCTAACGTTAACCAGCACATAAACATAGCATGGAAAATGTTTTACAGGAGACGGCTATTCGAGACAAGAATTTATCTGTTTATCTATCTACTATTTCATTTATCTGCTTATTTATCTATTATTTCATTTTTTCTCCTTTCAAACGCTTTTGTTAACAGATGATACGTTTTTCTTTCTTTGAGATGTCGTTAAGCTATTTTCATTCACTTCATTAGGAACACCAGAATAATAAGGTTGTAAAAGAAAGCACCACTTACAAACTAGACGTTCGAGTGTTAGACTAAATAATTAAATTCGAGGAAAACAATTTAGAAGCGCAACAGACATGATACAATTATTTAATTCATTGTTGTTTCCAGTTTCTCTAAGAGAAAAACCCGTAGCCCCACAGTCACCGGCAACGATCCCCGGAGCCTCCCAAAGATTTCTCTGGAAAGAAATTTTGGGCTGTTCTATCAGTGCTTCTGTGTTACCGAGTGACGATGGTAAGAACATAAGAACATAAGAATAGAGGAGACTGCAAGAGACCATAACGCCTACACTAGACAGTTCCATGTAAGGAGAAGGGGGGAGCAGTCACCGGTTGTCGAATATCTTGGGTGCAATCCGGGGACCGAGTGCCAGCCCCTCAGGACTGCACCACCTGACAGAGATGAGTGGGTTGTCGGATTTTGAAAATGGACAAATTTGCTGTCCATCTTGCTTGACTATAACAAGTAGGTACCCGTCACTGGTCCTTTACATGATATAGATTTCAACAAATGAATATCATAACAGATACTTCAAAAATCTATATTTTCTACAATATTTCTTAACATAATGTACCATACTTCAAATTACAGTATTGGTAATAGAAACAGAGAAGAACAATATTTATATATATATATATATATATATATATATATATATATATATATATATATATATATATATATATATATATATATATATATTCAACATAGATACACTTTCAATATTTCTTCATATTTAACAAGAATTTAATCTTACCTAACACCAAAACAACTCAATTCAGCTTATGTAGAGACAGACCAAAAGAGAACCAAGGAAACAAACAAGTAAAACAACCAAATACAAAAGTACTAAGAAATCAAATTATTACATAAACAAACGAACGAATAAATAAGAAAACAAAAAGGGACATGAGAACACGCGTGTATAAACACAAAAGTCTGGCAACGGCAGTCTGGGACGAGGCATGGGAAACCAATAAGTATCTATTGCCTGGGGACGAGTGAGATACTGATTCTGGTGGAAAATACCGCACAGATAATGGAAACATTTCTCGGTGGACTGCTATTGCCTCATATGGAATGGAACAGTGCTATACTCTGTCAGAGTTTTTTGAAGAATATCAAATAAGGCTTCTTCTCTACGACCCACACACTCCCTCCCTCACCCTCTCCTTCTCTCCCTTTCTCCCTCTCTCTCTCTCTCTCTCTCTCTTTCTCATCACACACACATAAACACATATATTATATATATATATATATATATATATATATATATATATATATATATATATATATATATACATACAGATATACTAGCCAAATTACCCGCGCGTTGTTGCGAGGTCTTGAATAATCCTTAACCTAACCATACCCCCACCTAACTTTAACCCTAACCTGGGTAATGAAATATAGCTTAAACACTCTCCCTCCCAGGTGTGCACCCCCCCCCCCTCCGAAGGTTTGGAAACCCTAGCTTGAAAATACATGCATACGCAAACACAAATATCATATGTACACATTCTTTTGCGTGCGTGTGTATGTGCATGTGTGTGTGTATTGACAATAAGTGTCTACAGCTAAAAGGTGAAGAAATACATCTCGTTTATTTATCTTCAGAATATATATGGTTATAGGGATTTATTTGCAAAAACTTAGGAGTTTGGGAACAATAAATTTCCGCCCGCACTAAAATTAAATGAAAATAACCAATATTTCAACATTTGGTAAAAGTATACAATCATTTTATATTTACATGCTTTCTTCTTACAAAAGTAATCATGGTTTGTGGCAACATTAATTTCACAAATATAAATAATATTTATGGAAACATACAATGTTTTGTTTAATCATATTAATTCTTATATCACAAAAATGCTATGCGACTTAAGGGGAAACTACAGTAGTGGCGTGTTCCTAAACCATAAGCCACCTAACTTTAACCCTTAACCCTTTCTTTTCTGAGGCATAATGACTGTCTGGGAAAAGGAAACAAAAATAAAATGTTAAGTAAGAAAAAATAAATTTGAGGAAGACGCCCTTTGGAAATAAAATATATTCGGCCGTAAGAGAAGAATTGAACTAATATTTTATTATCTTTGAATTCGAGTATATTACCGCAAGCGAAAAGTTGAAATAAAAATAACCAGTATTTCAACATTTGGTAAAATTATACATTTTACATTTACATGCTTTCTTCTTACAAAGGCTATCATAGATTGTGGCAACATTAATTTCACAAATATATATAATATTTATGAACACATACAATGATTTGTTTAAGCACAGTAATTTTTGTTACAAAATGCCAATTCTATTAGGGGAGACTACAGTAGTGGCGTGTTACCCCACCATAACCCTTTCACCCTTAACCCTAGCTAAAAAAAAAAATAAAAAAAAAAATGGAAATTAAATATAGTTATCCAAGTACCTGGAGTGATAAGGTGTGTATATATATATATATATATATATATATATATATATATATATATATATATATATATATATATATATACACATATATATATATATATAATATATGAGTGGTAAGAATGGAAATCACACGACTGGGAATAGAGAATTTATTCCTGACCGGTTTCACCTAATGAAGCTTTTTCAGAGGTAATAACTTACAGAATGTGAATGCGTTGGTATTTAGAAGTTGCTGTGGTTCAGGAATAAAGTCTCTGTTACCAGTCGTGTGATTCCCACTCATTTATACATACATATATATATATATATGTATATATATACATACATACATACATACACTGACAAAACCAGGAGCCCCTCAGCGTTTGCCAACGTCTCTGTCTCAGCCTCTTTAACAAATAAAATCATGTTTGCATGTATATATGAAGGCGTATGCATATATATATATATATATATATATATATATATATATATATATATATGCATGCATATATGTATGTATTGTATGTATGCCTGTATGTATTTATGTATGTATGTATGTATGTATGTATGAATGCATGTATGTATATATGTATGTACATACGTGTGCATGTTCGTATGTATGGATATACTTATGCATTTATGTATATATGTATGGATGGATATACGTATACTAAATCCACGTTTTCTTCATTTGTCACCAAGAAACTTAGTGCTGCCAAAGGCCAAATCTCCATCACCAGCCTTGACCAATCACCACTCAAGTCTTCAATTCCGCGACCCTGAGACGGCAACGATCCTTCGTCAGGGCCGGTGAGGCTTTCAACATTGCAAAATTTCCCAACGAAAACACATTGCAACGCATTTAGATCTCGTAATCACATTTGTCTTCCACCCCCCTCTCCCTCTCTCTCCCCCTCTCTCTCTTTCCACTCTCTCTCTTCTCTCTCCCTCTCTCTCCCCCTCTCTCTCTCTCCACTCTCTCTCTCCCTCCCCTAATCTCTCTCTCCTCCACTCTATCTCTTCCCAATCTCTCTTCCCACTCCCTCACCATTCTCTCTTTATCTCCCTCTCTCTTTCTTCATCTCTCTCTTCCTGCCTTCTCTCTCTTTTTCTCCCTCTCTCTCTTCCTCCCCCCTGTATCTCTTTCCTCTCTGTCTCTCTTTCTCACCATTTCTCTCTCTCTCTCTCTTCCTCCACCTCCCACTCTGCCTCACTCTCTCTTATTCTCTCTCTTTCTCACCGTCTCTCTCTCTCACCCCCCTCTCTCTCCCTCTCTCCCGGTCTCTCTTTCTCTCTCTCTCTACCCCCCCCCCATCCACGCACCCCCTTGTTTTATGGCCTCTTCCAACCAGATGCTACTCTTATTTCATACCATTTTCCCCCATCCTCAGCACCCATTCCCCCCATCCATTCCCCCATATTTATGTACTGTCTCTAGGGACCGACAGAACTGACTGCAGATGGGGGTCCTATGAACAGGACGTCGAAGAGGGTCGTCGCCGCCTCCCCCGTTAACATCCTCACTTCCCTCTGGAGGTGCAAGGAAAATTTTACTTATTCATTTATTCATTATTTATTCACTTATATATCTATTTACTTACATATTCATCATCTTTATATTTTCATCTACGTACACTTATCTATTTATCTATCTATATATATATACTCGTGTGTGTATGTATATATATATATATATATATATATATATATATATATATATATATATATGTATATATATATATATATATTGATAAGTATTTTAGACAAATTATTTGGATGATGGAGAACATAAACACAGGGGAAGGCTCGGAACCCTAAACACTCTAACGTTTCGTTCGCGTAGAACTTCTTCAGAGAGTGTATGTAGAACTGCAATTGAAGTTTATGTACTAAATCTAATTACCTTTTCGGACACTTGGGAAAGGTCGTTTTTCTGGCGTGTTTTAGAATTAAAATACTAGTTTGTTTAGCTAAACAAACTAGTATTTTAATTCTAAAACACGCCAGAAAAACGACCTTTCCCAAGTGTCCGAAAAGGTAATTAGATTTAGTACATAAACTTCAATTGCAGTTCTACATACACTCTCTGAAGAAGTTCTACGCGAACGAAACGTTAGAGTGTTTAGGGTTCCGAGCCTTCCCCTGTGTTTATGTTCTCCATCATCCAAATATATATATATATATATATACACTATATATATACATATATATATAATATATATATACATATATATATTAATTCATTAATTTATTAATTTATATTTATTCTTATTTATTCATTTATATCTATACCTATATATTAATTCATCTATTTACTTATATTTCCTTCCTTTGCCTACTTTTGTGCTAATCTTATTAACCATACAAAAATTAAATTAAAAGTAATATATAATATAAAACTAAAAACTTAAATCATAGAAATAAAGTGACGACTATATATAAAACAAAACTAAAGATCTTTCAACAAAAGGATGGAAGTTTTGTTACGATCTATTCATAAAAGAGAAACTTGATGAAAATTGAGAAATGACTATCTGGGCGAGGATCCGATGTTCTTCATGTTGATGTTGATTCAAGTGTGAATCCCCTGTCACGCTATCACGACTCGAGTTCGTTTGAGTAGAAACGACTTCCGTTTACATTTTTTTTTTTAATCTCCAAATGTCAAATTACCTTTGCGTCATATGTTGAACAGCTGAATGACGAACTAAGAAAAGTTAAACCTATACGGATGTTAAAAACATTGTTGGATTGTCCCTAATTAAGTCTAGAATACTTTGGGCGAAGTCGTCCCGCAGTTTTTCAAATTCACGACGTTTGAAGGGAATCGGGATAGTGTGACTGGGGGCTCGAGGAAGTCGGCTTATTAGATGTGGCAGAAATACAATATCGTGCTGTAAGATTGGTACTGATAAATAGTTACGCATTTCCAAAAATCAGATTTAGTCGCGATTGCCGCCATTTCTTATCTTTCTTTGTTTTTCGTTTCGTTTTCTTTTTCTTTGTTTTTTTTTCGCTTTGGTGTTTTTTGTTTTTGTTTTTTACTTCGCTTGGTTTTCGTTCGTTTTGGTGTTTTTTTTTCGCTTGGATCTGCTTCGTATTGTTTCGTTTTATTTTGTTTTTTGTTATGGTGTTTTTATATTTTGCTTGGTTTTATTTCGTTTTGGTCTTTTTTTCGCTTCGTTTGTATTTGTTTAATTTTGTTTGGTTTTACTTTCTTTTGTTTGGTTTTACTTTCTTGTTTGGTTTCGTTTTCCCTATTTTTATTTATTCTATTAATTCTTTAATTATCTATTAAATTTCTTCTCTGTTTTCCTAAAAGTCAGAAGCACAGCTTCTACAACCAACGACAAAATGTTCTTCAGTCCATCTAACTCGTTCATCTAACCCTTTCTAGAACATCGGTAACTAAAACCAAAACTAAATCATTAGCAAGGCGCGGCTAATTTCTAATTTACTCAATATTTTTTTCCTAACTTGCCCCAGTAACGCATGATTTTAATCTAGTGCGTTTATTGCAAACAATATATCGTTCTGATGATGTCATTAATATCCATCCGAGAAGCAAATTCTAATTTAGGAATATGTTATAAGTGCGGCCGGGTGGCAATTTGGTTTGTCGACATCGAGGTAAATTGCTCTGCTCCCACTGTAATTGGTTGTTAAAGTTCGGGAATCATGTAGATCAATGGTATTTGGTTGTTACGACAACTGCCTTCCACATTTTTTTTTTTTTTTTATGGGGGGAGGCAAAAATGGAATATATTCAATCCAGTCTCTCACCCCGTTTTACATTTTATTTTTATGAATTATTAATAATATTGTTAATCATTAAAGTACCCACAGAAAGCCCCTGGAGTGAAATAGTGTTGTGGTGGTATCATTCATTTATTATTATTTATTTTCCTGTTTATTATTTAACTATACCTATGCATTTATTTATTTTGTTTGTTATTATTCTTGTTGTTATAACCTTTATTTGTTTATCTATTTAATTATCATTCTCATAAGTATTTTTTTTGTATCCGACCTAGTTATGGACCAAAAGGTCTCCTGTTGGCATGGTGCTTATGGTAGTTATGGTGACTGTGTGTGTGTGTGTGTGTGTGTGTGTGTGTGTGTGTGTGTGTGTGTGTGTGTGTGTGTGTGTGTGTGTGTGTGTGTGTGTGTGTTTGTGTGTGTGTGTGTGTGTGTGTGTGTGTGTGTGTGTGTGTGTGTGTGTGTGTGTGTGTGTGTGTGTGTGTGTGTGTGTGCATATTATAGCACACACGTTGATGTACATCATTCTTCATAGATATATACAGATTTCTCAAATCTTAGCATATATCTGTGAATAAGCACAGAGTACTACCTAGGCTACAAAGATAGAAATTAAATAACTATCTTATATACATTTTATCTTAACATCACCATTTTCTCCCAAGTCAAGAAAGAGGAGACTTTACGAAAACGAATGCCATTTTTTTTTGGGGGGGGGGGTGTCAGCAAATGTGGCGGAGTCCAGATGGATCTGTCGTAATTGGAAGGAGTGACACTAAAAATAATGGGCTTTAGTCCTCACGTCTCCTTTGCAAGCTTTGCAATTGCATAATTGTTTCGCTCTGTGTGTCTGGAAGAAGAACGGGGAACCGTCTATCTATACTTATGGACTTCTGTTCCCTAATACTCGTTCCCCCTTATAAGGGAGGTAGCCAGTCAAGGTTGGCCCACCCTGCACCCATCCAACATTCATCCAATATCCATCCAACATCCATTCAGCATTCATTTGTTCTCTTCTTCATCTTAGCTCACCCATCCTCTGCATCATTGATTTTTTTTTTGTTTTTTGTTTTTTTGTGACGATGACGGCCATGCTTGGATCTAGATTAACTAGAACCCCATTCTGATCTAGCATCGAACCCCTCTAATACTTCCCTTTAAACCCAAGTATGCTGAATCACCGTGGCAAGAAGGATATCATTCATCTTAAGAAATCTTATGAAATAATTCTTTAATCGACACTGGCTACATAAACAAAAAAGATACTCGTACACTAATCTTAGGCCACCATTGTCTTTTATGCACTCTGATCATGAACCCGAAATCCAAGAGATCTTTCCTTCATCTCCTGAATCACCCATATATGGGCAATTTTCTACAGAGAACACGAAGATATTGCCAATAAAGAGGTACCGTGTACGACCCTAAATACTTTCTTAGGAGCTGACGCTAACGTTTACTCCCATCTCCCTTTCTACTCCCTCTCCCTCCTTCTTCCTCCCTTCCTACTCTCTCGCTCTCTCTTTTATTCTCTCTATTCTTGCTTCTTCTCTTACTATCTCTCACTCCTCCCTCCCTCCCTCTCTCCCCCATCACTGTCTTCCTTCCTACTCCCTCATCCTCTCCCTCCATCTCTCCATTTTCGTTCCCTCCTTTCATCCAATCCTCTCATTCATTAATTCCCTCCCTTCCTACTCCTCCCTCTCTTCCAACTCCCACGCTCTATTTCTAATCTCTCTCCTTCCCTATTTCTCAAATTTTATTCCCTCGTTCCCTCCCTTCATCTCTTTCTCTCATTACTTCCTTCTCTCCCTCCCTCCTTCTCTCTCTCTCTCTCTCTCTCTCTCTCTCTCTCTCTCTCCTCCATCAATCAATCCCTTCCGATTCCCTCGTCCTCTCCCATAATCTCTCAACTCTCGTTCCTTTCCTTCATCTCTCCCTCTTACCCCTTTCTCACTACTCCTATTTCTTACCCTTAATTCCCTTCATATTTGGTCTGGGTCCCACCAAGTGATTTCATTCAGTCGTGATATTAGTCTTAGGAAATAATAATAATAAATAAAAACAATAACAATGATAATAGTAACAACAATGATAATAATAATAATGATAATGATGATGATTGATATGGTTTAACGTCACAAACTCCCCCCCTATCGGAAGGCAAGGACGGTGCCCCTTACAGAGGACTTTGCAGCGTGGAATTCAATGAACCATGCCCTTGGTTGAACTTCGCCGGTGGCAGGATTCGAACCACCATCCCCTCGACCTTCGCCGCAAGCAATGACGCCCTAACCCGCTCAGCCAGTGAGCTTCACATAATAATAGTAAATAAAAATAAATAAATAAATAAATAAACAAAAATAAAAAATAATAAATATGAAAATAAATAATCAGTGCCAACCATAACCATAGCCTCAAGACTAGGCTAGAAGCGCTGGTAACCTACATTATACAGCACCATCACCAACAACAATCCTGTCACTATTTCATTTTCCTTCCAGACGGGTTTTTATTTCAATTGTGTCCTAACTAATCACAATTCTATTCACATTAAAAGCAGAATCTCGGCCGTAAGGAAGTTGATTATCTTTGATTAAACCTTCCCAAGCTGTCGTGGCTAATTCAAAGGCTTTATTCTGGCTAAGTTATTCTACTCACCTTCAGAGAATTCCTCTTGGGAGTCTACAGTTAAATGTCTTTCTATTATGTCCCCCCATTCTTTTCTTTCTGCTTTGTCCTCTCTTCCCTCTTTTTCCCCTATGTCCTCTTTTTCCTCTCTTCCGTCTCGGTCTTTTCTGTCCTCTCTTTCCTGTCTGTACTCTCTGGCGTCTCTTTCCTTTCTGTCCTCCTTTCCTCTTTTTTCCTCTCTGTTCTTCCTATTCTCTCTGTCCTCTTTCCTCTCTTCCCTCTCCGTCCTCTCTTGCTTTTTTTCCTCACTGTCCTCTCTTTCCTCTTTGTCCTCTCTGTCTTCTGTTTTCTATTTCCTCTCCTCCCTGTGCTCTATGTCATCTCTGTTCCCACCTCCCTCTATTTCTTCTTTTTCCTCTCTGTCCTCCTCCCTGTCCTTCCCTTCTCCTCTATTCTCTCCTCCCTCTCTTTCACCTCTTTCCTCCCCTTTCCTCTCTTTCTGCTCGATCCAAGTCGGCATCCTCCTTCTCATCACCCTCATCATCATCATCATCATCCGGAGTTCCCAAGTATTTTAATCACGGCTCTCGTTCTTACTTCCTTCCTTCAACTTTGTTGGTTTTACGTCACCATTCGCGCCAACACTCTCCCTCATCCCTCTCCTTCTTGAGTGCCGGGGCAGTCGCGGAAACGAGCCGGGAGTTCCCAAAGTGCAGGTAATAGAGAAGTACGAGGGAAGAAAGCGAGTGTGGAGGCAATAAAAATAATGGGTCGTGGAAGAGACAGATGAAGAATGCGAGGAGGTGGTTTGCAGTGAGGACTGATTTGTGATTTGTGATAAAAAATGTGTGGTTTGCAACATGTGACGTGTAATTTGTAATTTATGTACATATACTGTTTCTATGTCACTACGTGTATACAAATTTGCTACACACACGCACACTCATCTACATATGAACACTCATCTACACACGAACACTCATATACACACGTACACATATCTACACTTACACACACTTATCTATACATACACACTCATCTACACACGAACACTCATATACACACGCACACATATCTACACTTACACACACTTATCTATACATACACACTCATCTACACACGCACACACATCTGCACACGCACACTCACCTGCATATGCATACATATCTATACACACACTTATCTATGCATACACACTCATCTACACACGCACGCTCATCTACACACGCACACTCATCTACACACGCACACTCATCTACACACGCACACTCATCTACACACGCACACTCATCTACATACGCACACTAATCTACACATGCACGCTCATTTTCACACGCACACCCATCTGCACACACACAATTATCTACACATTTCTACACACGTACATTCATCTACACACACGCATTCATACACACAAACGAGGGAGAGAAGGGGAGAGAGAAAATGGGAGATGGAGAAGGGGGGAGGAAGAAGGGGAGAGGGAGAAAAGGAGAGAGAGAAGGGGAGAGGGAGAAGGGGAGAGGGAGAAGGGGAGAGGGAGAAGGGTAGAGGGAGAAGGGAGAGGAGAAGATAGATGAAGAGGAACGGTGAGGACGAAAAGGGAGAGAAGAAAGAAAATGGAGAGGAGAGAGAATGGACGGAGAGAAATCGCTTGATTGTTTATATGGTCAGATAACAAACATACATACATACATACATACATACATATACCAAGGCTTTTTCCCCCTTCCAAAGATAACAAACATACATACATACATACATATACCAAGGCTTTTTCCCCCTTCCAAAGATAACAAACAATTAGATAATACACGTGTTTGTCATCCCTTCTTCTCCCCTATTGCGATACTTTCCCGTGATTATGCAATGTTCTTCATACTTAACCACGTTGGTATGTTATTAAGGCAACAGTATACACCATGGAACATGCACAAAGACATGGACACGTGTATTGTTGGCATGGTATCAGACATATGCATAATTCATTTACATACCTATTATGGTTCATCTATGCGTTTCCTCACCACATCCACACAGGGCCATCAGAGGTATTAATTTTTTTTTCTTTCTTTTTTTCTTTTTATTGGCTGGGCACCAGTACTTACCTGAAAAAAGAAACGAAATAAATTTAATATAATTTTCTCAAGATATTTAGTGAAGTCATTCATAAAGCAATAGGGATCAAAAACATCAGGAACATCATTCACTTCATTTTGAAAGAGATGACGACATTTTAAACAGAAAGAAGGGTCGCCGTGAAAGTGAAGCGGCCTTGCTGTGGATGTACTGTGCCTTGCTGCATTGCTTCTGACCCGGGCAGTGGGCGGGAGTCAGGGATAACCCTTCATCCACGTGGAGCATGAGAAGGAAACGAGAGTGGTGGATGGAAGTGGAATGAGGAGGAATGGGGGGGGGGGTCCTTGACTGGCTACCTCCCTTGTAAGGGGGAAAACCCTTGGTAAATAGAATCTGCTTTAATTATATTTAGGAGACTGATGCAATCAATTGTAATGAATTTGCATGCCTTATTATCAAAAACTTCCTGTCCAGAAGATACACGTCAATCGTTTTATTTGGGGTTGCTTTTGTGCATGGCACATATTGCCGTGTTCACATTTTTTTCTTACATTGTTGTAATATATAATTCATTTCCTAGGCCATTAGAGACTTCTGTCTATGGATAGTTATTCAATTTTGTGGAAACTGGCGCAATCTCTAGTTTTAAATTCATACTTTTTTTTGTTAGAATGTTCTTAGCTAAACATTTCATTCTTTCAGTGACTGCACGATATCATTGTCATGTTCAAATTCTTGTATTTCCCTTGCTGTAACACAATGTTTCTCTTCTAGACCATTTGAGTCTTCTGCCTAAGAATAATTTGGTCGATGGAAGCACAGAGACTAGACTCTGTTAGCAATCTCTTAGGTTTTATTTTATCAAAATGATGTAAACACATATACACACACATGTACCCAAACATAAACACTAACATACACACACACACACACACACACACACACACACACACAAACACACGCACATAAGAACATAAGAATGAAAGAGACTGCAAGAGACGATAAGGCCTACACTAGGCAGTTCCATGTCCATTACCACCAATCATCCCCATCTATAAAGTTATCTAACCTCTTAACACAACTGATCGTTTCAGTGCTCACTATAGGGTTACTAACTATTCCATTATTTGACAATTATATTGGTAAAACATTCTTGCCTATTTTCTTCTTAAATCTAAATTTGACAAATTTAAATACATTACTTCGAGTCCTGCCCTGTTGTCTTAGTATGATGACCTTGTCTGAATCACCCTTGTCAAAGCCTTTGATCCACTTCAGCACCTCTATTAGATCACTTGAACACCTCTATTAGAATACACTTTCCAGAGAGGGTAAATTTATGTATCTAAGCCTGTCCTTGTAAGGTAAATTTCTGAGTCCATGTATCATTTTGGTCATTCTCCTCTGTACTGATTCTAGCAAATATTCATTTTATGAGAAGCAGACTAAAATTGTACAGCATAGTCAAGGATGGGTCTAACTAACGACAGATAGAGTTTGATAATTACATCTGCACTTTTATTCGTACCATCCTAGCAATGAAACGTAAAATACTGTTAGCTCTATTCCTGGCGCTAATGCACTGTTTCCTGGATTTAAGGTCAGGATTCATTAGCACTCCTAAGTCTCGCATTCAGTATTATCTAAAAAGGTGTTATCTAAGCTATATCTGCTTTCTGGGTTGTGTAAACACACTGCACTTTGAAATGTTGAAATCCATTTGTTATTTCACCGACTATGTGAACAATTTGTTAAGATCTTTCTGCACTATCTCAACGCCACCTCATGACCATATTTGGTGTCCTATTTTAGTACCGTCCGTAAATTTATTAACATCACTAAAAGTCCCACTGTCCAAGTCGTTAATATACACAATGAACAATAAAGGACACAAAACCGAGCCCTGGGGAACTCCACTAGTAACACTCCCAAATTTATATTTTACACTGTTAATGGTGACCCGCTGTTTTCTGTCACTGATCCATGCTCTAATCCATTCAGACACTTTTCCTCCTATGCCATGGGCTTTGGCTTTATTTAGTAGTCTCTGATGGTGCACCTTGTCAAACGTTTTGCTAAAGTCAAGGTAAGTAACATCGCAACTATCTTTGTTTTCTGACACCTTGTATACATTAGCTCAAAAATATAGAAGATTAGTTACACATGACTTACCTTAGGTGAACACATGTTGTGGATCACGAATCAAATTGTTTCTCGATGCATGCACACACATGCACACATGTATACATGCATACGTACATACATATACATACACATATACACATACTCATACACACGTTCGCACACACACAGACACACACACAATATATATATATATATATATATATATATTATATATATATATATATACATATATAAACATACGTACATACATACATACATACACACACACATACACACACACAAACATACACACACAACCGACCGAACGTTCGCACATATATCTTTCTGTTCAATGTAACGGATGTTCACCTTTATGATTCCTTAATGACCAAATGTGATTTTCCGCCATGAGTCTCGCTCCATTATATATTCCCCGTTTGGGTTTTACGTCATCATCAAAGGTTCTATTAAGTACTTAATTACCTTCCCTAGTATGAACCTAATTTTCCCGCTTAATATATTACCATTTTTTTTTTTTTTTTATCTGCGTGGATTCCCGTTCTGTCTCCGTTCCCACGTTCAAAAGGGGGAAAGACTTTTATGGTTGTATGGATGTATATTCATTACCATCACGTGTTGTATTATTTCAATATTTCCATGTCTATGTAAGCAATTATTATTCGAATATACTCACTCGCGCACGCACAAACACACAGAGACAGTCACACACAAACACTCGCATATGCACACTTACGCACGTGTATGTATGTACGTATGTATGTGTGTATGTATGTATGTATGTATGTATGCATGGATGGATGTATGTATTTATGTATGTATGTACGTACGTATGCATCCATGTATTTATGTAAATATGCACGCATCTATGTATGTATGTATGTATGTATGTATATCACTTTCTACTGATCTAACACAGGTACGAGTACTCGTGTAGACACAATCTAATCCAGAGGAGAGGCTAGGGAATTTCAGGCCGCGAGTGTCGTAATATTGGCCCCTGAAACCACACAGGCTTTAGGCATTAGTGACTATAGGCTTTGAGAGTCGTCAAGATAACTGAAACACCATTTCTCTTGGAGCCCCATTCACGGTACGATCTGGTCTTGAGGTCGCTGGACGGATCTGGTCGGATCCGATCAGATTGGATCGTATATGTACTGATTTTGGATTCTCCGACTGACATGTATGTGTGTATGTATGTATGTATGTATATATGTATGTGTGTATGTATGCATGTATGTATGTTTGTATGCGTGTATGTACGTATGTATGTATGTATGTACGTATGTATGTACGTATGTATGCATGCATGTATGTATGCATGTATGTATGTATGCATGTATGTATGCATGCATGTATGTATGTATGTATGTATGTACAGTATATATGTATGTATGTATACTGTATATGTATGTATGTATGTATATATGTATGTATACTGTATATGTATGTATGTATATATGTATGTATGTATATATGTATGTATGTATATATGTATGTATGTATCTATGTACGTACGTATGCATCCTTTACTCTATTGGACTTCAGACACAAGTGTACTCAATCTTCGCTCTACCTTTCCATGGGTCTCCTGTATTACATTTGCACAATTCAACCATTCAACCATGCTACTATCCTATCAGGCATACTATTCACATCCAATAGGACACCCTCTTCATCATCAGCCTATTAGTGTTTCCTAGTGATTCGCCTTCGGTGACCTAGGAACCATCAACAGCCTGTCAATAACGTCGTTATCTATTTGTGATTGACGTTGGGTCGGTTCACGAGTTTCCTGAATATCAATGTTTTCGTTTCCTTGTCTTTGTTCCCTCTTTCTTGTATTTTTAGGTTTTATTTTTATTTTTTTTTCTGTTTTTTTTTTCTTCCTTCGTTTCTTTATTCTCCATCATATTTTTTATCTTTTATATATTTTTTCTTCTTTATTTTTTTTTCTCTCCTCGTCTTCCTTTTTTTTTTTCTCTTTCTGTTTTTTTTTTCTTTTTTTTTCTTTTTTTCATTCATTTCTTTCTTCTGGAACAATGACGGAGATTCATGTGGTGGTCTAGCGAACATAACATAAGAGCAAAGGAACATAAGAATGAAGGAGACTGCAAGAGACCATAAGGCCTACAATAGGCAGTTCCATATCCATCACCACCTATCATCCCCATCCATAAAGTTGTCTAACCGTTTCTTAAAACAACTGATAGTTTCAGCGCTCACTACATGGTTACTAAGTGTATTCCATTCGTTGACCACCCTATTAGTAAACCAATCCTCGCCTAGTTCCTTCTTAAATCTAAATTTGTCCAGTTTAAATCCATTACTTTGAGTCCTGCCCTGTTGTCTTAATATGATGACCTTATTTGACCCACATGAACACCTCTATTAGATCAACCTACACTCTTCATCTTTCCAGAGAGACCAACGTCGAGGAGGATCATCTCCCCACCTCAAAAACCTTTGAATATTTTCGCTTCTTTCTATAAAACAGCCATTTTCCTACTCATTGAAATTCATACATTTTTGCGCGCATTTCCCGTATACAACGATAATGCAATTTGCAATTATTCCAAGTTGAAATTACAAGTTGCGATTTCAATAAATTAACCTATAGGTTTGCAAATCCCAAAGAAAACAAGATTTGTGAGCTGTTATCCAATCACGTCCAGTCCCCATCAATCATGGTCGAATATAGAGTCCAAGCTTAATTGCTTTGGCAATCACTCAAACGCTGTTCAGTCCACGTTTCAGCACACATGAACTTTCACTCCAACATTAGATTAACCGAACCAACATATATATATACATACATACATACCCATATACACACATACATAAAACATACAGATATGCATATACGTACACATATACATCCATATACACAAATACATGCATATATACATACCCATACACACACATACATAACACATATACATACATACATACATACACATCCATATACACACATACATCACACATATACATCCATATACACACATATATAACACATATACATACATACATACATACATACATACATACATACATGAATACATACATATATATACATCCATATACACACACACATAACACATATACATACATGCATACATCCATATACACACATATATAACACATAAATACATACATACATACATATACATACATGAATACATACATACATATATAGTCCATACATACACACACATTCATGTATATTACAAAAGACTACTATGCGCATTATTCTAATATATTCAATTCAATTTTCACGATTTTCATTGGATATATTTTCTGGAAATAAATATAGCGTTGTATGCTTTATTTAGTTACGTTTATTGTGATAAAGACTTCTAAGTGAAAATATACCCAAATATCATTGTCGTGTACCAGCCCACCAGCCAACCGCTATTTGTTTATCGCTTTAGTAGACGAACTGAAAGAAACAGATTTATTGAGATTTAAATAACTGGACTGCTTTTATTATGAAATCTTGTGATATCCGTCTTTCGGGGTCCAGAAACACGGGCAGACAAACTGAACCCAACAGATATTTTTGTGGTTTAAATCCAAGATGGGATATTGAATGCCTTTCATGTTTTCTATATCTTAGGGGTTTTACTGGATCAGTCACTCGACATTCTTTTAAACAAATAAAAAATAAGAACATAAAATTAGATAAGAAGAAATAAAATAAATATATAAAAATAGATAAATGAATGAATAAATAAATGGATAAATAAATAAATAAATAAAATTTAGATAATATCTAACTTATACTCTCTCTCAGTTCTTCAACTGGTCTTTCAACTGGTCTTTCAACTGGTCTTTCCACCTCTACGATCCATCTTTTTCAGTGGGATATTGTCCCAAACGATACAAGCGCTGGTTATCTCCGAAAAAAAAAAAACTAAAAATAATTTGGTGATGAATAAAAAATAATAAACAATAATAACAAATGATAAACTATTTATTTCTATGGCGAAATCTTACTAACAGTCTTTTAGGCCTCAGAATTACGATAGATTGCGATCAAACCAAACAGGAAGTTTGAATAAAGACGAAGAATCCAAAAACAGGTCAAAGAACAGATGGACCAATCAGAGGCTTGGGCAATATTCTAAACAACCAATAGGAGACGCGGTTTAGCTTCTTGAAGTGCAAATCTGGAACGCGTACGTCGGGCAGCTGGACTCAGGTGGTTACACGCTTACCGTGAGCCAATAACGGAATAGAAGCCCAGAGGGGTAAAATGAAAATAAATAAATGAATAAATAAATAAATAAAATAAATAAAAAGATAAATAAATTAATTGATTAATAGATATATAAATGAATACATGAATATGAAAAAATAAAAACAACAAAATACATACACATATATATACAGAAGGCTTTTCTCCCTTATAAGGGAGGTGGCCAAAGTCAAAATGCATAATTCCACTCCCATCCACTTCATCCCCACCCGCTCCACTCCCATTCACGCCCGTCCCCCTCTCCCTCTTTCCTCGGATCCTACCGGATGACACTTCATCCTGGCACCTCGAGAAGAAATTAATAAATAAATGCATAAACAAGTATATAACAACTAATAAACAAATACATAAATGAATAAACAGATAAACATGTAGACAAACATTAGACAAATAAACAGGTAAAAAATAGAATATAAAAAAACACTAAGGCCAATAAACAAACTGAATTTGGGATTCACTT
>NC_134790.1:22699639-22704639 GCF_046742065.1 Oratosquilla oratoria
AAAGAGAAATTGGTTCTAAGGTGTTAGAACAAGAGAAATTGGGGGTTGACAAGGGTAAACTAGGAAAATGGTTTAACAAAGGGAATGTCATTCAGAGTGGGAGAAGAAAGGTGAGGCGTCTACGGTAGGAGTCGCTAAGTAGTTGAGGCCAAAGTCTCCGCTTTTGCCCTATTGTGCTCTTTGGAAACTACTTGGAGTCAGAAAGAAGCGCGGAATTCGAGCCCACGACTAATCGAATGCGAGACCAGCACGATTCCGATTACGCCACCTACGCACAATTGAAACTGGAAGAGATGCCGATAAGTTAATATAATTATAGTAGACATCAAAAGAGGTGTGGCTTTGACACCTAGCTTAGCCCTCTAGTGTTCTTTGGCATAGAACTTCGATACAAGTTCCACTGCAGTTTTCGAAGAAAAATTACTGAATCCTCCCTGATTAACAATATTCCGAATTCTAATACCTCCAAAAGCCAGTGGTCCCCAGACTGCATAATTTGGATGGCTGCAAAGAAATCCATCTCAAAAGCAGCCGGAATCGACCTCACCATCATTCCACCTTCACCCTGACCTCATCAAGGACATATAACCTGAGTCCCCCCCCCCTTTTTCCCTGTCCCCAAATATACCCCTCTTAGATATATTTATTCTCACACTCTACACTATGTATCATTATGCTCAAGAGGACTACAGATAGTGGTCGAAATATACAGATTTTCTGTTCATCTTATCTCATTCTCCGACAGTGGGTTATATATATATATATATATATATATATGGCCTATACAATCAACCTTACTCAAAAATGGGGTGGTCCACGATATAATTCTAATTGAAATAGTACTGGTTCACACGACTACTCATACGAAGTAAACTATCTTCATACCCACTGGTTTGTAACCTATCTTTTGTAATAAAGTTTTAATATACAGCACACAACATCTATACAAGAGGCACGAGTAGGACAATGTAAAACGAGACGTCCCTGATCTACATCACTGTCAACTGGACTGACATTTGCATAGATATCTTAATGAACACACACACACACACACACACACATATATATATATATATATATATATATATATATATATATATATATATATATATGTATATGAGTTCACTGTAAACCCACTATCGGAGAAAAAATAACGGAAATAAAGAGAAACTGTATATTTCGACTACTATCTGTAGTCCTCTTCAGCAGAATTCTTCTGCTGAAGAGGACTACAGATAGTAGTCGAAATATACAGTTTCTATTTCCGTTGTTATTTCTCCGATAGTGGGTTTACAGTGAACTTTTATAAATGTGTTATAACATACCTATCTCCAATATATGTATATTATATATATATATATATATATATATATATATATATATATATATATATATATATATATATATGTATAGTTAATGAAACAAATAATTCAGCATTTGTTGGATTCCGGTTCTGGTATCTGGTGAAAAGAGACATTTAATATGCGTTACATATTACATTTAAATTACATTTCGTATACTTTAATTTTATCTGAATTTATATTCAAATACAAGCACATGTTAGCAAAGGGTAATCGAACTTATTTCACAGCTGTATATAACATATATGCACGCATACGTATATATACAAAAGTGTGTGTGTGTGTGTATAATGTACAAGCGTATATGTATGAATATCCTTATGTATGTATGTATGTCTCCAAATTTCCTGATGATACAAAACTGTGCGGAATAACAAATTATCACTTAAACCAATTAGATATTCAAGATTTAGATAAACTACAGCAATGATCTGAAAATGGCTAATGAAATTTAATCCAAGTAAATGTAAGGTCATGCACATGGGTAAAAATAAGTACGATTACAAGTTAATTGGAAATTCGTTAACAAAAGTGGGAAGTGAAAAGGATCTTTGCGTAGTCAAATAATCTATGAGGTGTATTTCCGCCTTAGAGAAGGCAAATAAGTTTCTAGGAGTGATTGCGCGATATTTCGATATTAAAAGTCTATCCATCACAAGCTATATAAATCGTTAATTCGTCCTCATTTGGAATATGCTGTTACTGTATGGTCACTGAATCTCATTAAAGACATTAACAGATTAGAGATAGTACAATGGCGAACCACAGAATTGATTCCAAATATCAGAAATAAATCATACAAGAATAGATTGAAACGTAAATCTATTTTCCTTTAGAAAGCGTAGGGCATTGACATAAAAAGTGACGAAATTTTTACAATGAATGCAAATCAGACAAGAAATAATTGTCTCAGGAGGTAGATTTAATTTGGAAGTGGGTAGAAACAACCTCGCCAATAGTGTAGTTAATAAATGGAATAACCTTACTGCAGAGGCAGTGCAATGTTGTACAGTTCGAAGTTTTAAGATTCGTGTAGATAAACACATAAGCAATATTCCGTAATGCCTACCATTTATCTTATTTTATCTATTCATTTATTATTATTTATGTTTGATTATATATTTATTATATATTAAAAATTCATTTTATTTTTCTGTTTATCATTTATCATTATCCACTTATTCATTTTATTGACTTATCTATTTATTTATTTACCTAATTATATAATTTTCCCATATCCAACTTACTTATGGTTCAAAAAGTCTTCGGTCGGCATGCTATTCCTCTGAGATCCTTTGTATGATATACGCACGATTTATAAACGATACATGTACATATGCATGCATGTACACATTTCCTCTACTTACATGTAACCATATTCATATCCTTTACAGTCGAACCGTATTAATGCCAAAATCGAAAACTATTACTTTATCACTAAAATCATTCTTGAGGGCAATAGATAATTAATTCAGGTTTCATGCATGGCTTCATGAGCAGCCTGCCTCTCCGTGTTCCCCACACTCAGCATTATTACATATTCCATGTTCATCGCATATATATTGTATATTGGTGATCATATCTAGGAAATGAACATCCTAGATAAGAGATATAGGACGGAGTATTTTAGCCATGTAAACATCTAGAAATCATCTTGCCCCTCTCTTTGCCTGTATGAAAGCTTCAAGTTGGCTTATGGCGATTTTATGCAAGTGAGAGACGAAACTGTGGTCCGAAGGGGTTCCAAGCAAGTCACTATAATTCTATGGTCTTAGATTCAGACTCCAGTTGAATAAAATTGTCATACACTCATACACTACCTTGAACATCTCTATATCGTACGTCATTCCAATGATCCAATGAAATCATTGGATATCGGCCTACAATGAATGAAAACTAAGATATAAGGTTAGGAGGCTACGCCAGGAGGCGCGTAGCTGCGGCCGAAGCCGCCACCTTTGCTCTATTATGCACTTAGACTATTGGGGTAGGTAAGCCACTGCTGGGAATCGGAGAGAAAGAAGTGCGGGACTCGAACCCACAAATTAGTGAACACGAGACCAGAATGCTTCTGATTATGTCACCAGCGCAGATAATATTATGCATAGTAATTCACATGGACAATACATTCGCCCTTGCAATATTGAGTGTACAATATATCTCATACTAGAGCACAAGGGGCCTATTGAACTATATCCCTTTTGATTTTATATGAATTTGAACAATTCATAAATGAAATAAATGATTAACGTTTGAACATAAAGATACAGACTCGAGCAGCTAAAAGGATAAACAAATAGATTGTATTTATAAATAAATGTATGCGTAAAGAGTGAAAATTGCATAGATGAATTAGGTAAAGAATATATCAGACGAACAGATAAATCCATAGATTAATTAATCAACAGATATGGACACACAGCGATCAAATGAATAGCCTTGTGATGAGATCATGAGATGAAGCTAAAAGTATAGAGAAATCCCTTTGTAAATCCCTTTGAATCAATACTGTAGATATAAAGTTTGTATTTACATCATACGCGCGCGCGCATACGCACACGTACGCACACACACACACACACACAAGCACTTTATTTCATGACTAAATTTCATATTTTTACATCTCAAGTTATCTTCTTATATATACATATCATAAGGAACGTTTAACTGATATTGTTTTTTTGTTTTTCTATGATGATTCCTGGTCTGCAGCAAGTGTCTTACTGACTGGACGCCGCGAGATGATAAGTGTAGAAGAGACAGAGCAGACAGATGGAGGAGGGACGAAACAGAGAAGTTTACAGGAGTGACGTGGCAGAGGTTACCACAGTCATGTGACTCATGGAATGGTGTGAGAGAGGCCTTTGTTCAGCAGTGGACTCGAAATTGCTGATTACTGACTGGCTGAATGACGCAGAGATCGTTGCTGGGCTGACACGTCTATTGTAAACAAAAAGTGTCACTTTTGTTGTACCTTTATCTTTAATCCCAACAAGGAGTGCTGACTTCACTGTCAGTATTTGGTTGGATTGTTTTTCAAAAAGTAAAAGAGAATTGTCTGGAATCGAAATGCAAAATTTTTACATCTGTAACAGAAAAGTGAGAAAAAAGGAGGTTAAACGGTGATTGCTTTTTCATCCTTTCAGATTGGAGAGGACTCACGAGTATATAGAATAGGTTTATGGGCAAAGAGTTTTTTCCTTTCTTCTTCTGACGTGTAAAAAAGCCAAAATGCCGAAGTAAAGGTCACCTCCATGACAAAAACCACGACTTGCTGGTGTTGAGGTACCGCAAACTATCGTTAAGTAAGTTGTCTGAATTCGAGTTCCAACCCTGGGTTGAAAAGCATAATACAACAAGCCTTTATTCCGGCTCTGACGGACGAGTTTTGTGCGTGTGCGTTTGTGAGTGTGTGTGTGTGTGTGTGTGTGTGTGTGTGTGTGTGTGTGTGTGTGTGTGTGTGTGCACGCGTGTGTGTGTGTACATGTGTATGTGCGTGTGTGTGTGTGTGTGTGTGTGTGTGTGTGTGTGTGTGTGTGTGTGTGTGTGTGTGTGTGTGTGTGTGTGTGTGTGTGTGTGTGTGTGTGTGTGTGTGTGTGTGTGTGTGTGTGTGTGTGTGCGCACGTGTGTGTGTGTCTA
>NC_134790.1:22712139-22722139 GCF_046742065.1 Oratosquilla oratoria
TCTCAGACATTTCATCTCAAATATATTCAATTTTTTCCTCTCTGCCTCTCTTAAATTCCAAGTCTCTGCCCTATACTGTCGGCACAATTACCCCTTCATTTAATCTCTTTACATTTCCAAATGCCTATTTCTCATTACACTTTTTAATCCCCCAAAGCATTTACTTGCTTCTCTCTGTCACATCCTTAGCGTGGATAGAATCCTGTGGTTGTGCTGTGTCACACCCTTGTGTGAATACAGTTTCCTATTTGTAATTTTAAGGCATGCCTTGCGTGAATATATGCTATAAAATTGTAATATATTCCCTAATGTGTATATATGTATTTCTTGAAATATTATGCATTGCGCAATACCCGTCTGTTAAATCACCCCCATCACGTATTATCAGAATACGCCAAGCTGAGAAACGTATCATGATTTGGCGGGAAAAGCTAACTCTGCTTTCCCATTAGTTGAGGATCTTTAAACTGTCATTTCACGTAACGTTGTGCCATTCTTGAGACGTCGGCTCCCATTCCCGGAGTATAAAAGGCCAAGCAGAAGGTGACCCAGGGAGATACCAGACAGCAAGTGAGCAGAGACAGCTCCAGAACGAGAAAAGAACCGAGAAGAGAAGAAAAGAAGCTGACGCCCAGGGCCCATCTGAATTTACGTAGAATTTCTTCTACCGTAGTCGATTACAATTCCTCTAAACAAGTCCTTTGGACCACAACTACTGCCTATCTCCAGGCGAAGTGCAAAACCTTCGTGTATTTCTCGAATAGTATCGGACATTCTCCAGATTGCTGCTTGACTACAAGCGACTAGACGCTCTCCCTCTTTTATTTTCTTTGTTTACGAAACATCATCCACTGTCTTACTTGTTCCCGACTACCAGAAGCTTCTCCTACCAGAAGAACTTCCAAAAGCTTCCCCTACCAGAAGTTATCGTTCATAATATTCACCTCAAACTACCTATTTGTCCCCCGAGACCGTAGGTGCGGCCTCAGCAACCGGCATCAAGACTCGTCTACACCATAATCAAGACTTTGTTTCGCCCACCTGGACTTTGGTGTTGCAAACATAAACAAACTCAATAATTGCTTGGTAATTAACTTAATCTATTCCCTGTCATATGCTTTGACACATTGTTATTATTCTCATTTATCTTATGTTATTTTTGTTCTTGTAATAATATCTAATTTTAACGAAGAGTTTAATCATCCTGCCTGAATTCCCTGTCACTCGTCCCAAATGCGCATGGTCTTAATTTTTCTTTTTTTTCTTTTTTTTCTTTTTTGTGTCGCGACTAGCCTGACCCATAGGTGAGTCGTGACACTATCAATCTACACATTACCTCCACCTCCACTCCTCCCTTTCCTTCCACATGCGACCCCAAATACCTAAAACTATCCACTTCCTCCAGCCTTTCCAAATTCCTACTTTCCTCTTCACTTGTACATCTCATCGCCTCATTTTTACCCACATTTCCCTTCAACTTTCTCCTATCATAACTTCCCAAATCATGTCACTAATTTCCTTAATTTCCTCTATGACCCTGCTGCAAGCACAGTGTCGTCAGCAAACAACAATTGGCTCACTTCCCACTTTTTCCACTTTCCTTAACCATAATCAGTGCCCCACCCATAACCCTCTCCTTTACCTCCCGCACCACCCCATTCATGTACACATTGAAAAGCAATGCTGACATGCCGCAATCCCATCTGTACCTCAAACCACCCGTTCTCTACATTTCTAATTATAACAGAGAGTCTACTACTTTCGTAAAAACTCTTGACTGCCCTTAAATTTACCCCCGATCCTATACATCTAAGAAAAGAAAAAAAAAACAGTGGCTTGATGACTTCTCGTAGGAATTTCCCCCATAGAACTACAGATAGCAGGAGGGTAGTATTGTATCTTACCCTACCACAGGGGAGGGGGCGGCAGGCGAAAATGGAAATATATATTCAGAGAAGTGGTAAGGACAGTATAAAGAGTGGGGGAGGGACAGCATAACGGAGGAACAGTGGCAGTACAATAAACTAGCATAATTTCTCTATGAATAAATGTTTCTTCCAACACAGACAAAACGATGTGTAGCTCTGATTCGTAGGGGCGCCCCATACAGATCCTAAAGTATCAGCTGCATGCTACTGAGCAGGTTTTTACCGTACAACAGTATGCAGCCAATACCCCAAACTGGGGCCAATACCCAAAACGTACATACACACGTACATATATACGTATGTATCTACGTATATATGAATCTGTATGAATGTGTGTATGCATGTATTTATGTGTGTCTATATATGTATGTATATATGCTTGCATGTATGTATATGTATGTATATATGCTTGCATGTATGTATATGTATGTATGTATATATGTATGTATGTATGCATGTATGTAGAAAGGATATGGTCGCGAAGAAAAACCGACACTAGGGATAGTGTTTTTTTTTTTATTATTATTATTAGCACATCAAGCAAAACAGCTTAATTAGGCAAGTTAATCAGGGGAGCCTGGGGTTTGTTTCTTAATTTTCTAGATTAAGAGTGAGATGCGCTTGGAGAAGACTGTAGGAATATTCTAAGCTAAACGACATTGGTTTTCTAAGAACGAGAAAAGATGCTGAGGAATCAAAATGTTGAATTTTTGTTTCAAACCACTTTGACATCGAGAGATTACGAACAAAAAAGTCACTCGATTTTGACATATTTTCTACTAAAATGGACAAGGAATGGATTAAAATAATAAATTTAACAAATTGGTGGACAGTATTAATATAGTTGTAACCCGACGGGACATGTTAACACTTACTTATTTACATACACACATTTACACAAACGCATGCATTTACACACATATACACACAAACATATTTACACAAGCACAAACACACACACACAAAAACACAAACAGTTTTGTATGCATCCGACAAAATGTTTCCAATCGGATTGGATGTTTTTTCATTATAGCTCAATATACCAGTACAGCAAGCTCCATCAACCGAAGACACAGTCTCACAAAGGACTGAAATTAGCTCCGGTGAGTAATACCTGATTTGATGACTTGGAAGAAAGTTCAGAATATGTTTTGGCAGTAACAAGTTCATGGGATCCGGCAACAGACAGCGGATGCTTCACCGCCCGGATTGTTGCCAAATAGGCGACAAACAACAATAGGTCAGTCTGACATCTGGTTGAATCCGAAACAACGGGATAAAATCATCCGGGTACTCAAAGTAACCCCCACCACACCCCCACTTTCCTATTATTTATTTATTTATTTATTTTGTCAATAAAGTAGTAATCTGGACATGTCCCAAATATCTCTTATTAGGTCCCTGGTACACAAAACGTTTACAAAAGTACAATTATCCGCGGAAGATTGACATTCCACATTTCAAATTTCAGCTCGGCCAAGGGCAGAAAGTGTATCTAATATTACAATATAATATTACTACATACTCAATAGAGTATACATTATTATTGTTCTAAAATTATATAATGTTAGCCTGACCTCAACGTTAATTTACCGAAGAGAAATTCCAAGGTTGAAATGCCAAAGCTTCAACTGTTATAAACATTTACTGTATATGAGCATTGGCTGGCTTCAGCTTCTGCCATTACTCTTTATAATAACATCAAAGATAGTTCCGTTATCCTAACTGCTTATAATGAAATTATTATTATCATCATCGGTATTCATTTGTATGTTATCAAAAGCAAATTATGCTTGTTCTACGTGTATTAGCATCATGGGAGTTGTTACTGATGTTGTTTTGAATAAAAAAAAAGAATTCTAAGTCGTCATCGTCATCATCATCATGACTGTTACCATTATTTCTGTTTTACATAGCCCAAATAATAAATACAATTCATGTCCCTCATGATTTTAATCCCCAGCATTTGATATGGAATTATTATGGTACATATTCCCCGTTAATTCTACTGATTGAAATATAACACACATGCTGTCATCGATCACTGATCCCATTTTCTATGAGTGGCAAAGCCTTTGTCGACATAGAGGCCAACAATTGTCAACATAATGGGAGATTGGAAATTTACATTAAACTGAAAACCTCACCAATCGGATGCTATAAAGAGCTATGGTATTTGAATCTATAGAGACACTGGAATTAGTTTTAGAATTCCTCTCAACTTGTTCAGAATAATTTGCAATTTCCCCCTTCATCATTTCTATGATTTTACAAAGATCTTACTTTATATTCAATAATCTAGAAAAAAAATCAGTCATTACCAAAAAAAAATCATAGGAAAATATTAATTCTATACAACATGAGAATAATAAATTAACTGTTCCCTCAAAGTAATAAAAACTAGACAAATAAATAAATATAAAGTGAAGCTTTATATCATCCAACTAAATTTCTTTTGCACTAAGTGAAAAGAACGAGATAAAATATGAAAAAATAGATGTGTTCAAAGTCACCTAACACATAGCCTAGCTGACTTCAAAAACTCCCCGGAAATTTATAAAAAAAAAAATAATAATAATAATAAATGAAAAAAAAAATCCATTAGCGAGCACCTACAATCACTAGCGGCGGCGGCGGCGGCGGCGGCGGCGGCGGCGGCGATGATGATGATGATGATGATGATGATGATGATGATGATGATGATGATGATGATGATGATGATGATGATGATGATGATGATGATGATGATGATGATGATGATGATGATGATGATGATGATGATGATGATGATGATGATGATGATGATGCATCATCATCATCATAATAATAATAATAATGATAATAACAAAAATAATAATAATAACAAAAATAATAATTATAATAAAACCGTGACCATTGTCAAGATATTGAATGCAACGAAACTGTCCGCCAGAGAAGAGAAGGGAAAGGAAAAGTTGGGAAGGGAAGGGAAGGGAAGGGAAGGGAAGGGAAGGGAGCGTGGCAACAAACCTCCAAGTAAGAATGCATGCTATCTTGTCGCTTCCTTGACAGCAGCTGCAACTTTTTCACGTTGCAGAATGTGGAATCAAGATAAAAGTAAAAGTCATAGGAACACATCCACCTAAACTCGAACACACACACACACACACACACACACACACATACACACACACACTGAATGCTATGAGAGAATTTGTTTATATGAGCTAATCTGGGAAGATTGTTTATAGGACACGTTAGTCCGGGCTAGGTAAGGTCATGTCATGTCACATCGGGTCAGGTCATATCGAGTAAGGTCAGGGCAGGTCAGGCTAAGCTAGGACAGGCTCGGCTAGGTTAGGTTGGATGAGGCTAGGCTAGGCTTGGTTAGGCTAGGTTAGGCTTGGTTATTCTAAGTTAGATTAGATTAGATTAATTTAGGTCAGGCTAGGTTGGGTTAAGCTAAGTTAGGTCAAGCTATGACACCCCTACGTACCAGAGTCACTCCGTATTCTTATATTATTGCTAACTAGTCTCTTCCTAAAAAGAATAATTATAATTATCTCAACTTCCACTGTCCCTGTTTTTCTGCTACACCGCTTAAGTCTTTCCTCTAATTCCTCTCCTTCGACGCGATATTTTCCTTATGGATAGAAGCGCTGGTTACTGCCGACAGAATACTTTTAACGAGATGAGAAGGAAGGGATTTCCTTTCAGATGATTATAATTCATTGATGTTAGCCAGAATAGACTCATACAAGCCTCTGGTGTTGGTGAGGATACACGTCCATAGAGAGTTGCATAGCCAGAAACCTTAAGAAAAAAAAAAAATAATAATAATAATAATAATAATAATAACAATAATAATAATAATTAATAGCCATGATAAAACCTTAATACATCAGCTTGGTGCAGATGCTTTTTCAGAAACCTTGGTGGCACCCCAACGGACCAGAGTAACGTAGCATTAATTTGTAAATGGTAACTAACCCCCACTAAAAAGAAAATACGTGTAGCTTCTGCTATCATTCCACCAACCCGGTACAGTACTACGCTGTTTATTTGCGAGAAGAAGAAGAATCCTAGAAGCTTTCCTTCATCTTGATAAAAGTCATTAGACATAAGAAAGAATAAATATCTTTGGACGTATCACAGATACAAATGGATTATAAACAGCATTCCATAACTCGGAGTGCTGAATGCCTCTGTATAAATTCACTCAACAGGACTTTCCGCGGAAAAATACAAAATTCAGAAGTTTCAAATGTTTGCCACAACAGCCTCATGAACACAGATTCGAAAATTGTTAAAAAAAAAAATAAAAAGAAAGAAATATATTTTCAACCTGAAATAATGTTTTATCTCGAACCTGTTGTTGTTGGTTTTTTTTCCGAAAAAGAAATGTCGAAACCAATGTCATTCGTTATGGATATAAAGCCTTTTGCCGGAGATTCGAAGTTTATAGATTACGTTGTCGGCAATGCGGTTTTTGGTTGAAATTCGAAATGGTTCTGGAGCCCGGACGGAGGGAAATGTTGATTCATCTTGATGTTATACCAGTGCAGCATCCATCTTTCACAAAAAATAAATAAATAAATAAATAAACAAAATAGAATAAACAAAATAAAAATAAATAAATAAATAAAAATTAATGAGTATCTAAATAAATAAATAGAATAAATAAATAAATAAATGAAATAAAAATGAAATAAATAAATAAAAGAAATGAGTAAATGAATAAAATAAAGATAAATAAATAAAATTAATGAGTATCTAAATAAATAGAATAAATAAGTAAATAAATAAAAATACCATAAATAAATCAAATAAATGAGTATGTAAATAAATGAAATAAAAAGAAATGTATAAATAAATAAAATTAATTAGTATCTATACAAATAAATAGAATGAATAAAAATAAATAAATAAAATAAAAATAAAATAAATAAAATACATGAGTATCTAAACAAAGAGAATAAATAAACATATAAACAAATATCAAATAAACAAAAACATATGTTGACAAGTGAATAAACAAATAAAAAAAATTATAAACAAATCAATAAACAGATAAATAAATTACCAAAAAATATAATAAAATGACCACATAATACATACATACGTAAATAGTTAAATCAATAATAATATTAATAACATAAATC
Organism: Oratosquilla oratoria; assembly: GCF_046742065.1. Lineage (NCBI taxonomy): Eukaryota > Metazoa > Arthropoda > Malacostraca > Stomatopoda > Squillidae > Oratosquilla > Oratosquilla oratoria. Next base: position 22,719,209 of record NC_134790.1, read on the forward strand.
AGAATATGCAAATAAAAGATCTCATGTTTGTTGCATAAAACATAATTTAAGATAAACAAATAAAAACAAAAATTAAATATCATCTCACGTTTGATAGATGAGGGGGAGGGGAAGGGGTGAAGGAGGGGAAGAGAGACGGGGAGAGGGAGCAGAGGAGGCAGGGGAAGAGAGAGGGGGAGGGGAGTGGAAGATGGATGGGGAGGGGAAGGGGAAGGGGAAAAGGGACGGAGAGAGGGTGGGGAAGAGGGAGCAGTAGGTGGAGGTGGAGGGAGAGGGGGAGGGGAAGGGTAAGGGATGGGTAGGGTGAGAGTAGGGGAGGGGTGGGGGAGAGGGAGTGGAAGAGGGAAGGGGAAAGAGGGAGGGGAGGGGTATGAGGGGAGGGGTAGGAGTGGAGGGAAGGGGAGGGGAGAGGGAGGGGAGTGGTACAGTGAGAGGAAAGGGAGGAAGGAAGGGAGGGAAAGAGGAAGGGGAAAGGAAAGGAGCAGGAAAAGAGGGTGAGAAAGAGGGAGGGGGAGGGAAAGAGAGAGGAGGAGGGGAAGGGGGTAGAGGGAAGGGAAATAGGGAGAGCGGGGGTGGGGGGACGTGGTTTTGATGAACGTAATGATCCATCTATCCACAAAAATAAATATAATAATAATCATTTCGATGCTTTTGTAAACAATTATGCGGAATGATGTATTGAAAAAATATATCATGAAATAAATTGTACTGAGGTGAACTTTATATGTAATTTATGAAGATGAATCTGTTATGTAATATCGTACTATATATCGTGTAATATAATATAAAACATAATATTATACGATATATAATACATAAAGTTATATATCATATAGTATAAAATTATTTTATATTATATTATATGTATATATATCATATTATATCAATTATATTACATAACATTATATTATGTTATATGCTATGCTATTATATGATACATACCATATATATATTATATTTCATATTATATGCCCTATTCTATTATAATATATATGATATTTTATTGTATTACAATATGTTATGATAATATATCCAAATATCTTATATTATAACTTATATTAATAAAATTGTATTTCATACTACACACACACACACACACACACATACACACACACCGGTGGCGCGGTGGTAGAGCGCTGGACTGGGAAGTACGGTGCGTGCTCGCAGTACCCAGTTCGAATCCTGCCCAGGGCCGAAATTATTTCGGTATCGCTGTGCTTCGGGTCGTTACTCTGACTCTCGTGGGCGGGGAGTTGTGTGTGTGTGTGTGTGTGTGAAAGGTCATACGAGCTCTGAGCTCTCTTCCGGGAGGGAAATAGCTGTCGATCACGAGTCCAACACGTGATCCAAAGACCAAGGTGAATACACACACACACACACACACAGAATGTATACGTGAGGACGTGACATGTCACCTTCAGCCCACGGAGTGTCACTTCTAAGCTCACTTACGTGACGACACGTTTCCCGCGACAAAATTGAAAAAAAAAATTCCAGCCTTTGTACATAATTGTTCTTTTATTCTCTTCGACATTTTTGCTGCCTAAGGACGTCCCTGCATTGTGGCTTCAATTGATGTGATTTGAAAAGTGCTTTCGATACATATACCTTTCGTTGCTATGTATTTTATCTGCTTATTTATTAAGGGATTCCATCTGTCTATTTATTAATATATTTAATATATTCATTTACTAATTCATTTGATTGCTCACTGATTTTATTTATTCATTCATACATCTTTTATCTATTCATCTATTCAATAATTTCATCCATTCATTTATGCATTTGTTTTATGTATTAATCTATCAATCTATTTCATCTTCTAATTTATTCTATTCCTTTATTTATCTATTTTATCTATTGATTTATTAATTTATCTAAGCTAATGATTTATCAATTTATTTAATCAATTGTTTTATTATTTTTTATCTATTCATTTATGTTATCTATTTATTTTTTTCTAATAGCTTGTTTTGTCTACATTTTTATTCATTTACTTTCTATTCATCTGCTCATTTATTCTATTTATCTATCGATCTATTTTACGTGTTCATTTATTCATTTATTCTATCTATTTATCTATTCACTAATTTACTTACCTTTATCTTGATCTTTTATTCATTTATCTATTTATTGATTTATTTAACTATCTATCTACCTCTTTACTCATGTACTTATTTTAATTGATTTTCATTTACCTCTTCATCCATTTATTTACTTTGTTTCATTTCATTTTATTCTGTTTTACTTATTTCAATTTTTTGGTGGTGATAACATAAATCTTTACGACAGATAGGACCTTTTACACCATGTCCCTGTCCCTCAACTGGCTGGGAAACATTGCCCCCGTGTCCTCTGCTTGTCATAGTCAAATGTATCTATATTGTGATGCATCGGCCTTTTTGAATATTGAAAATAATTCGTGTTCTATATGTTCTTTTTCTTTCGCTTTTTTTTTTTTTTTTTTTTTTTTTTTTGCTTTGTATGTTATTGTGCATGTAGTTGTCCAGTTAAGTTGCTTTGTTAATGTTCATGGTAAAAAAAAAATATTGTATTCTATGTGTTATCTTATTTTATCATATTCATTTATTTAGTATTTGTTCTGTTATATATGCTATAGTGCTTGAAATTGTTCATTTGCGTTGCTTTGTTAAAGTGGAAAATAAAATCATAAATTGTTTCCTGTGTATTGTCCTCCAGTAGATTTTTTTCCCCGGTCATATATATTGAGAATTAAGAAATAACATGTTTTATGTGTATTGTCATCATGTTTCTGCCTTATCATTTATAATGACAATTACAAATTAACCTATTCCATGTAAGTTGTTAGTTTTTTGACTTATCATTTATATTGAGAATTAAAAAACAAATTGTTCCATGTATGTTCTTTTTCATTAGATTTTTGTCCTATTGTGTATGTTATTGTAAAGT
>NC_134790.1:22727139-22747139 GCF_046742065.1 Oratosquilla oratoria
ATTTTTTTTTGCGGCCACTGTAAAATTATTTCAGTCCTGGGTGGGATTCGATCTCGGACCGCTGTAGTAGCGGTTGCGAACGCTACCACTGCGCCGTCGAAAGAGAGATAAAGAGAGAGAGAGAGAGAGAAAGAGTGTGTGTTTGTTTGTGTGCGTGCGTGCGTGTGCGTGCGTGTGTGTGTGTATGTGTGTGTGTGTGTGTGTGTGTGTGTGTGTGTGTGTGTGTGTGTGTGTGTGTGTGTGTGTGTGTGTGTGTGTGTGTATGTAAGATCAAAGCATTTCTCATAGTTCGGAACCCTGTGCTCTCATCCGGGAGGGTAACAGCTGTCGATCACGATTCCAACATGTGATCTAAAGCCGTGGTGAAGCGCACACACACACACACACACACACACACACACACACACACACACACACACACACACTAACTCTTCTTGGGTTCTGTCTTTCGCTACAGGTAAGAAAGTTTTTTTCTTGCCAATTTTCCCTCGTCCAGAAAAATCTTACAAAGAAATAATCCAATTTCAAGGTCTCACCCTCTCACAGGAACCACCGAGTCCATTCTGTTTTGTTTCCCTTTTCTTTTCTTTTTTCTTTCTTTCTTTTTAATAATTTGAACGATATGATGAACCTACCCTCTCGACTACTCTCCTCGGTAAATTGTTCATATCAGCGAGTCTGGTAAGGAGATTTTTTTAGATGGTTCATTCAGGAGCTAGATTATATTAGTTTAAATTAGGCTAGGCTAGGCTAGGCTAGGCTAAACTAGTTTTGGATGCGTTAGGTTAGGGTAGGACCGTAGGATAGGTTAGGATGTCCTATGTTAGCCTTAACTAGTTTTGCCTACAATAAGATAGATTGGGCTAGTTTAAGTTAGCCTACGCTAGGCTAGGCTAGGCTAGGTTAGGCTAGGCTAGGTTAGGTTAGGTTAGGATGTCCTCTGGTAGCCTCGGTTAGTTTTAGCTACGATAGGATAGGATAGGCTAGTTTAGGTTTGGTTAGGTTTGTTAGCCAAGGCTAGGATAGGCGACGCTAGGCTACGCTAATCTAGGTTTCATCTGATTAAACTAGTTTCCGTTTCATTAGGTCAAATTCCGTTAGACCAGGCTTAGAAATGAGATAATAAATCAACACAACGTGCCAATAAAGTACAGGTTGGGTGGGCATTCTTTAACTGGATACGAGTTGGGAGGACATAGTCGATGATCGTTCTTTTCAAAGATTTTCTATACGATTCCCTTAAAAATGATTAGGTCATTTCCCCTCTTCGCCCACCTATTTCTTATCTTCAGCCTCACATTCTTCACTTAAAGTTCCCTCTATTCCCACAATATTGTTTTCGTTTCTGGACGCCACTTCTCTCCTCCCCCTCCATCTCCTCCTCCTTCCTCTCCCTCTGACTCCCACCTCCTCCCGAAGGTCTTCCTATTGTTGAACCCCCAATGATACTTCCTTCCTCACGCACGGCTATGCAAACCATAACAAGAGTGTTTGTTTTGTGATTGTACTTGCTCCCCCTCCCCCCTGACTCCCTACTCTCCCTCACTCTCACTCCCTCTCCTCCTCCTCCTCCCTCCCCTCCCCTTCCCCCGACCATTCTTTATCATTCTTCTTTGTTCCGTTTCTGTCCTAACTTCTTTAATATAATTTTTCATTCTGTTGACCCCCATTTCATTTATTTGTCTTTCCACCTCTCTATCCCTCACTATCTATCACTCTCCATCCATCCCTGCCTATCTATCCCCCAACAGTTATCCTTCTCCATTCCCACTATCGATCAAACCATCTCCATACCCTCTATCCATCTATTCTATCTGTACTCTCTCTTTATCTATTCTTTCTATCCCATTTCCCTATCCTTTCTATCCACACTATACTTTACATATCTCTTGTCTCAGCATATTCTGTCTCTCTCTTCCCCCTGTCTCTCTGTCTCTCTCTTCCCCCTGTCTCTCTCTCTCTCTCTCTCTGTCTCCCTCTCTCAGTATTTCTCTCCATCTCCCTTCCTCTCTCTCCCTTTCCATCTCTCTCTCTCTCTCTCTCTCTCTCTCTCTCTCTCTCTCTCTCTCTCTCTCTCTCTCTCTCTCTCTCTCTCTCACTCTCTCTCTCTTCCTTTCACGCACACTTTTTCCATTTGTCTCCCTCTCTCCACGCGATTCTCTTCTTTTCCTCCTTTCTCTCTTTTAGCTCTCCTTTTCACGCGTAATTCTAAAGTAGCATGTGTGGAAATGGAATATATATTTTTACGTGCATACATACAGTGCAAGAACCCAGACACATAACATAGTCCAAATGAGGAAGGGAAGAAACAGGCAGCGTCGAGAAACAGACAAACAGGTAAACTAATTAAGAGTATATAAAGAAACAAACAAACAAACGAATTGGAAATGAACAAACAAGGCAAACAAGGAAAAATATTTTTAGGGCTAGTGGCAGCCCCTACGAACCCGAGTTACGCACCATTATTTTGTTTCTACCATTTCTCTTTTTGGATCCCATAGATAGAGATAGAAGCGCTGGATTCTGGTATGCAATGCAATTTTCCCTCAATAGGCACATTATTCTTAAAAAATATTGACAAAAAGAAAAGCGGGAGGTAACTGGTTACCGGAAACAGGTAACAGGTTAGGTTCGGTTAGGTTAGGCTAAGCTTGGTTACGCTACGTTAGGTTAGGCTAGGTTAAGCTAGTTTGGTTAGGTTAAGCTAGTTTGGTTAGGTTAGGTGAGGTTAGGTTAGGTTAGGTTAGGCTAAGTTAGGTTAGGTTATATTAGGTTAGGCTAGGTTATATTATGTTAGGCTAGGTTAGGTTAGGATGGGTTAGGTTAGGTTAGGCTAGGTTTGGTTAGGTTAGTGTAGGTTAGGTTGGGTTAGGTTAGTGTACAATATACATAAATTTATGTAAACCATGAAATAAAAAATTATGGTTCGGGTATGGGGTAGATAACTAATATTTTTACTTAATTTGTTTATCTATTTATATATGCTTATCTATTTTCTATTTTATTTTATTTATCTATTTATTTTTATTCGCAAAGTAGATTTATATATAACAAATTATGCCAGGAGCTGCGTCGCTTCACTCACACACCACCGAGCTCCAAAGCAGACACCCTTCCCATCCTATACAGCTCTTTATATCTGTCGACTTATGCTACTCATGGGTTGTGTTTGACTGGTTCTCTTTCCAATGTTCTTCTTTAATAGACAAAATATTTTTATCATGAATTATTTAGTCATCAAATGAGAGATAAGTAATAACTAGGTTTACATGTTGATAATCGAAATAGAGGGATTATCTTTGTTTTATGTGGGTTGCGTGAAGCAGCTTTTAAGAATAATTATTCTTTCTACATGGATTATGATCAGTTATAACGATTGTATGTACACTGCTCTCTTGAAACAGGCCTTGATGCTAACCACTAAAAATATAAATAAAGAAAAAGGATTGATAGTTAACCCATTCAACTCATGTCAGCCCATTGTGGTGTAGATAAAAACTGGATATGGTAGGCCTCGCGCCGGCCCGTACATCCGAATATCATCTGATGCGGCTTGACCGCGCAAGGATTGACATCATATTTTTCTGGTGTTTGATCAAACATTTTGGTGTTTTATGATTTTTTGTTTTATTTGACCAAATGACAAGACATCTTGTCATCAGAGTTTAAAGGGTTAAATAGATAAATGAAGAAACAAATAAATATATAGCTAAATAGATTCATACTGATAGACAAATAGATAGACAGTTAGGCAGGTAGACGGACAGACAGACAGACAGATAGACAGACAGGCAGACAGGCAGGGTCAGACAGACAGATATAACCCACAGTAATCTTGCACCCCCATACTCGTAACAGGATTTCACATTTTTTTCTACCCGAGTTGTTCAAAAAGGACAATATTTCTACATTCTCCTTCAATGTATCTCTCTCTTCGACACGAAGTCTGAATCATCGGACAAGAGAAGTAGATAGCTTTGATTATTTTACTTTAGTGAATGAATACGTGTTTATGGAAGTAAATCTGTATGAATCTCATACAGATGATAAGATTATAAATTAGCCTGTCTCTCTCTCTCATTCCCCATCCCTTCCTTGCTTTTCCTCCCTCTCTCCCTCCTTCCTTCTTCCCCTTCCTTTCTACCTCTCCCACCTTCCCTCCCTCTCCTTCCTTCCCCCTCCCTCTCCCTCCTCCTCCCTCTTTTTTCTATGTGCGTGATAAAATATTCTCGAACTTGGATCGCACCTTTTTAGAAAGATCGCACACACAATACAGCTAGAATCTAATACCTGTAGTGCATTGATAAAAAAAAAATCTACAACAAAAAATATTCTTTAATAGGATATTCCACATGAAAACATTTCACAGACCAGGGAAAAAGGAGTTCAAGGTTTGAATCAAATGAAAATTTGTTCAATGCTACAATACAGTATATAATATATATATATGTATATATATATATATATATATATATATACATATATATATATATATTACTCATGCAGCTTTCTTAAAAAACAACAGTGTATGTTTCGTGTGTGTGTGTGTGTGTGTGTGTGTGTGTGTGTGTGTGTGTGTGTGTGTGTGTGTGTGTGTGTGTGTGTGCGTGTGTATTCTATCATTACTAACCATTACGATATATAACACGCCATGACACATAGTCCACACACGTACAAGAAGGCACTAGCCTTTAGCAATCTTGATGACTTCATATTTCCTAATCATAAACACCTGACTTAGATACACCGCGCCATCGTCCAGCAAGGATTACCGACACAAGTACCTAATGACAGTTCATTAACCTTTCCTTATACCTACCAACCTACATTATCGTAACTCTAATACATACACCATGTTTAGCCACATCCACAAATAATACTACTAAACCCATTATAATAATACTAAACCCATTAGAAGACAACTAATACACATATATATTATTATCACAAACACATTCCCTATGTGACAACCTACATCAAACATGCTTACCTAAGCATATTCCCCTTTATAACGAGGCGACTGCATTAGCTAAAGTAGAGGACCATAAAGGAGACACTCTCCATAGACTTACCAGGGGAGATTATATCCCCAAACTGTAAACCCAGATCTCTGTTAAATAAACCAAGAAAATCCAGAGAGGGTGTATCTGACCCCGGTAAGCCCATTGTGTATCCCCAAAGTTTTAACGCGTACATGTATGTTTGTTTGTTTGTTTGTGTGTGTGTGTGTGTGTGTGTGTGTGTGTGTGTGTGTGTGTGTGTGTGTGTGTGTGTATGTGTGTGTACGTGTGTGCTTGCTTGCGTGGGTGTGTACATGGGGCACACACGACCCCCAATTTGAAAACCACCGTTTAACATGAACAGATATAAGGAATGTCCTGTTTTGTATCTCCATACAGCCTTCATAAAAATGGGAGATTTTTTCTGACTTTTTCAAGTAGTGGATCACAGTACTGATTTCTGTTGAAACAGGTTGTGTTGGCCCCGAGGTCTGTTTAAACTGAGTCATTGACACGAAGCCAAAATTCCTTTAAAGAATTGGTGCAGTTTTCGACGAAGAGTCCTGAGTTTCCTCAAGTTTCTTGAAAGTCATTTTACTCCCCAACCTGAGCTCTCTTCGGCACATAAGAGCTCCTCCTGTCTCTCTCTGTTGACCTTTCGCACTTTTCCCTGAAGAGAGAATCGCTTTCCATTACCAAACCTCTTTGATCCTCGACCAAGTCTTCTGGGAACCTGACATACTCCCCTTTGGTTTCAATTCCCTTACTTTAGACCAGCGGTTCTTTGCCGGCAGGGTACCATCTGGTGTACCATATGAGGGTACCATTTGGGTTACCATCTAGGTCACCATCTAGAAATATTACCTGTACCTCATCCGAAGATGGTATGAAACTTGGGGTTACCAGACATGCTGATCAATTCAATGCTATATTTACAAATGAACTATAGAATACACATTTATTTTTCAATTGTTTTTCTACACATCTTACTTTATATCAGTATTTGAATACATCCATTACTTTTTCAAGTTAGAAACGTACCAATAACTAATTACACCTTTTTTTCTAAAAATATTAATTTTGACAAGAAGGTACAAGGAAATCTTGGGGAATATGAAGATGTATTTAGGACACCAAAATTTTTAGAACCGTTTGCTTAGAAAACGTCTCCCTTTGGTGGTATAATAACGAATGTAAATATGCTCCCCAATATATTTAAGCCGAATTGTGTCCCCTTTAACTAATGATAGGACAGCGTAGGCCTTAATATAACAACCTGGTGTTAGTAGTAATTAGTTTAAGGCGTTGTAATCGGTTTGACCCTTTCATTACCGTACTGATAGTGGGAACCACAGCTAAAACAAAATTTTGGCGGCAAAGTGAACTTTCATTGGTCCACTCGGTACGGATTAAGTTGATGTTCATAATTCTCATTTCACACAGGATCAAGTTTGTTTGTGTATGGGTGGAGGGTAAATATATGTATATTTGTAGCATTGATTGTTATCATAACTATGTTTGGATGAAATAGACATTTTGACAATAGTACAAAATTGATTATATTATTAGGCTCATAATCATGGTCACCACAATAATCACCATTACTACTTCACGACAATCATCATCATCATCACCATCATCACAACCATCAACATCACTATCATTACCATTACAGTAACCATCATCACCATCATCAATACCATCATCGTAACTATCATTATCATTGCAATCACTTCCATCAAAAAAGAAGAGAACTTACTGGCGTACAAGAGAATGAAAAAGAAGCAAGCAAGCAAAACAACAAAATCAGCGACCAAGCCTTCAACCTGCTAACAAGCCAATTAATCATCTGACCACTCAATTAAGTAATCATCCAAACCAAAAAACATAATAAGAAAAATAATCACAAAAAGAATAAAAAAGAGACATTTAAGTAAATACATATATATATATATATATATATATATATATATACATATATATACATATATATAAACTTAGAACCCACTGTCGTTGGAAAAAGATAAAAAGTGAGATAATTGTTCCTGTATGTAGTCCACAGTACCTTGAAGAACTAGAGGAAGTAAGCTCACAACTAAAGAAAATAGGATATCCAGACTGGTTCTTACTCAAAGCCCTTAGTAAAGCAAAACCCAGCCATTACAAAGATAACTCCAACACTCATAACATACACAATTGGGAAAAAAAATGTATAAAATGACCATACCATGACTCTATCCACAAAGTTTCTAAACTACTTCCTCCTGAAGAAATCAAATTCACATTTAATTATCCCAACAGCCTATTTTCTAAAGTAGTTAATGTCCATAGAAGAACCCAAGATAATAACAACCCAGGAGTTTATAAATTACCATGTAAGGATTGTGATCAAGTGTACTGGGGTCAAACCGGACGACACCTCACCACCAGGATTAAAGAACACAAAAACTCGATTAAATATGCATACGAGAACTCTGCAGTGTTTCTTCACTCATCCAACATAGACCACCGCATAGACTGGGACAAAGCAGATATAATTTTTAAATCAAATTGTAGCTTCAAGAGAAAAATAATAGAATCTTCTTTCATCAAAGATGTCTCGAATTTCAACATCTCAAAAGGTCATTGGATTCCGGACTGTATTACATCATTAGCAGTTAATAAAATATGTTCAAACATTATTGGTTCCAACAACGATCACCCTACCTAGGGTATATTCACCTGTCTTCCCATGTCCCCCTTCATGTACCTCATTACTATGTATATATTCTTGTACTATACCTTTGTAATCATTCTGCTGAAGAGGACAACAGAGAGTGGTCGAAATATACTGGAACAATTATCTCACTTTTTATCTTTTTCCACCGACAGTGTCTAAGTTTAAATATATATATATGTATATATATATATATATATATATATATATATATATATATATATATCGCAAAAAATCCAATTTACTGAACAAGAGCATATTTGCAACAAGACCTTATCATGGCAACCAATTAACGTTACTTGTTTGGTTAGCGGAATTAAATTCACGCGTTTCTGACTGAATATCTAACAAATCTATGACCAAATCTACGTCAGAAAATTAAAATCCATATTCGTAAAAAAATAACATCACAAAAATAATGTTTTCAATTTTGCGGCTATTAAATACAGCGACATTTGTAAAGCGATTTTCTACTTCCCAAATTTCAGATGGTTTGGGCCCAAGAATTCTCAAAATGACCAACTCGATTCACGGCCATTACCCTAACATAGAGAACGCTACCATAGAGCCCAGAAGCTCTATATGATAACATTTTCGAAATTATTTGGGGATCAAGAAGGGAACTCTGTTAAAAAGGTCACAAAGACAGAAAATGGGAAACTGGATTTATGTTCAACCATAAGAGGAAAATAGGAATTCACATGGGACATCCGTGAATAATGAAAAAAGTATAATTGATAAATAAATAGACATAAACAAATAATAGAAAAACAATAAAATAAAACGAAAAACAAATGAATAAAAATAATTAAATAGAATCAATAAATAAATGAACAATAAAAATAGATAAATAAATAAATAAACAACATAAAATAGTTATGGTAATACTAATGATAATATTGATAACAACATATAAAGCCATCTATTTCCATTAGTCTGATGATGGCTGTACACTGCATTTAGATTTCACTGAGATTAGCATACTAAGCATAATCACCCTTGAAATGATATGCACACGCACACATAAATGTACACATTTGTACACTTTACAAACACACATGCACACACACACGCACACACACGTGCACACACATACACACACACAAACACACATATATACACACACGCACACGCACACAACTCATGGCACAGTTGGTAGAGTTCCCGGCTGCCACTACGGCGGTCCGGGTTCGAATCCCGCCCAGGGCTGAAATAATTTCTATATCGCTGCGCTGCGGGTTGTTACTCCAACTCTCGTGGGCGGGGAGCTGGGTGTCTGTGTGTGCGTGTAAGGTCACAGCATTACCCATAGATCGGTCATATATGAGCTCTGAGCTCTCTTCCGGGAGGGAAATAGCTGTCGATCACGAGTGCACCACGTGATCCAAGACCATGGTGAATCACACATACGCATATTTACACATACACACGCTCACACACTCACACATACACACACGCACGCACACACAAACACACTCACACACTGAGCTCTCTTCCGGGAGGGAAATAGCTGTCGATCAGGAGTCCAACACGTGATCCAAGACCATGGTGAATCTCACATATACATACACAAGCGCACGCACACACACACACTCACACATACGCGCACGCACACACACAAACACACACACATACACACGCGCGCGCGCATACACACACAAACACACACACACACACACACACACACACACACACACACACACGCATACACAAAGGAAGAGAAAGCTAATATATTTCTTCCCAATCTCAAATGGAGTTGGTTGGGGGGGGAATGCGAATTAGACACGAGGGAACATACGCACGCCCGGCCGAATAATTTTCATTATTTCCACCATCTTCATCACCATTCCTACTGCCATCACTAGCAACATCATCACTATTACTATCATCGTTGTCATCACAACTGTTAGCATCATCATCACCACTGCCATCATCACTATCACACTCATCACTATCACCATCATCATTTTCACCAATACCATCATCACCTTCACTGCCATTATCACTACTATCACCATTGTCATATTTTTAGTCAACTTACTAATCAACTTTATCCTCAACTTGATCCTCAAATTCATCAACTAAACCACCATCTAAGCCATCAACTTAATCACCAAATTGATCGCCAACTTTATAATCAGGCTGATTAACTTAATCTTCATGGTCAGGTACATCACTTTCATGATGGTGGTGATGGCGGTGATTGTGAGCGTGGTTAATGTGGTGATGGTTGTGGTGATGGTGATGATGGTGGTGGTGATGGTCTGGTGGTGATGATGATCGTGGTGATGGTGTTGATAATCGTAGTTATGATGATGATGTTGATGTTGATGATGATGATGATGATGAAAATGATGATGATGATGATAATGATTATGATGATGGTGATGATGATGATGGTGATGATGATGGTGGCGATGATGATGGTGATGATGATGATGATGATGATGATGATGATGATGATGATGACGATCATGATGATGACAATGATGATGATAATGATGATGATGATGATGATGATGATGATGATGATGATGATGATGATGGCGATCATGATGATGATGGCGGTCATGATGATGATGATGATAGTGATGATGATGATGATGATGATGATGATGATGATCGTGGTTATGATGGTGGTGATTGTAATCAATATCAGTAACCGCCCATTCGCGAAATGTTGCCACAAATAAATATAATGATAATGACAGTAATTACATAAATAAACAAATAAGTAAATGAATAAATCAATAAATAGGTAAACAAACAAATATATTAACTAATTAATAAACAAATAAATAATCGAAGAGGTAAATAAAACAAATGAAGAAACAAAAACAAAAATCCTTTTGGTCGCCGCATCTAATGGGTTCCAAGTGTGTCGCGAAAACAACGTTGCCGCGTGTTTGCGCTCAAGAAAAGAGGAGGTGGAGGAGAAGGAGGAGAAGGAGGAGGAGGAGGAGGAGGAGGAGGGCGGCGTAGGAACAGAAGGTATGCAGGTGACAAGGGAAGGAAAAAGAAAAGAAAGAAGAAGAAGAGACGGAAGGAGAGAGAGAGGAGGAGGAGGAGAAGGAGAAGGAGAAGAAGGAAGAGGAGGAGGAGGAGGAGGGCGATGTAGGAGCAGAAGGTACGTAGGTGACAAGGGAAGGAGAAGGAAGAGAAGGAAGAGGAAGGGACGGAAGGAGAGAGAGAGGAGGAGGAGGGGAGGAGAAGGAGGAAGAGGTGGAGGAAAAAGACGAGGATGAGGAAGAAGTGGAGGAGAAAGATGAGGCTCGGGACAACGAGGAGGAGCGTGGCAATAATTATCTCATACGGTTGGAAGTGGTTGGGTGGCACTAAACGGTTTCTTGGAAGGCTTTGTCGCCAAGTCTATTTCAGGAGTTTGCAATTGGAAGCCAGAAATAAACAGGATGTCGCCTCTCCTTTCGCCCCCTCACCTTGTTTTTTTTTTTTTCTTTTTTTTTAAGATTGTCTCTTGTTCATCTTCTGTCCCCTTTTTGTATCTCTAACAACAAACAAAGCGATGTGGTAGCCTTGCCTTCCAGTTTTCTTTTCGTTTGTTTTATTTCCTAGAAGGTGTTTAAGACTACGCTATTGGAGAGATATATCTCATATATCTCAATATATTCATGTTCAATTCGCAAGTTGTTGTTTTTATATTATGCTAAGATAGAATATTGAACTTTTAGGTATGTTCATTAATTTTAGTCTACTTTTTAAGGTACCTACGTCATGTACAAGAATGATTTTTTTTATGAACATAATTTGATGAACGTTCTCGTTCATTTAATTTCGATAAAAAAGTACAAAGAATCACTCTCTGCTACATTTATATATATTCTGAATTAAAATAATCACGTTTTGTGTTTTAAATATTTCCTTTAGATTTCACCAAACTACTCTTCCTAAAACATTTTTACCTTTAATAGTAATCTTCTCTGAGTTGACGAGATTTTGATATATATATGCCATTAAATGAATTATTTCCAAAGGCATTCAGTGCAATCGCTTTTGAAAAAGTTATTTTTCGACCTTATCCCACGTATCTTTTTGAGCATTTGTAGTGACATAATTCCCTCCCCTCAATTGTAATAAGTAAAATACACACACCCACGCACGCACATACACACACGCACACGCACACACACACACACACACATACACATGTATATATATATATATATATATATATATATATATATATATATATATACACGTATACACATTCCGTTGTGTATACGTGTAACTACTGAAGTAAAGGAATACGTTACATAGCGAGGAAGCCTACGCCAGGAGGCGCTGAGTAGCTGTGGCTAATGCAGTCACTTTTGCCCTTCGGGGACTGTTGGGGCAGGTAATTAACATTCACTGTTGGGAATCGGAGAGGAGAGCGGGATTCGAATCCATATTTAATTGAACGTGAGACCAGCACGCCTTCAATTACGCTACCAACGCACATACCCAATGTAGTACATGCAAACATGCGAGAAAAAAAATATATAAACCATATTTGCCAGCTTATCCATTTAGTTTATATATACGCCCTAGAAAGTCACCAAACTATCCGCCAACCACTATTCATTTAACTATTTTTATTACTATTAACTATCCATTAACTGTTAATTTAACCACTGGGTCATTATCAACTAATTAAAGTATTTATTCTTGGTGACGCCAAAACATCTTGTTTACCTTAGAAAGGAACCTCTTGTTCAAAACCTGTTCAAACGGAAAACCCTTATGTTCAACCTACCCGGATGTTACAAAGAGACGACATTTTGTTGACCCTTTCATTTCCGTGTGACTCCCGTTTTATCCCAACAACCCACAGACTATTTCATTCATTCCCGTGGCACCCAGCTACTATCATGAGATTTCCAGACACTCTCCCTTACCCTAATACTGCTTTATCCTCTTGTCCTATCCATTGCCAGGCTATATCATTCATCTCTGTAGTATTCTCTACGTAAAGGATATTTTTTATTGACTGAGCAATGGTACAGGATAGCCCAAAAGTCATTGAGGAATTGCAATTCGTAATCATTTCTTCGTTAATTGACCTTCAGTCCGATATGTGGTTCCAGCAAGATGGAGTGGGTAACTGCTCATACCACAAAGGAGACAATACAGCTGTTGAGGCAATGTTCCTATATTATAATTAAAATTCCATACGTGTATTTGTAAAAATAAGGTAGATATTAAAAATCAAAACCCCCTCAGTGACTTTTGGGCCACCGTGTGTATGGATGAAAAGGATAAAAAAAATCGACACAAGAGGCAAAAGGGTTGTGGCTATTTAAGTGATGTGGACTCGACTGTCGTGAAAGGAAACAATGAGAGCCTCTGACTGCGTTCACAGGAAGGAGCGATAAGGGCCAAATTCCAGGAACTCGTACCGAGAGAGACGTCCTATAGTTGAGTTCGTTCTCTGCTCGTCCATCTCCCATCTTCTGTGTCTATCTTCATTCCTCTCCTTTTCTATCTGTTTCTTCCTCTTCTCCCATTTTTTTGTCCATCTTTCTCTCTTTTTTCTATCTCTCATTCTCTTCTTCCTATCTCCTGTGCCTATCTCTATTTCTCTCCTTTTCTATCTCTGCCTCCTCCGTCTTGTCTCCAAGTTTATGTGTCTAACTTTATTTTTTTTCCTCTTCAAATATCTCTCCTTCTTGTAATGCCTACATTTCCCCCTTTTTTTTTCGTTGTTTGTTCCAATTAATATCTAAGATACCCGGTAATGATTACAACACATACATATAAGGATACCACCTCTGGCATGTACGTAAGTCTTCTCCTTCCCCCTTCGTTTCTCGCTGCAGTCGTTTACGTCCTTCTCCCCTTTGCCCTCCTCTTCGGCACTCAACACCTAACCCTTCTAACACCTCACATCTAAAACACATCTGAACCTTTATACCGTGACTTCAATCTTCTTTTATACAAAAATTCCGCATTCGCCATGTTCAGAAACCATACACATCGAGTTCTCCATCCCTCCTAAATGCTCAACTAATCTAAAATCGTCATAACTATCTAAAGGATAAAGTAAATGAAGAAGAAGACAGTTACGAGTTAGAATCGGAGACGGTCAAAGGTCGCGGGCACCGTGACGGCAGCGCGAGGCCTCGTTAAGCTGAGCTTTCTCATCTCGACGGGCCAGTATCATCTCTTTCCTTCCCACCAGTCCTTGATATATTATACCCCTTTTCTTTTCAAACTTGGTAACAAACTTGATTCAAACAGTCATTAAGCTGAGCTTTCTCATCTCGGCAGACATTGAATACTGTCCCGTGAGGATTCGGTTGTAGATGGTGTGGTTCAACCAGTACTCACCACACAAATGTACTTACATGGAGTGTATTTTTGTTTTGAAGTTGAATTGTGCCATGTTTTGTGTAGTGAATTAACAAACTCTCCATAAACCTTAAACAGCAAAGTTAGGGTGAGCTGTGTAATCAAACGAACGGGAAGACATGATGTGGCCACGAGCTGCCATCTGACATGACGATGTATTGTAATGTAGTGAATTGTATCTATGTACATGTCTCCCAGTTTCGGTGAAAGGAATGACCTTCAGATTGGATGAGGTAATGCACCCTCTCCAAAGATATCATTAGCACATGGCCATGCCACCCATAGGTTTGAGCATTGATAAGTTTATACGGAGATGAGTAAATCATAATTCAATTCTTCTGTAGTATCAGTATTATTGGAAAGTCATTTCTGTTTATTAAGAGAAAGAATTAAAATGTTTTTTTTTTTATGTACCATCTCCTGTTTCTATATCTACGTCTCTCCTTGTCTTGTTCCCTCTCTTCTCCACTTCTCTAACACATGCATATATTCCACACATACATTGGTAATATGTGTGTGTATGCTTGTGTCTGTATGTTATGCGTCCGTGTGTGTGTGTTCTTGTATGCGTGTGTGTGCATATGTTTGCGTCCGTGTGTGTGTGTGTGTGTGTGTGTGTACCGTGTCTAGATTTGCATACTGAAATAATTTATACCATTTCAAGAGCCGACAAGGACTCGACCAGATTGCCTTGGTGGCTTTAATTACCGACACACCCATTAAATACCTGAACCATTATGTGGCAACGAAACGAGCAAGATAAAGGTCATAATTGCCAATCAAAGATTGGTGTGACTTTAACAAGGGTTCTTCTCTTTGTTTTACTACTCACTTGATATCGGCTTGGAGCTCAGTTAAACGACTAGATTCCATTTGATCTTCCTTTGTCTTTGAGTCTTCCTTCACTCCCCTCAAAGACTTAAACTCCTTATAATTTTCTTATGCTTCACCCTGTTTCAATATCTTTCTTCTAAACGTGTTCAAGTTTCGCTCGAGTATCAACACTATCATGTTACTGAGTACTCGGTCTTCCTCTTCTTCTCTTTCCATCCACCTTAGTTTTATCAACTCTCTTTGTAACAGGTTATTCATATCCGTTGTATGCTCGTAACTCTTCAGTTCTGGCTTGTCTTCTTTTCTATTACACTTATATTCTTTATGCCAAGTCTTGTTTCTGATTTTCATTTTCCTTTCGATCAACGACGCAGACGTGTGCGCATATACACGCATATGTACACACGCCACACACACGCACGCACGTACAACCACGCGCACACACACACACACACACACACACACACACACGCATACACAAAAAACACCTGCTATAAGTACAGTGAGGTCAGCTTATGACCTAGTGTGCGAGTAGGTCCGCCGCCCACTTACCATCCCTGCCTGGAATTGTATACAAGTTGCCCTGCCTTTATTTCGACTTTTCCCTGCATATGTACTATACGAAATATTTACCCTCTACAATATCTTCATTTCTTATTCACACACGTACCCCATGGTGGAACGAGTTATATATGTATACACAAAAATATGTCAGACGAACAACAATGGTTATGAAAGTAGTCCGTTTTTATGATTAAGAGCTAATACAAAATGCTGTTTTGCTGCATTGTTTCTGGCCGAGGCAGTGAGCAGAGAGCATGAATAATCCTTCATCCACAAAAATCTCAGATAAAATGAAAAATAAATAAGTGGTAGCTAAGTATTAGATGGATGGAGGGTGTGCCTTGGACTCCTCCCTTGTAAGAAGTAACATTTTAGTGTACTTATGTATGTATGTATGTATGTATGTATATATATATATATATATATATATATATAAATACATATATATAGTAAAGACTTTTCCCATTTACACGGGGGGTAGCCAAAAAGAAAAAGGCATAGAAACCACTCCCACCTATTCCATCCCCTACATATTCCACTCCCCTCCACCCTCCTCCCTCCCTCTCATCTTGGCACCTCCTGGATGACGGGTCATCCCTGCATCCTCTCCACTGCCCTGGGTCAGAAGCAGTGTCGCAAGACACAGCACATCCACAGCAAGGCCGCTTCATTAATTTGGCGACCCCCCCTCTCCGTCCCCTCATGCAGAAAAGGAGAAGACGGGGAGAAATCCCTTCGGGCTGCGTCAAATTCTCATACATACTTCCTCACCCCTCATCCCCCATCCACTCCCCCTCATGCATCACAGCATCATCTATACACAACCCTCCTCCATTCACCCCTATCTTCTGTCCTCTCCCGTCCTTCTTCAACAGACATTCCTCTCTTTTGCAATGCCCTTTTTACCCCATGCATCCATCTCATCCTAGGACGCCCCCCTCATATTCACTCCTTCCACCTCAGCTTTCCACACCTCTTTTATTAATCTTTCTTCACTTGTTCTTTCCATGTGTCCAAACCATCCCAATACTCTCTCATTAACCAAACCATCCCAATACTCTCTCATTAACCCTGTCTCCCAACTCCCTTTCCACCCATGTTGTCCTCCTTACCTCCTCATTTCTCACTCTATCCAGCCTAGTAACCCCTATCATACTTCTCAGACATTTCATCTCAAACACATTCAAACTCCTCTCTTCCTCTCTTATGTTCCATGTTTCTGCCCCGTACAGTACTGTCGGCACAATCACTCCTTCATATAACCTCCTCTTAGCATCCATTCCCAGATGTCTATTTCTCATTACACTTTTAATCCACCAAGGCATTTACTCACTTCTCTCAATCTACATTCTACCTCCACCCCCACTCCTCCCTTTCCTGCCACATTCGCATCCAAGTATCTAAAACTATCCACTTCCTCCAGTCTCTCTCCCTTAATGCTCACTTCCAGCCTGCTGTCACTCTCTCCCCTTGTACATCTCATAACCTTACTTTTACCCACATTTATTTTCAGCTTCCTTCTTTCACACACCTTCTCAAACTCTGTCACTAACTTCCTCAATCCCTCCTCTGGTCCTACTACAAGCGCAGTGTCGTCCACAAACAACAACTTGCTTATTTCCCACTTTTCTCCACTTTTTTTTTTAAACGTCTCCAACCCCCTACCCACTACCCTTGCATTCACCTCTCGCACCACCCCATCCATGTATAGATTGAACAGCAAGGGCGACATAACACATCCCTGACGAAGTCCCACCTTTACCTTAAACCACCCACTCTCTCCATTTCCAATCCTAACACAAGCTCTACTACTCTCGTAAAAACTCCTGACTGCTCTTAACAGCTTTCCTCCTATCCCATATATCTGCAGTACCTCCCACAGTGCCTTCCTGTCTACCCTGTCGTAAGCCTTTTCCATATCCATAAAAGCCAAAAAATAAAAAAATAAAAAAACATCCTTACCTTTTCCTATAGCTTTCTCACATATCTGTCTTACCACAAAAATCTGATCTACACAACCCCTATCTGTCCTAAACCCACACCGTTCCTCACCAATCACTCCCTCTGTTCCTCTCCTAATCCTCTAGATCAAGACCCTCCCATAAGCCTACCCAACTACACTCAACAAGCTAATCCCTCTGAAAGTACTACACTCACACTTGTCCCCCTTCCCCTTGTAAAGCGGAACGATACAGGCACTCCTCCAGCACCCTACCCTCCCTATCCTCCTTCACATTTAGCAACTCCCTAAAATACTCTTGCTTAACTTCCTTTCTATTTACTTTGTACCTCTCATACGATTCCCTCGTCCTAATCTGTAGCCAATCTATGAAAGCCTGCTTCTTCTCTTCTACACCCTTCTTTGCTTCCTCATCCCACCACTCACTACCCTTCATTCTATTTCCTCCTGCCCTCCTTGTTCCACACACCATCCTTGCACACCTTATGACTCCCTCCTTGAACCATCCCCATTCCTCCTCCACTCCTAGTTCTACTCTATCCTTCACTACCTCCCACTCCTCTCTCAGCTTCTTCTTACACTCATTCTCCTTTTCTTTCTCGTTTAAGCAGTTCACTCTAAGTACCTCCCTACCTTCTGCCCTTTTCCTATTTCTCCACCTATTCCCCACTCTCATTTACCTCCCACCAGAAAATGATCTGATATTCCCCCACTCTCTCCCCTTAGAACATGTACCTCCTTAACTCTTCCTACCATACTCCTGGTCACCACTTTATAGTCCATTAACGCTCTGTCACCCTTCCATCCACCACCCTCTCCCATGTGTACTTTCTTCCTAAACACTGTATTTGCTATCATCAACTCTCTTTCAAGACACATCTCCACCATCAATTCTCCACCACGATTTTACCTGGAACTCCATACTTCCCAATCACTCCGTCTATTGGTTCGTTTCCTACCCTAGCATTAACGTCTCCCAATACAACTACATTGACATTTCTCCCTAATCCCTCTATGAACTCATTTAAATCTACCCAAAAATCTCACTTTCCTCTACGCTCTCCTCACTACCAGGCTCAATGCACTTACAAAAACCCACATCTCCCTTCCCAGCTTCACCTTCATCCACATCAACCTTGAAGAAACCTCCTTCCACTCCACTACACGCACTCCTATCTCTTCACTCACTAGTATAGCCACCCCTTTTCTCCCTCGTCCCCTCTTCACTCCTGAGAACCTCCCAACTACACTCCCAAACTCACACTCGCCCCTCCCTTTCATTTTAGCTTCACTCAAAGCCAGCACATCCATCTTTCTTCTCACAAACATACTGCCTATCTCTTCCCTTTTACTCTCATCTGTACCACATCCACACACATTAAAAGACCCAAACCTTAGGGTACTGGTTGGAAAACTTCCAAACCCTCTTATGCCTTTACTTATTCTAGGAAAGTCCCCTTTGGGGCTACAGGTAGCAGGACTCCTAATCCCATCCCCCGTCCCGTTTTTTGTCGCCTTTTACGACTCAAGTGGAAAGACTTGGTGGTAGCATTCTTTTCCCCACCACAGGGTAGGCGAAAAAAGGAAATGAATATTCAGAGAAATGGTACAGGACAGTAACAAGGGGTTGGAGGACAGCATAACGGAGGGACAGTCGTAGTATTAAAGTGTCATCATTTCTCTATGAACACAGTTTTCCTTTATCAGACAAAATGATGTGTGGCTCTGGTCCGTAGGGGCACCCCATAGAGACCCTAAAGTATCAACTGCATGCTACTTTGCCAAAATAACATGCAGCCAACACCCCAGACGGGGTATATATATATATATATATATATATATATATATATATATATATATATATATATATGTATATATATATGTATATATGTATATATGTATATATATATGTATATATATATATATATATATATATATATATTTATACTGCAGAATACGAACAATTCATCTAAAGTTATGAAAAATTATGCAAATCCTAGCACGCCTTCTCCGATATTGGGGTTGGATGAAGATGTATTTAATGTGGGATCCATTATTACAAATGTATTATGAATCGCCCCGAGGGGGAAACAAGAGAATAATATTAGAGTCAGAAGCTTCAGAAGCTTTCAGTGATTTACATTAGATGGGACTGATTCCATTATCAACTCTGAACATGCCGACCTCCATGAAGTCTTCATACATCTGTTGTATTCGACAGTTATCGTATCAGTTATAATCATTTTCCAACTGACCCTTTCCCAGGAGTGAGTGCTGATGACCTGCACGGGCAGCCTAAGCACTAAGGGTAAAGGTGACGAGTTTGGCCGTAGCTACGCGTCTCCTGGCGTATGATCCTCATTTTCTTCTTCTTCAAATAACTTGGTTTTTCTAGTTTTTTTTTTTTTTCACATCATGAATTCATCATTATGTCCATTTCTATCCGATTCCTGAATATTGATATGATTTAACTCTTCTTTCTCTTCTTTCTTCCAATGTTGGCAATTCTAGTCATTGTCTTTGTTCTAATAGTTTTGTCATCTAGACTGAGGGCTTATTTAACGACCCCTTGTTGAAC
>NC_134790.1:22752139-22757139 GCF_046742065.1 Oratosquilla oratoria
TTTAGAATAACAGAGAAGACGTTTTAATTTTTGAATTATGATTTTCACAATTTATTTTGAATAATGCTGTACTCTAGTGGTTGTGCGTTGACTCAACGGATACCCTGTCGAACTCAGAAGCTGGTGGTCGTGAGTTCGATTCCCGGGACTCACTTCGAGTTTACTGTTTTGGTTCATGGTAGCCCTGGCCACTCGGGGAGGCGAACTAACATCGGCTTAAATGAAACAGTGGTTTACCGCAAAGCCGTGGAAATGGGATGGTAAGATGGCGAGTTCAGTATTCTTGTAACTTTCCTTGCAAGTATAGGTTACTTATAATCAAGGGAGTCTAAACACACACACACACACATACACACACCTCGTGGCGCAGTGGTTAGAGTTTCCAGCTGCCGCTACGGCGGTCCGGGTTCGAATCCCGCCCAGGGCTGAAATAATTTCAGTATCGCTGCGCTACGGGTCGTTACTCCATCTCTCGCCGGCGGGGAGTTGGGTGTGTGTGTACGTGTAAGGTCATAGCATTACCCATAGATCAGTCATATACAAGCTCTGAGCTCTCTTCCGGGAGGGAAATAACTGTCGATCACGAGTCCAACACGTGATCCAAGACCATGGTGAATCACACACACAGGTACAGGTACACACACACGCACACACACACGTACACACACACACACACACACGTATACACACACACACTCACACACCTTGCGTATCCCACAAAACAGGACCCAAATGATTTCGGAGGCCTATTTATTCACCTGCAATTAACCCCCATCTTGGAGCGTTTCTAAGTACTTTCTTTAAATATACATGTAGGATGAAGGCAAGGCCATTTGGGGCTTGGAGCGAGCTCGTAATGGACACATTTGATCAGCCAAGACTTTAAGAGGATTTCGATAAGAAGATTAATATCCAGAGCCCATAACCAGGTAATGAGTTTAAGGAGATACATTGACATCATTACCCACAATCGATACTCGGCGGCCGCACTGCAACGATGTATCCTCTTGAATGATACCAGATGAAGTGTATATACATACATACAACACATACATATATATACATACATACATGCATGTATACATAAGGAAATATACATACATTATATATATAATATATATATATATATTATATATATATATATTATATATATATATATATATATATATATATATATACATTACAAAATACATATATTTGGTACATACATATATTACATACATCACATGCACTACATACACATATTTACACATACACACATATATATACTCACACATATACATTTACACACACGTACATACAAATAAATACATATATGTATACATGACAGGTTTTGTTTTTCTAAACAAGTTTTGATCGAATTTAAGTAACCACATCATATAAGACTTGAATTAACTTTCTTGATGCAAATGAGGGGTTTTCCTTAACTGAATTAAATAGTCTGGCGAGACAGCCAGAATAAATTCATAAATTCGTAAAACTCATTGAATGTATTGATAAATATATGCATGGTATTGTTTTCTATCTTTTATTTTATCTTTTACCAGTAAAAATAAACGAACAAAACCGAATGGTTTGAGTTCAATGTTAATGTTGAACTATTTCATGTTTTAAGCACAAATAAGCGTTTCTCATAATGAGGGAGACGCTGATTAGTGAGTAGTTCAGACCAAAGATGAATAATTAAGTCTCTGCCTGTACCTGAGTTTGTGCCAGCGTAACCTGTGTCTCTGTGCCTGTGCGCGTGTTTCTGTGTCTGCGTCTGTGGCTGTGTGCCTGTGCCTGTGTGTCTTTGCCTGTGCCTGCGTCTATCCCTGTGTGTCTGTGCATGTGTGTCTATCCCTGTACCTGCGCCTGTCCCTGTGTGTCTGTGCCTGTGTGTCTATGTCTCTGCCTGAGTCTGTGTATCTGTGCCTGTGTCTATGCCTGAGTCTGTGTCTGTGTATCTGTGCCTGTGTGTCTATGCCTGAGTCTGTGCCTGTGTGTCTATGCCTGTGCCTGAGTCTGTGCCTGTGTGTCTATGCCTGTGTCTGTGTGTCTGTGCCTGTGTGTCTATGCTTGAGTCTGTGCCTGTGTGTCTATGCCTGTGCCTGTGTGTCTATGCCTGTGTTTTTGCCTGTATCTATGTGTCTGTGTTTGAGAGAAAAAGAGTGACAGTTTATGTTTGCATATTGGGGGATTGGACCTGGCCGCGCGCGCACTCGCTATTTTTCTTTGATAACGACGTTAGAGCGTTTCGCTGTTGAAAGGCCGCGCTCGTGGGGTTCCGTTATCAAATTAACGCTATCACCACGCTATGCCCCCACTATACAGCTTTTAGTATGTCGTCAAGTGATTTTATTACAATAACTGAATGTTTGTTGGTTTTTGTCTGATTATCATTAAGTCTCTCTTTAGTAACTCTCTCTTTCTCTCTCTCTCTCTCTTTTTACACTTCTTTTTCTTCTATTGTCTTTTCGAAATATATCTCCTTTCATCACCTGTCCTCGTTTCTTATTCGAATTTTTTGTTTCCTCTTTCCCAATCTTCCTACTTCTCCTCGTTCTGCTCTACATTTCTGTCAATGTCTTTATGCTCAAATGAGTACACTTGAAATATGTGCACACACACACACACACATACATGTATAAACACGCGCGCATGCACACACAAACATCCCCCCCCACACACATACATATACAAGCACGCGTGCATGCATACACAAACACACCCATCTACCCCCCCAGACGCGCGCGCGCACACACACACACACACACACACACACACACACACACACACACACACACACACACACACAAAAGACACGCCGCCTTTCAAGCATTAAGACTTTTCCTCGAAAGGTATTTACTTGAATATGTTTCATATATATATTTCAATTAAAAATCTGATACAACTTTTTACAAAACATTTTATAGAAGTATTCAATCTTTGTCACTTCAACTCATCAAGAATCCTGTACAGTGTTTTTCATTCCTGGACGTTTTCAGACACAGCCTATGTGCGAAAGTTTTCATCTTTTAGCACCCTCGGACACAGCTCATGTCCGCTTCGACCAGTCAAGTGTGTGAAACTGATGCGACGAAAGTTATGGGAATATAGACTCTATAACCCTTTCCGTAAGGGGAAATGTCGTGTGGCTACCTGGGTCTCAGGTGGTCAAGTGTCGGACCGAGACACAAGAGAACATGAACCTGAGGACACGTGAAGACACACCTTGGCTTAAAAGCCCCAGAAAGAGGTGCGGTTTGTTTTACAAACTAGTTTTATCTTGTATTTGGTGTTTGACGGTGTGTTGCGTTTTCAAGATGAAGTTTATCACTTACTCACGCGCGGACGCACCTACGAGCACACACATACACACACACACGCGCACGTACACACATACACACACACACACAAACACACATGCACACACATACACAACACACACACACATCACACACACACACACACAAATACACACACACACACACACACACACAAATACAATCACACACACAAACACACAAATACACACACACACACACACACACGTACACACACACATACACAAATACACACACATACATAACACAGACACGCACACACACACACACACACATACGTAGACGCACACAAACACACACATACACATAAACACACCCACACACCCACGAGACGCCGGAAAGACCACGCTTCAAAAAAGGGGCATCTTTTCCCCGCTTCTGTTGGATACCTCGAGCTTAATTTAAGAACAAGGGACTCTTAGGGTTGGTTCTATAGAAATTAATCTTCACGTTTATCCTTTGAGGTCTAGCAAGAACTCCCGGGTTAGCGAATGCGAATGCTAAAGAAAAGAAAAAGTTTACGAAAACAAGCGAGATGCGAGAAGCGCGTTGTTTACAGACGCTTGGGAAGCTTCTACGGCCTCTTTCGAGTCCAAAGAAAAGAGCGAAAATCGCATTCAAGGATCTGAAGAAGAGGAAGAGAACACGCCAAGAGGCGCTGAGTAACTGCGCCCGACGGCGTCACTTTTTCGCCCTGTTGGGGACAGGTAATGCAGTCACTGTGGGAATCGGAGACACGTGCAGGACTCGAACCCACGACAAGGAAGATACGAGAGCAGCACGCTTCCGACTGAGCCACCAGAGCACTGCACACAAAGATTTGAAGCAGAAACAGGAGTAAGTGAAGAATGAGGAGAAGGAGAGGAAGGGATGAAAGAAGGGTATAAATGTAGAAGAGGATAAAGAAGAAAACAAAGGTAGGGAGGAGGATGCAAGATGGAGGAGGAGGAAGCGGAGGTGGGAAACGTGGAAATAAAAAAGATCAAGGAGGAGGAGGAGGAGGAGGAGGAGGAAGGGGAGAATAAAAGGAAGAAAAGGACGAGGAGAAAAAGACAGAGGAAAAGGAAAGAGGAAAGAAATGAGGAGGATGAGGAGGAAGAATATGAGAAGAAAGTGGAGGACGAAGAAAATGGGAAGGAGGAAGGGGAAGGAGTTAGACGAGTAGTAGTAGGAGAAGAAGGAGGTGGGAGGAAAAGAGGAGGTGGAGGAAGAGGACAGAGGAAAAGAGGAAAAGGAAGAGGAAGAGGTAAGGAGAAAGAGGAGAAAGAACAAAGAGAGAATGGAAGAGAGAGAGGGAGGTGATGGAGTTAGAGGAGTAGTAGTAGTAGTAGGAGGAGGAGGAGGAGGAGGAGGAGGAGAAAGGACGAAAAGAGGAGGAGGAGGAGGAGAAAGAGGACGAAGGAAAAGAGGAGGTGGAGGAAGAGGACTAAGGAAAAGAGGCGGGGGAGGAGGAGGAGGAAGAAGAGGTGAGGAGGAGGAGAAGCAGGAGCAGGAAGAGGAGAAGGAGCAGCAGGAAATGGAGGAGGAGGAGGAGGAGGAGGAGGAGGAGGAGGAGGAGGAGGAGGAGGAGGAGGAGGAGGAGGAGGAGGAGGAGGAGGTTGCTGTTGCCACTTCCATTTCAGGCGATTCTGATCTAGTTATTGTTTTTATTACTGTCATCACTTGCACGCTCTT
>NC_134790.1:22762139-22769639 GCF_046742065.1 Oratosquilla oratoria
GGGGTAATTTTCCTCTTTATTTCTATTCATATTATTTTTTGTCGCAATTATCAAGAAAATGAGACTACACACCACATATCGATTCCAGGTTTGAGAACTTTCATATATTTCTGTACACGAGTATCATTGCCGTTTGCTTTATCAGGAAAAAAAAAAAAAAGGGAAGAAAGCTCTCAAAATCAAACCAGAGAAACCACCCCACTCCAACGCACGTTACAAATACGCCGTGAACGAAATGAAATGAGAAAACGGAGAGTATATGCAGAAACCCACTCATCCCTCGTGCCGTTTTCTTCGTCGTTACTGGCGTCAGCACCATAACCATAACCATTGCCATGTTCACATGAACGTCACCCAAAATGTTCTCATAATCTTCACCCGGACCCAACGTTTCTAGGATATAGATTCAACCCGTGATGAGATTACGGCCGTGGCGACAACCACAAGGCCTCTGATCAGCCGTTCTCTTCGTCTGTAATGGTATTACTTGGTGTCCTTGTCTTTTCAAACCTTTCGCACCCACCACCCACCCCCGTCTTTATTTTTTCTTCCCTCCCCCTCTGTCTCTCTCTCTCTCACTCTCTGTCTGTCTGTCACTCTTTATCTGCCATTCTCTCATTCTCTCTCTCTCTCTTTCTCTTCCCCATCTCTCTCTCTCTCTCTTCTCCATCTCTCTCTCTCTTTCCCTCTCTCTCTCTCTCTCCCTCCTCCCTTTCCTCTCTTTCCCTCTTTCTCTCCTGCCTTCTCTCTCTCCCTCCTCCCTTCTCTCTCTTTCCCTCTCTCTCTCTCTCTCCTGCCTTCTCTCTCTCTCTCCCTCCTCCCTTCTCTCTCTCTCTCTCTTTCCCTTTCTCTCACTCTCTTTCCCTCTCTCTTTCTCTTTCTCTCTCCTCCTTCTCTCTACCTTGATGTTCTTATCTTTCCAAGCTATTTATTTCCCGCCCTTTCCCTTCTTTTCTCACTTTTCTTCCGTCTTGCACTCCAGCATCTTCCGTTTTATTCCTTTATATTCCTTAACTTCGTTATCTCTTTTCCTCTTCCTCTTCCTCCTCTCTTTTTCCACTCCCTTCTCTCTCTCCTCCCTCCTAGTATTTTATTCAATTTAGTACTCCTTTCTACTCCTCCTCACACTCCACTCCGCATCCTGTTTTCCACCTTCTATCTCCATTTCCCCCTTATACTATTTCCTCTATTTGCTTGTTTGTTTTGTTTCATTCTTCCTCAGTGTCTTGGCAACCACCCTTTCCAACACTTCAGCCTTCTCTTTCCTCCTCTTCCCTCCCCTCCTTTTTTCTTTTCTATTCCTCCTCTTCCCTTCTTCTTCCTCCTCCTCCTCCCCCCCTCCTTTTTTCTTTTCTATTCCTCCTCTTCCCTTCTTCTTCCTCCTCCTCCTCCTCTTCCACCATTATATCATCTTCTTCGACCTCCACCTCCTCTATCTTACTATCCTCTTCCTCCTTACTTCCTCTTCCTTGCCCTCCTCCTCCTCCTCCATTTCTTCATCTTCCTCCACTACCACATCCTCTTTAACGTTCACCTCCTCCTCCTCCTCCTCCTCTCCTCCCCTCTTCCTCCTCCTTGCTTCCTTTACCTCCTCCTTCTCCTTGCTTCCTCTTCCTCCTTTTCCTCATCTCGATTCTTCTCCTTAACTCCTCTCCCTCTTCCTTATTACTTCCTTTTCCTCCTTACCGCCTTTCCCTCCTCCTTACTTCCTTTCCCTTCTCCTCCTTACTTCCTCTCCTTTCTCCTCTTCTTCTTCCTCTCCCTCCTCCTCTTCCTCGTCACTTTTCTCCTTTTTCCTCCTCTTCTCCCTCACGTCCTCCTTCCTCCTCATTTCTCACTTTCTCTCCCTCCTCCTCCTTACGTCCTCTCGTTCCTCCCCCTCACATCGTCTCCTTCCTCCTCACTTCTCACGCCCTCTCCCTCCTCTTCCTCACGTCCTCTCCTTCCTCCTCACTTCCTCTCCCTTCCCCTCCTTACCTCCTCTACCTCCTCCTATTGTTCATCCTCCCCCTCCTCTGCGCTCGTAGTTCACCTCGCTGTTAAATGTCAGATGGGTATTTAACAAAGCTGACATTACAATTTTTTTTTTTTTTATTGTGTGACTCCTACTCCGCCACTAGAAGAATTATGCTCTCCCCGTCTCCCCGTCAGGCCACGTCCCATCCTCTTCTCTTGCCCTGATTCCCCTCTTCACGTTCCCTCCCAGGTTCCCGTTGTCCCCAGACATCTCCCGCCTCACCCCTCTCCTCCTCCTTGGGCCTATGAGACGGGGTGGTCCAGCCGGTAGTTTGTTCCGGGGCCCTTGTGGTCCAGCCGGTAGTTTGTTCCGGGGCCCTTGTGGTCCAGCCGGTAGTTTGTTCCGGGGCCCTTGTGGTCCAGCCGGTAGTTTGTTCCGGGGCCCTTGTGGTCCA
Organism: Oratosquilla oratoria; assembly: GCF_046742065.1. Lineage (NCBI taxonomy): Eukaryota > Metazoa > Arthropoda > Malacostraca > Stomatopoda > Squillidae > Oratosquilla > Oratosquilla oratoria. The sequence continues at coordinate 22,764,551 of NC_134790.1, forward strand.
GCCGGTAGTTTGTTCCGGGGCTCTTGTGGTCCAGCCGGTAGTTTGTTCCGGGGCCCTTGTGGTCCAGCCGGTAGTTTGTTCCGGGGCCCTTGTGGTCCAGCCGGTAGTTTGTTCCGGGGCCCTTGTGGTCCATCCGGTAGTTTGTTCCGGGGCCCTTGTGGTCCAGCCGGTAGTTTGTTCCGGGGCCCTTGTGGTCCAGCCGGTAGTTTGTTCCGGGGCCCTTGTGGTCCAGCCGGTAGTTTGTTCCGGGGCCCTTGTGGTCCAGCCGGTAGTTTGTTCCGGGGCCCTTGTGGTCCAGCCGGTAGTTTGTTCCGGGGCTCTTGTGGTCCATCCGGTAGTTTGTTCCGGGGCCCTTGTGGTCCAGCCGGTAGTTTGTTCCGGGGCCCTTGTGGTCCAGCCGGTAGTTTGTTCCGGGGCCCTTGTGGTCCATCCGGTAGTTTGTTCCGGGGCCCTTGTGGTCCAGCCGGTAGTTTGTTCCGGGGCCCTTGTGGTCCAGCCGGTAGTTTGTTCCGGGGCCCTTGTGGTCCAGCCGGTAGTTTGTTCCGGGGCCCTTGTGGTCCAGCCGGTAGTTTGTTCCGGGGCCCTTGCAAGGGCTAAGAAGGTCCCCACAGCAACTTCGACCCTCCTCGAGAAGAAGCACTTTCCACTAACACCCCCTCCACCGACATATTCTTGCACTGACATACGCAAACATCACTATACTTATCACACAAATCTTACTTCTTTATATTAGCATTTATGATTGATTATTATAGACCTAGTTGTATAGAATGGACTTCAAATAATTAATTTTTATTTGTTTATCTATTTTATTTATTTATTTTTATTTATTTATTTATTTGTTTTTACTTTTTTTTTTTTTTTTTTTTTTTGCCTGCCTCAGAGCCTCTTATACCGCTTTGCAAAATTTCTCTTGAAGGTCCTGCTTCCTCTCAACACCAAACTGCCGTGACGGTATGTCCTTCTTTGGCCTTCGTCGAGCTAAGGACTCCTCCTTCTACAGGAATCTTCTTCCTGTGTGTCCAATAACCTCCAAGGGCAACCCTTCTATTGTGAGTCCTTCTCGCCCTTTCCCTTCTCGTCTCACATTTTCTTTCTTCCTCCTCCTTCTCCTCTTCCGTTCTCGCTTTCAAAAGTCCTTTGCCAGACGACATCCCCCGCCTCCCCGCCCCCCTCCCCGCCTCTTTTCCCCAAACAACGCCAGGAAAATAATATTCTCCTCTAATTATCTTCCTTTGCCTCTTGATTTTTTTTCTTCTAAATACTGTCCAACCCATTTTTGGACGCCTGTCTTCTTCTCGTTCTTCTTCTTCATCTTCATCAACTCATTTTTTTATGTTTCTCTTGTTTGGTCTGTTTCTTCTTATCCTCTCCTCTTCCTTTTCCTTCTTCATGTTCCCCCTCTTCTTCCTGTTCCTCTTCCTCCTCTTCTTAGTTCATATTTCCTTTTTCTTCTTCCTCTTCTTGTTCCTCTTCTTCCTCCTCTTCTTCGTCATTCATATTTCCTTTTTCTTCTTCCTTTTCCCCTTTCTCTTCTTCGTTCCTGTTCCTCTTTTTCGTTCATATCTACTTGTTCTTCAGCGTCCTTCAGTCGAGAGGTCTGCAGCGACCCACTGTCGTGCCGGACCCAGTTTATTGCCGAGTTGTCCTTAACAGTCGCAGTTTAGAGCGCAATTAGTAGCACAAAGAGCAATTACCCCTCCGACATCATATGACGACGATGCTGAGGAGGAGAGGTACTCCTCAAGGTCGTCTTGGTCATTCGAAGGAGGAGCTCCTTCTCCTCCTCCTCCTCCTCCTCCTCCTCCCCCTCCTCCTCTTCCTCCTCTCAACTCTCTCCTCAAGCTGGTCTTGGTCATTCGAAATAGGAGCTTCTTCGTGTCCTCTTCCTCCTCCTCCCCTCCTCTTCTTCTTCTTCCTCTCAACTCTCTCCTCGAGCTCGTCTTGGTCACTTGAAGGAGGAGCTTCCTTGTGTCCTTGTCGTCGTCCTCCTCCTCCTCCTCCTCCTCCTCCTCCTCCTCCTCCTCCTCCTCCTCCTCCTCTCAAATCTCATGAGAGTAAGTGTCCCAAGACTACAAGCTGTCTTTGTCCTTCTGTTAGTCTGTCTTTATATATTTTTTGTCGTTTCTTTCTCTATGTTTAATCTCTCTCCTTTCACTTTTTTCTTTCTTTCCCTTCATCCTGTGTGTTTGTGTTTTCCCTTTTTTTCAGTTTCTTTGTCTAAGTTTAATCTCACTCAATTTATTTTTCTTCCTTTTCTTTCATCTTCAAACCAACCCACTATTGTTTACATGGCTGGAAAGCAAATAATAATGTAATGTAAATCCCCATGGAAATCAGTATATGTAAAAACCTGTGCATGAATACATGAACATAGAAGCAAACCAGCCTCAGCTCTCAGCACTTACGACAGGTGAACTATATCTCGCTGCACTGCGTTTATCCCTCATACTGTGGCGGAAGGGAAGGGCATGCATACGTACATACATGCACATATACATACACACATACGTACATACATGCATCCATACATACACATTTGCATATACGAGTGTATACACAATGCATACATACATACATACATACATACTGTACTTAAATACATGCATACAAATCATACATACAGTACATACATACAAAGCATACATACATACATACATACATACATACATACATACATATACATTTACATGTACGAGTATATACACAATACATACATATACATACAAACATTCATACAAACACATTTGTATATACGAGTGTATATACAATGCATACATACATACATACATTCATACATACATACAAAGCATACATACATAAATACTTATGTCTAGGAATACAAACATACATATACAGGTATGTTCATATATGCAGATATATATAAATACATGCATGTTCATGTTATCGGAAAATTTCAAAACACTGGACTCAGAGTAACAAAATTTATTACCGACGTTTCGAACCCCGTACAGGATTCGAAACGTCGGTAATAAATTTTGTTACTCTTGAGTCCAGTGTTTTGAAATTTTCCGATAACATGGCTCCTGGACTCCAGCTCTTCAAGAACGTATACATGTTCATAGATACAATCATACATACATACAAAGCATACGTACATAAGAAATATATCTAGAAATACAAACATACATATACAGGTATGCTCAAATATGCAAATATTAAAAAATACATACATGTTCATATATACAAACATACATATATGCAGTTATATTCTTATGTGCATATACATGAATACATAGTCATGTTTTTATATACATACATAAATAATTATGTTTATACAAACATATATGCAAAATGTATGAATACATATGTTCACATTAAATATGCAAAAACTCTACATGACGCTAATCTACGTTCACTGCATGACAAATGGCGAGTTGGTTTCTCATGACCATTGCTATGCATATAGGACAAAGGTGAGTCCCTAGGTTACAACTAAGCACTTCCTGATGTAAAAAATTATATATTTTCTCACAGGTTTTATTGTCTCTAATTTTGTAAAACATTCATCAAGATTTTTTTTTCATCTCTGAGCAACTACATTTCTGTTGGATAAGTTAAACTGTTTCCGTGGCAATATTCAGGATTTTAATTGCACAGTTAATATTTATCATTGTAGGGCTTTGGCATAATTGTGCTCTGGAAATGAGTTTGGAATTCAGATTTATGAAAATTAATAGCACAAAGCACTTGCACACACATTACTTGACTTGAGAGATTTTGGTAAAAGAGTATTATTTTGTTTCATATACATAAATCCTTCCACTACCAGGTTATTGTTAATATTGTCAATATTGTTATAGTCACTATTATCAGTTATGTTATTATAGTTACTACGGTCGTTATCACCGTTAAAATCATCATCATCACCATCATCATCACTATTATCATCACCATCATCATTACTATCACCATATCATCATCATTACCATATTTACTACCATTCCATTGTTATTTATTTACAAATATTTTTGTTTATTTATTTACATATCTATTTGCCTTTTCCTCTGGAATCAGAGAAGCTGACTTGTTTATTTAGGTGGTGATTCTTCATTTCCATCGTGGTTTCAGTCCATCTTGATCAATCGCAACATAAAGGTGGAGCTTCTGCTATCAGTTCCACTACCTTTTATAGCAATCACACTCACCCCCATCCCACTTGAACACAAAAGGTCCAATTTTGTTGACAAGAGTTATCGAAGAAAACATTTATTCTACCCAATTAACCTAGTAACATAAAAGGTTTCTTTTGTGCTAGTGGATCTTCTTTTCCTGGAAAAGAACTAGAAGAGTCTCACCGATGGTCTTGTCTAGACGCCACCTACTTAGAAACTCTGCTTGAAGAAAAAGAAGAAGACGAAGAAGACGACGACGAAGAAGACGAAGACGAAGAAGACGACGACGAAGACGAAGAAGACGAAGACGATGAAGAAGAAGAAGAAGAAGAAGAAGAAGAAGAAGAAGAAGAAGAAGAAGAAGAAGAAGAAGAAGAAGAGAAGAAGAAGAAGAAGAAGAAGAAGAAGAAGAAGAAGAAGAAGAAGAAGAAGAAGAAGAAGAAGAAGAAGAAGAAGAAGAAGAAGAAGAAGAAGAAGAAGAAGAAGAAGAAGAAGAAGAAGAAGAAGAAGAAGAAGAAGAAGAAGAAGAAGAAGAAGAAGAAGAAGAAGAAGAAGAAGAAGAAGAAGAAGAAGAAGAAGAAGAAGAAGAAGAAGAAGAAGAAGAAGAAGAAGAAGAAGAAGAAGAAGAAGAAGAAGAAGAAGAAGAAGAAGAAGAAGAAGAAGAAGAAGAAGAAGAAGAAGAAGAAGAAGAAGAAGAAGAAGAAGAAGAAGAAGAAGAATATAAAAAATCATGCTAATCAATCCTTATCGTAATCACCCCGTGATGGCCCATGTTATCTAATGTGCTTATCTTTAATCTCGTCTTTATTGCTTTCGCACACATTTCCCCGATGATGTCATTACTTTTAGCCATCCAGCATGTCCTTGTGTGCACATATACGCCCACACATAAACGTATACACACACACACACACACACACACACCCTCACGCACACACATATACATACAGACA
>NC_134790.1:22777139-22797139 GCF_046742065.1 Oratosquilla oratoria
GTGTGTGGTGTGTGTGTGTGTGTGTGTGTGTGTGTGTGTGTGTGTGTGTGTGTGTGTGTGTGTGTGTGGTGTGTGTGTGTGGTGTATGTGTGGTGTAAATCATGATCGTGGTGGACCATGTGCTGGGTACATGATCGGCAGCTATTACCCTTCCATAAGTGACTTTATACACGTCATATAGTCATCCAATTGTTCTGGGGGCAGCGGTTCCCAGCCTTTCATCCGTTACGCACCCCGAGTCTCATCAGACCATCGACCCGTACCCCATTTAGCCGGACACTAAATGTCAATCAAATATACAATGGTACCGCAATGGATATCAAATTGTTGAAATCGTAATGACTTTTATTCATCAAATAAGCATTAACATAAAAAACAATGCAGTGTTCTCTCGCTGCAGATCTAAATGTCTAAGTTATCTTTCGCTAGTCGTCTAAATATCCCCGGGAATTGTCTCGCCATCCCCAGAATGAAAACTTCCTCCACAGAAAGCAAATGTTATACAAACGGTTGTTGAAAGGTTATCATATACCATGCATGTTTGAAGTATGTGATGAAACAGTGTTTTTCTTTAGGATATTTCAAATATATATTCACATAGATCATACATAAAGAACGTTGTCTATAGAGTTTTAGGCATTTTATTCATACTCGAGACAAAATAGTACTTTTTCTTTCAAAATTTTCAAAAGTTTGTTTAAAGTTCATATTGAATACTTTACTTAGCATCGCATAGCAAGAGAAAATCTTAATAAAAATCAATTTACTGTAATCGGTTTTACACCGATAAATTTCCAATATTGAAGTTGTTAAACAAACATACTTTTCACACACCCTCGACAAACGTTTACTAAAAAGTACACAAACAGTGATTTCGGGGTGGGGGGTAGGGGCTTTGCTTCTGAGGGACGCATTACGTTATAGTGGACCTTATCGTCTCTTCTGAACGAAACCAAAGGTATCATAAGGTATGGAATGGATCTATCGTGTCAAGAGACAATCTCACCCTCTTGGGACGAATATGATAATATGCCAACAAATATAACAAGAGACAAAGGACCAACATAAGTGTCAAGGATGTAGTGTCAAGACATACAATAAACCTTAGAATTTCAACCATTGGTGTACAAAGGGGGGATAGGAGGATTTTCCTATTCATTCACCAATAGGGAGGATTTTAGGTTTTTCAGGGGTGGGGGGAATAAGGGGGCCCAGAATTTTGGACACAAAATATTGAAATGATTAATTTTCTTATCAATTACAATCTACAGTCTGTAGAACATCACACTTTTACAAGTGCCACAGATCACATTAGGTATAAAGATAAATATCTATTGAGTCGGAAAGGAGATTTGAAAGGCATGGCACTCTGACGATATAGTGGTATTCATGGTGTGATAGGATATCATAGGGTGCTACAGGGTGTCAAAAAAGTTTGACAGCAACTGGACTAAAGACTTATTGTTACCCTCATGATTCATCAAGAGAGCTTCTCTAAACTGAACCAAGTCATCTGCTATCTATATACGAATACCACTTTTCCTCCTTAAGAGAGAGGTAGCCAAGTCAAAGGCGCGTACCAATTCCCACCCATTCCACTCCCCTCCACCACCCTTTCCTCCCTCTCATCTTAGCTCCTCGTGGATGATAAGTCATCCCTGTATCCCGCCTACTGCCCTGGGACAGAGTCAATGTAATAAGACACAGTATATTAACAATAAAGACACTTCACTCAATTGGCGGCTCCCCCTCTCCGTTCCCTCATGCAGAAAAATGGAGAAATCCCTTCGGGCAGCGTCAAAATATTATTCACATATAAGCACCTCTACCCCACCATACCCCACCCCTGCCTTGCTTTACAGTATCATCTTCCTGTAGTCACACTACACTCACTCATCTCCGTCTCCTTCGTTCTCCCTTCCTTGCTCAAAAGACATTCCCCTCTTGCTCAACGCCCATTTCACCCCATTCATCCATCACATTCGGTCGTCGCCTCAAATTCACTCCCCCTACCTCTGCCTTCCTCACCTCTTTTACTAATACTTTTCCACTCATTCTTTCCGTGTTTTCCAAACCATCCCATTACTCTTTCATCAGCCCTACCTGTTATTTCTTTTTCCACTCCCGCTCTCCTCTTCACCTCTCAGTTTCTGACTCTGTCCATCCTTGTAAACCCTACCATACTTCTCAGGCATTTATTCTCAAACACATTCAAACTCTTCCTCTCTATCTCTCTGAAATTCAAAGTCACTGCACCATACAAAGCCGTTGGCATAATCACCCCTTCATACAATCTCCTCTTTGCAACTCTCACTTGCCTATTCCTCATGACAGGAAAGAGAGGTGTGGAGGTAAATTGTTGATTGCAAAAAAAAATTGCACTCACCCAAACTAAAATTTCTCAAACTAAATAAATATTTTACAAGACTAACGAAAAAAAAATCTCCAAACAATAAGCGTAATAAAAATCTTATTGTTGGCTAAATTAACTTCGAAATTATTTCCTGTTGTATATTCAATTTATTCGATAATCAAAAATTTCTTTGATATGTGATCCCTTCCCAATATCAGTCCAACCCTGTGATACACTATCAATACAATACTAAATTTAAATTTTGATTTATATGACTTATAACACAATCAATTACCCCGCATAGGCATACACACAAATATACACATACACGCACATACACAAACACACACACAAACACACGGGTTATAGATGCAGTGGTTGGTGTCATGGGCTTACAAAACCTCCAAATAAGATCGTACAACGCCCAAGGATTTGGTGTGTGTGTGTGTGTGTGTGTGTGTGTGTGTGTGTGTGTGTGTGTGTGTGTGTGTGTGTGCGCTCTCGTGTGTGCGTGTGTGTGCCCTCGTGCGTGTGTATGTGTGTGTGTGTGTGTGTGTGTGTGTGTGTGTGTGTGCGCGCGTGTGTGTGCGCGTGCGTGTAAGTGTGCATGTGTGTGTGTGTGTGTGTGTGTGTGTGTGTGTGTGTGTGTGTGTGTGTGTGTGTGTGTGTGTGTGTGTGTGTGTGTGTAAGCGTGCGTGTAAGTGTGCATGTGTGTGTGTGTGTGTGTGTGTAAGAGTGAGTTTAAGTGTGTGTGTGTGTGTGTGTGTGTGTGTGTGTGTGAGTGTTAGTGTGTGTGTGTGTGTGTGTGTGTGTGTGTGTGTGTGTGTGTGTGTGTGTGTGTGTGTGTGTGTGTGTGTGTGTGTGTGTGTGTGTGTAAGTATGCGTGTGTTTAAGCGTGCGTGTGTGTAAGAGTGTATTTGTGTAGACGTGCATATGTGTAGGTGTGCATGTGTGTAAGCGTGTATTTGTGTAGACGTGCATGTGTGTCGGTATGCATGTGTGTAAGCATGCGTGTATTTGTGTGAACATTTTCATCGATTTCCATGTTGTTCACGCCCATCAGTTGTGTTGTGGACGAGTGAATGCATTCAAGCTTATTCGTCATTGCCTTTACGAAGATTGATTAATTCTTTGGAAAAAAAAAATACAAACATCATTCCTGCAAACAAATCTAAAAAAAAAAATGCTTCAATACAGATACGCAGAACCAAATGGGTTCCATACAAATGAGATTTATTTTAGAACACCCTGATCAATTAATAACCTTCATACTTCACATTCGCATTCCCCATTCCAATCTGCAACTTTATTACTTAGAGAATTTTCGAAATTTTCTGCTTTTTCCCTTGGGGCGAGCAGTCTTTATACTTCCAATGTCTATAAAACTTACGGGGAAATTTAATCTTGTTATGATAAAATACCCGTAAAAGATTCGATTTTTTCTTTATCAAAAGATTATGTTCCCACGTACAAGAATCATGATCAAATATATATCTTTTTACGTACGAGACGAAGGTGGTGAAATTTAACAAAATCATATGTAAAATAGAAACCTAACATGAACAATAAGATTAACATTTATTTCGGGACTTTTGTTTACATTCCGCATCTGTGCCGGTCATTTGTCGTCTGCATCATTATCTTAAATGAAAGCGTATCATTTCTTACTTCTCACTTAGAAGTGATAAAGATCACCAGAAGAGTTATATCTAAGGGTACAGATTCTAGACATGACAATGAATACGAGTTCTGTTTAATTTAATTGTTACCATTTTCTAATTACGACAATTATGTTTCGGTTATTACATCGTGGCATTCTTATTCCATCATACCATGAGTGAAATGTTAATTTTTTCTATGTACTAATATATATTTTTTTCAATTTATTTGGGGCCCTGTATAATAATATAATCAGGCCCGTAGCTGCTGTTCATTTAAATGAAGTAAAAAGTAACTTCAGAAACACAAGAATATAAGAATGAAGGAGACTGCAAGAAACCATAAGGCCTTCACTAGGCAGTTCCATGTCCATTGCCACCTATCATCCCCATCCATAAAGTTGTCTAACCGTTTCTTCAAACAACCGATAGTTTCAGCGCTCACTACATGGTTACTAAACCTGTTCCATTCGTTGACCACACTATTGATAAACCAATTCTTGCCTATTTTCTTCTTAAATCTAACTTTGTCCAATTTAAACCCATTACTGTGAGTCCTGCCCTGTTGCCTTAATATGATGACCTTGTCTGCATCACCCTTGTGGCCTGGATCCACTTGAAATCTTTAACAGATTACCCCGCACTCTGCGTCTTTCTACAAAGGATTACAAAGGCGGAGCATGCCGATAGGAGACCTTTTGGTCCATATCTAGGTCGGATGCGAAAAAAAAATCATAATGATAATAAAATATTAAATAAAAACTATAATAATGTAAATAACAAATAAAATACATAAATAAATGCATAGGTATAGTTAAATAATAGAGAGTGTAAGTTAAGGTGCATAAGCCTCTCCTCGTTAGGTGAATTTCTGAGCCCATGTATCATTTTGGTCATTCTCCTCTGCACTGATTCTACTGAATCCATATCCATTCTATAAGACGGAGACCAAAAAAGTACCGCATAGTCAAGGATTGGTCTAACACCAGATAGAGTTTGATAATTGCCTCTGCACTTTTATTCGTATCCGTCCTAGCAATGAAACCTAATACTCTGTTAGCTGTGTTCCTGGCGCTAATATACTGTTTCTTGGATTTAAAGTCAGGACTCACTAACACTCTGAAATCTCTCTCGCACTTAAGTTTCTCTAAAAAGGTCTCTCTGTAATTATATAAGCCTTTTTTTTTTTTTTTTTTTAGAAAAATGTCCAAGTTTAGAAACTGAGTGATTTTAATTTTTCATATTAAGAGATAAATCTAAGAAATAAAAGTTACTAGCACAGAGGCTGAGCAGAAACGGTGAAAGGGAGAGAAAAAAAAAATTGGATTCGGCATGTCAGAGAGAGAAAAAAAAATCACTTCAGATTGCCAACTTTTTCTATTTGAATAAAGAAGGAATACAGTAAAAGGTGGTGGAATGAGAGCTTATGCCCGGTCCATAGATGGAGTGCCAGCCTACCGCGGCTGCGTCACCAAATGGTAGCGAGAACGATGACGAATTTTGAAGAGGGTCAACAGGGTGAAAATCCTCTCTGACGACCATCTCGCAGAACCATTGTATGTGGGTACTCACTGTTATTTGAATGTACATTTGCGTACATGTGCGTTAACTTTGTACTGACGATTCTATTCAGGGCATATGTATCCCCTGGGTTTCAAGCATCTACTTCTCTCAACCAGAACTTAATATAGAAAAGAAATAAACTTATTAAATTTTGGTTGTACCTACCAGTAACAGTATCGTGATACTATACAGTGACATTAAAAAAAGAGCAAATGAGACTAGAACCAGTTTGAACCGGATATAGTGTGCATGTTTGAACATGCGTGCGACTCCTATTGTTACGTCTACATTCATTTATCATGTTTTAGCTCCAATCTGTTGACTTGAAACTGAAGATAATCTCTTTTGACATGGTATTAAGTTCACATGCATTTCGTGTTATTAAACTGCTGTAAGCCGTAAGGAAATACCGATGATTTTTTATTCCAGTTTGCTTTTATGCACGAATCCTATTTCTTTTTATCATCACAGGTTTTCCAAATGCTATCATATGTTGCTTACCTATTTGCCTATCACTTAACCTATTACCTTCTTGAGGCTTCTGTCTGTGGATACATATTTACATCAAATATAACGTTTGGTCTCAACAACAAAAACCGCTTGGATTTTCAAACAGTAATTCATAAGACAAGTTGATAAGATAGTTGACATTCTCGCCTCAGTATATATACATGTGGAGCCTTAGGCTTAACAGCTTTAGTTTGGGTTCGGAAAGTTGACGTCGTTTTACAAATGTTTCTCAGACTTTGTCGAGCATTTAAGCCAAGGCTGATCCTGTTTCATATCCGTGATTGAATTGGCTGTGTAATTTAATGGTATTATCCTCTTTTGACTCCGAGTTTTATCCCTGAATATATCATGCAAGAGTGTATCGTCATGCAAATGTGAGTGGAGATGAACCTATGTCTACTGTGAACTGGGTGTCTTTTGAATAGTATAATTCTTGTTCGTTTTCTTTTGATTACATAGCTATGGAATACTTAATCTGGTGTTAATTATTACACTTTGGCTCAACAAAATTTGGAGAAATTAGATTGGGATTTTGTTACACTACCTCGACTCTAGACTAGTGTAGATAGCTAGTTCTTGTGAGGATCAGTCACTTATGGCAATATCATAAAAGGTCAAAATATGGTTGTGAGTTTGTACGTATGTTTGTATCTATATACCTTCCTATGTACATGCGTGCGTGTGTGAAAAATGTACTTTTGTATGCATATACATTTGTATACATACAAGTGTGCATGCATGTACGTTTGTACATATGCATGCTTGTATGCGTGTACGTTTGTAGGGATGCAAGTTTGTATGTATGTTCATGTACGTTTGTAATTATGTATATTTATATGTAAGTTTGTTTACGTGTACATTTGTATGTAAACTTGTTTGTATGTACAATGGTATACCTGAACGCTTATTTGTACGTTTGCATGTATGTACGTTTACTTTCATCTACGTTTGCATGCATGTACATTTGTATACATCTACGTTTGTATGCATGTATCTACGAGTATATTGTATACATACTTGTACAAGCATAGAAGAGTACGGTTGATATTAATCAAATAAATTGATAACAGAATATTAGTTCCTTTATGTTCTTCATTCTGGATTAAACAAAATTTTCTTATTCATTAAAAGTACTTTGTACAAGCAATAACCAGTGGTTCTATCCTTAAGGACAACATCGCACAGAGAAAGTTGAGTCACTGAGGTGGTCAAGGATTAAGGGATTTGCTTTGATCTGATTCGTTGTTTTTGGCGCCGCAACATCATAGTCATGTGGCGACGCGACGCTACAAAATGTTAAAGGCAGCTAAGAGGGTTTGGTGAAATATTTCTACATACTACTAAAAAATTACTGTTGATATCGATCTAAATCAAACCGGAAACCGGAAATCCCTCAGAGTGATACGTCTCCTCTGACCACGGATTGGCTGAGAGTGGTGACGTCACGGCAACGGAGACGACTGATTGGCTGAGAGTGGTGACGTCACGGCAACGGAGACGACTGATTGGCTGAAATCCGAAGAGCCTGCGAGCGAAGCGAGCTCGCCCGAAGGGCCGAGTGCCGCGTAGCGGGGTCGGGCGCAGCCCGTTGCTTGCACATAAAAAGTAAAGAAACTGAGGGAGAGAGAGTAGAAGAAATGAGGGACAGTAGATGATAAGTGACCAGCATTTTTCTTTGCAATGCATATTTGCTCGTATGCTAAGAGAAAGCTATCGTTGGTGAACGTTTGAATTTGGTAACATATGGATAAGAGTGACCGAAACAAAAATCAGGTAAAATGAAGTCACAGAAATTAAACAAGGTGCAGGCCTCGAAAAGAAGAATTACCTAATTTGTAACATGAAAAATCATTGAGATCAGCCTCCTTCCACCCCGAAAAAAAAATTAAATCAGTCCCTCCCCCCCCAAAAAAAAAAACAGCCACCTTCCCTCAAAAAAAAAAAAAAAAAAAAAAAAATCAGTCCCCCCACAGTGTATCAGCACCCCCAAATCCCCTTCCCCACAAAAGAAAAAAAAATCAGTACCCCCCAAAAAATCAATAATAAATAAATATATAAATAGAGTAATAATAATAACAAAAAGGAGGATTAGTATTTAAATTGTAATTTTTTAATCTCCCGAGGTAATTACTACGTGATATGACCAATTAATGATACGTTGATTGCGTGGATGGTGGGAAATAATGTTCGGTCTAGTAGAGATGAAGCAAGGACAGAGACACAATAGTGCTCGCTGTACTTTTAGTACAGCCTAACAACCTAATAATTATATTTCTAATCTATCATATATTAATCACAATTCATTACAGTACGTTACAGTTTATTACAATTCGTTACTAATCGTTATAATAAATTATTGTAATACGTTACAAATCGTTATATATTTCAATACAATGTTTTACAGTTTCTTTATAACTAATCATAACCTTTTAAAATTCTCTATTTTCTTACATTTGGTTGCTTTGAATTTGTTTCAATTAACTGTGAAATAATATTTCGTCATCTTATTTTAGTTTAATTTTAACTTATTTCTATCTATTTAAATTATATTACATTAATTTAATATCTTATTCACCTTATCTTTCCTTTATTTTATCTTACCTGTTTTTTTTTTATACTATCCACTTTTTCATTCACTTATTAATTTGATTACCAGATGCACCAACATAACCGAACAATGCCAGCAGCCGAGAGAATGTGAAGAGAGAGAGAAAGAGAGATAGAGAGAGTGAAGAGAGAGAAAGAGAGAGAAAGGGAGAGAGAGACAGAGAAAGAGAGAGACAGGCAGACAGAGAGAGAGAGAGAGAAAGGGAGAGAGAAACAGAGACAGAAAGATAGACAGAGAGAGAGAGAGAGAGAGAGAGAGAGAGAGAGAGAGAGAGAGAGAGAGAGAGAACGCCAAGAAAAGTGCCACCCGGCAAGGAAGCGCTTCGTTAGAGCCCACCTGGAGGCCAGCAGCAACAGCAGCAGCAGCAGCATCCGCGGACGTCGAAAATCTGCCACAAAGACGACCGAAAAAGGCAGACGGCAGACGAACAAAAAAGGAAGGGAAAAAGAGCCAACAGGCACGGGAGGCACAACTCGAGATTAAATTGAAACCCTCAACTCCCGAGGTTTAGCGTGTACGTGTGTATGTACGTGTGTGCATGCGCATGTGTGTTTTACGTGTGCGTGTGTATGTACGTATGCGCATGTGTGTGAGATTCACCATGGTCTTGGATCACTTTGTGGACTCGTGATCGACAACTATTTACCTCCCTGAAGAGAGCTTAGAGTTCATATATGACCGACCTATGGGTAATGCTGTGACTTTACACGCACACACACACATCCAACTCCCCGCCCACGAGAGTTGGAGTAACGCAGCGCAGCGATACTGAAATTATTTCAGTCCTGGGCGAGATTCGAACTCCGACCGCCGTAGTGTCGGGCGCGAACGCTACCACTGCGCCGTCAAGTCGTGTGTGTGTGTGTGTGTGTGTGTGTGCGCGCTATATGATATGATTTAATGTCACAAACTCCACCCTATCGGGAGGCTAGGGCGTTATCCCTTACAGAGGAGATTTTAGTGTGGATTCTAATGAACCATGCCCTTCGTTCTACTTCGCCGGTGCCAGGGTTCGAACCGCCATCCCTTGACCTGCGCCGCAAGTAACAACGCCCTTACAAGCGAGTTTAATGTTCTAACTCATTTATAAGATAAAGTGAAGATCCAACTTTCGGAGAAAAGAAAGTTGGTCGAAGATCGAATATACATATATTACGATTACTGTCTGTGATCCTCTTCAGTGTGATTATATAAATGGGTGGGTGGACGTATATATACTTATACTACGTCCAATGTATGTATCCCCTCCTAGTATGAATAAATTCACCCATCCATTTGTATAATCATGCTGAAGAGGATCACAGCGATCGTAATATACGTATCTTCGAAAAACATTTTCTCCAATAGTGGGATCTTCAGTACACACAAACACATACACATACACACACACACACACACACACACACACACACACACATATATATATATATATATATATATATATATATGTATATTATATATATATACTGTATATATATATATATATATGTATATATATATATATATATATATGCACCAAGTTGTTTTTTTTTCTCTTACATATTATCAAACCTGCACATGATTATTTACTGAAGAGAAAATGGAACCACCAAATAATCTAAACTACCTTGAATGGTAACTGACAGATCAGAAACGTTGTAAGCTGCAATGAAGGGATTAGCACAGTTTTTTGGGAATCATGTGCATTAAAAATCAAACAAACACTTCCTTATGAACGAATGTTTCTGTGCGATTGCTTTGGAACCGGGACCAAACATCTAACGGAGGTATTCTTGAAAAACAATTTTCCTTATATATATCTTATACAAATCCCTGGAAGGGAAAGATTTATATAAGCAAAGATTTTTTTAAGAACACCACCGTAAGATTCTTACGGTGGTATTCTTAAAAATCTTTCCTTATATAAATCTTTCCCTTCTAAGGATTTAAGATTTATATAAGGAAATATATATATATATATATATATATATATATATATATATATATATATATATATATATATATATATATATATATATATATATATATATCTTTAAGAATGCCATCGTAAGTTTTAGCATCCGGAAGGTTAGCTAATGGGAAATATGAGAGAAAATATCAAGTTAGGAATGTTTACAACTTAGAGGGCAAATACGTAGCCTGAGCATTGAAGTTCCTTTAAGAGAACTGAATGTGGTTTGTTGTGATGTGTCAAATTAGTAAGCATGATGGAACACGGAGGAAATTATACCTAAGAGAAGAAGAAGAAACACGGTCCGTGATACAGTAATGTATACTCTCAAAAAGGAACATAAAAGCGAGCACACACACACACACACACATGATGGAACACGGAGGAAATTATAACTAAGAGAAGAAGAGACACGGTCCGTGATACAGTATACACTCAAAAAGGAACATAAAAGCGAGCACACACACACACACACACACACACACACACACACACACACACACACACACACACACACACACACACACGCCTTCAAGTCTCTGTTAACTTAATGACCAAAGTGGAAAGGAGATAAAGGGAACACGGGCTGTGGGAAATACTTTTATTCCTAAGGAATAAAAGTATTACCCTCAGCCCGTGTTCCCTTTACCTCCTATCCACATTCGTCACAATGTATACACATTAATGACCAAACACAAGATAGGGATAAACGTCCCTTCTCTTCTCTCCTCTTGTCCCTCGCAGAAGCTCCCACTCCAAACTCCCAAACCTCTTCTCACTCATTCCCCTCCCTTTTCCCCTTTCCACTTACTCCCCTCTCTCTTCCTCTCCTCCTCCTCCTCCTCCCTCTTCCTCCCCCTTTCATCCTGGCTCTGCCATTGACAGGTATGCTTCCTCTACATTTCTTTTCGCTCACATTTTTTTTTCGTTTTTTTTTCTTCCTTTTATTCCTTTTGTTTTCGTTCATTTCTCCTCCACCATTCTATCATAATCTATTTACTTAATATGACTAGCTGAGTCCTGATCATTTTCTCTTCTGTGCTCTTTAAACCAAACATATTTTCTACCATTTTTTCCCCTTTCTTCCTTTTATTTCTTTTGTTTTCATTCATTTCTCCTCCACCATTCTATCATAATATATTTAATTAATATGACTAGCTGAGTCCTGATCATTTTCTCTTCTGTGCTCTTTAAACCAAACATATTTTCTACCATTTTTTTTTTCCTTTGTTCATTTTATTCCTTTTGTTTTCATTAATTTCTCCTCCACCATTCTATCATAATCTATTTACTGAACATGACTATGTAGCTGAGTCCTGACCATTTTCTCTTGTGCTAAAGTCTTTAAACCAAATATATTTTCTACCATTTTTTTTTCTTTCTTTTATTCCCCTTGCATTCAACAGTCTCCCCCCCCCCCGACATCTTAATTCCATCACCTTCCATTTAGCCAACATGACCAGCTGAGATGTGATCATTTTCTTTCATTTCCGTTCCTTCCTCCCCTCTCAGCCCCCCCCCACCCCTCCCCTCCCCACCCCACACTCCTCGACAATCTTTGCCATTTTCTAGAATTCCACCAAGGTTATCTGTTCGATGCCACAATAGACATTGGGAAGTCAGCAATTAATTCAATTACCATTTCCTAGATTCGAGCGCGTTTAAAGTAGCGCACACACGCACGCACGCACACGCACGCGCACACACACACACACACACACACACACACACACACACACACACACACGACTCAATGGCGCAGTGGTTAGAATTCCCGGCCGCCACTACGGCGGTCCGGGTTCGAAGCCCGCCCAGGGCTGAAATAATTTCAGTATTGCTGCGCTGCGACTCGTTGCTCCAACTCTCGCGGGCGAGGAGTTGGGTTTGTGTGTGCGTGTAAGGTCACAGCATTACCCATAGATCGGTCACATATGAGCTCTGAGCTCTCCTCCGGGAGGGAAATGGCTGTCAATTACGAGCCCAACACGTGATCCAAGACCATGGTGAATCACACAAACACACATACACACACACACACACAAACACCAACATACACACACACACACGCACAAACGCACACACACACACACACACACACACACACACACACACACAACACGTCTTTCAAAACTTGTCAGCCTCGTTACCTCCAACTGGAGGTGCAACCCAGAGCGGCTGGCACTCGGTCTCCGGACCGGGCCGAAGATCTTTACACACGAGGAGAGGTAGCAACCGGCGACTACTCCCCTTCTAGTATTATATCCTAGAGAAATCCTTCGGAGGGCCCGAGGACCGTTGCCAGCCACTGTGAGGCCGTGGGTCACTGAAACTCGAGGGAACAATGACTATTATACATGGAACCCTGTATTCTTAATTATCTTTAAATTTCGTCAAATCAGAATCATCTGTACAAAAACATAAGGGAATGGAATCTCCCTTATATCACCGTCTTTCTTTCTCTTTTCTTTTTAATTTCCATCTTCCATGTCTTTGCGTGTTGACTTTATTGGACACAAGCCTTTGTTGAGCTACTCTCACTTCTTCTGGCTGTAGATTTCCTCCGTTTAGTCTCAATCTCGCTGTCTCTGTCTATCTCTTTGCACGTTTTTCTGTCTTTCTCTCTCTGTCTGTCTGTCTTCCTGTATGTCTCTCCCTCTCTTTCTGTCTCGCCTCTCTGTCACTCTGTCTAAGTCTGTGTATGTTTCTTTCTGTCTGTCTTTCCCTTTGTCTGTCTGTCTATCTGTATGTATGTATGTCTCTCCCTCTCTCCGTCTCCCCCTCTCTGTCAGTCTGTCTAAGTCTATGTTTCTATGTCTTTGTCTGTGTCTATCTGCGTGGGTCTGTCTTTATTTCTGTCCTTCTGACCCCTATGTCTGTCTATCTATCAGTTTCTTCAATCTTTTGATCCCATCATTAATCATATTGTCGTCTACATTTTTTTGTTTCTTTTCTCTAATCAGACACCATCGATCAGGCAATCCTCGTCTTTCCACATATTAATTTCATTAATGACCCTGGACATTTTTTTTCAAAAAGATCTATTTACAGACATTTGGTATACATCATAGGTCATGAGTACCCCTCGTATCCACAACCTTTTTTAAGTCCTTAGTTTACTTCCTTTACCCCACTTTTTCTCTCATTTAAATGAATGGTTCCCCTTTATTCCTTGGTGCGTTTTATTCGATTTTTTATTTTATGTCATCTCATTTTTTTTTTACTTTCTGTCTTTACTCGGGGTTTCCACATGTTTATTCATGTTTATCAGAGGCAGGGAAAAGGAGAGGGCAGAGAGCATTGTTAAGGGGAGCAGAGGAGGAGGGGAAGAGAAGAGGGGACAAGGGAAGAGAGGGAAGGGGAGGGGGACGGGGAAGGGGAGAGAGAAGGGGAGAGGGAAGGGGAGGGGGAAGGGGCGGGGGAAGTGGAGGATGTAAGGGGGTAAGAGAAGAGGGAAGGGGGTAAGGGGAGGGGGAGGGGGAAAGAGAGGGAGAAAGGATAGAGAAGATGGTGATGAGAGAAGGAGATAGGGAAAGGGGAGGGGGGAAGGAGAAGGGGGAGAGAGAAGGGGAGGGAGAAGGGGACGTGGAAGGAGAGAGGAGGAGGGGGAAGGGGAGGGGGAAGTGGAGGGAGAAAGGAGAGAGGGGAAAGGGATGAAAGAAGAAGATAGGGAAATGATAGGAGCAATGGGGTGGGGAGGGGAGGGGGGAAGGGAGAAAGAGGGAGAGGGGGAGAAAGAAAGGAAGACTGATGAGGGAAGCGGGGGGGTTAGGAGAGGGAGAAGGTGAGAAGAGAGGGGGAAGGGAAGGGGGAGTAAAAGGAGAGAGGAGGGGGGAATGAGAGAGGTAGATTGAGGAGGGAAGAGGGGAGAAAGGAAGGCTGAAGAAGAAAGGGGGAAGGAGAAGGTTAAGAAAAGGTAAGAGTGGAATAAGAAGAAGGAAAAGAGTGAGAAGAGGGGGAGCGGAAGGGAGAGGGGAAAGAGGAGAGGGGAGAGGGGAGGGGGAGAGGAAAGAGGGAAGAAGACAGGGAGGGGGGAGGGGGAAGGGGAGGGGGAAGGTGAGACGGGGAGGGGGGAGGGGAGAGGAAAGGGTGAAGAAGAGGGGAGGGGGAGGGGGAAGGGGAAGGGGGGGACGGGGAGGGGGAAGAGGAGGGGAGGGAGGAAGGGGAGGGGAGAGGGGGAAGGGAAGAGGGGGAAAGGGAGAAGGCGGGAAGGGAGGGGAGAGGGGAAAAGGGTGAGGGGAAGGGGAAGGGGAAGGGGGTGTCGGAGAGAAGTGGGGGAGAAGGGGGTGAAGAGGGGGGAGAAAGGGAGACAAGCTAGCTTCCCCTCTCATCTCAGATTCCCCTCTCCTCCCTTGTCACTCTTGTTTTCACTTTTGCCAAATCAACCCACATCTTTGCCCTCCTACGCATACCATAAACCCCTTCCCCCAACCACACAAACGCACACAAACACACACGCACACAGATTTTCATTTACGCTCAAACACGTAATATCAAACACCCAAGGGAAAAAAAATGTAGATATATTGTCTGAAAAGACTTTTTTTTAATCTGAACTTCAATTACCGTTTGCCATATCCACGAATTTTTAGAACAAAGCGAAATACGACTAACTTTGGTCGAGAAGTATTTTCTTTTATTCAAGTGTTATTGAATGTTTATTTTGTTGTATGGCTCCAAAAGGTCTTCCCACACATACACGTACAGGTGCACACACACACAGGCGCACTCACGCACACGCACACACAAACACACCTCGTGGCTCAGTAGTTGGAGTTCTCGTCTGCCACTATGGCGGTCTGGGTTCGACTCCTCCCAGGGCTAAAATAAATTCAGTATCGCTGCGCTGCGGGTTGTTACTCCAACTATCGTGGGCGAGGAGTTGGGGGGGTGCGTGTAAGGTCACATTTTTACCATCTGTCATACGAGCTCTGAACTCTCATCCGTAAGGTTAATAACTGTCGATCACGAGCCCAGCACGTGACCCGAGACCATGGCGGATCACACACACACACACACGCGCGCGTGCGCGCGTACATAAAAAGTTAAATGAGTGGGATTATGGGTGCTTACTGCAATTAATTCATGAAACACAAAACTCAACTTTTTATTTTTCATGTAAACAAGCACCTGGCTTACGCCAGCCCTGGCTACGCCAGGGGTGCTTGGCCTTCGGCAAGACCCGCTGCCCGTTTTTTCTCTTTTTGGATCTTTTTCAGGTCTCTTCTCAACTCTACTTTCCTTTGCTCCCTCTTCTTTTCTTGTTGGCGCCTCACATTCTTCATAGTGAACACGTTTTTTCAGCGTTTCTTTTAAATGTCTTGAACCTACGCTCTAAATAGTACAACTGATATTGCCTGTGTCCTCTTCCACCATTACCACAAAAATTTTTGTAGCCTGCGTAATAGTGCTTCTTGAAATTTTCTACAACCTCGGAAGAAATATCCCCGCTATACGGTTCCAGGTCATCTATTGTACTATCACTGTACTCGTATGTTGGTGAATTGCGTAACATCTCGTTGAAACTAAGGACTATACGTTGGAATTGTTGTATAGATTGCTCCGCGACGCATGTCGTAGATTGTCGGTTTTTACACTTTTCGTAATATTCGGGGTGGCATTTCTTATGCTCTTCTGTTAACTGTGCTCTGAGAACTTTGTCAATAGTGGATTTGTCAATCTTTTTTTGTTTTGTCACCCAAGCCCAGAAATGTCGCTGTCGCCTTTTCATGGCGGCTTCACTATCACGGGGTTCTTTAACCTTTTCATCGTAAAAAGAAGGAAATTTTTCACGGTGCTCTTTCCGTAACAAACCTTTTAAAGACGCTGACATATTGATCTCCATCTTACTGATTTTCTTTTCATCCGCAACCCACTTCCAATAATGCATATTACGTCTTTTCAACCGAGCTGCTACGGGTAGAGGCATTGTGTCCAACGTCCAACCTTGACCACGATTGGGGTACAACCGCACATGAAAAATCCCTTATACCGGGCACGTCCATACAAACTTGAATCGTCATCTGGGCACGGTTTCGAAAGCGTTTATTTTTAATAGTTAGATAGCCTTCCCTTTCATGATCTTCAGTGGAAGCGGCATGGGTGGAATGACAAACTTACACATGAAAAGCTACACTGTGTATACATATAAGGGGAAGTGGAAGTGTGTGCATGCGCGTAAGTCTAAATATAAAATGTAAATATAACTAACAGTATTTAAAGGAAACAATTGTTGTTCCCTTAAGACTCACTGACTGGACGCCAGCAGCCTCACAACAACTGGCTTCCCTCCTTATTAAATCTCATTTGGTAATAACGACTGAACCATTGTCTGATTTCTATTACCGAGAGACTCCAGGGTTGTTCTATTTCGCATTTTTTGAGCTATCGTAGTAGGAAGGGACCACTTGAAGGTTGTCAGCGCTTCTTAAAGAATCCAGTCGAAGTTGACCTTGAGTTCAGTCCGAGTACCGAGAGTCAACCTCTCGGGGTTTACCTCCAGGTGGAAGCAGGGAAATATATATATATATATATATATATATATATATATATATATATATATATTTATATATATTTATATATAATATATAATGTATACATATATATATGTATATACAATATATAATGTATATATGTATATACAATATATAATGTATATATATATATATATATATATATATATATATATATATATACATATATACATATATAATGTACCTATACTGTAAATATACTTTTGTATATACTTATCGAGATATATGTGTATTGATGTATTTGTACCTATTTTGCCTGCGAGTGCGCGTACGTGTGCGTGTGTGTGTGTGTGTGTGTGTGTGTGTGTGTGTGTGTGTGTGTGTGTGTGTGTGTGTAGATGTGTGTGGATGTGTGTGCGTGTCTGTGTGCGTGTGTGTGTGTGTCTATTCACCTTGGTCTTTGAATCACGTGCAGGACTCGTGATCGACAGCCATTTCCCTTCCGGAAGAGAGCTCAGAGCTCGTATGACCGATCTATGGGTAATACGGGTAATACCTTACACGCACACACACACCAAACTCCCCGCCCACGAGAGTTGGAGTAACGACTCGAAGCGCAGAGATACTGAATATATTTCAGCCCTGGGCAGGATTCGAACCTGGACCGCCGAAGTGACAGTCGGGGACTCTACCAACCGCGCCACCGAGTTCTGTAATGTGTGTGTGTGTGTGTGTGTGTGTGTGTGTGTGTGTGTGTGTGTGTGTGTGTGTGTGTGTGTGTGTGTGTGCGTGCGCGCGTGTGTGTGTGGATGTGTGTGCGTGTCTGCGTGTGCACACACGCACACATTATATATATATATATATATATATACACGAAGAACCCACAGTCGGAATAAAAAGGAAACTTTAGAAGAATGTGTAACTTCTATATTTCGGCTAATAGCTATAGCCCTCTTCAAGAAAGTAAAGATTACAAGAATTTGCAGAGACATAAGACTGTGGGTTCTTCGCGTTTATTAATTACATATGTGCTACCACATTTTGTCAGATATATATATATATATATATATATATATACACACATATATATATATATATATATATATACATATATTATATATTCATACAAACACACACACATACACACACACACACATATATATATATATATATATATATATATATATATATATATACACACGAGTATATACAAGTGTTTATGTACCTGTATTTGGTTCCGCTGTCGGTAATCTAACAAGACTTGAATCAACATGTACATCATCTCAAATATGAATTAATGACCGACCTGCAATGTGTACACAGTAGTTTGATTCTCGGATGCGAGGCCAAATCATGTTAACTTACAAAATAATTCTGTGTGTGTGTGTGTGTGTGTGTGTGTGTGTGTGTGTGTGTGTGTGTGTGTGTGTGTGTGTGTGTGTGTGTGTGTGTGTGTGTGTGTGTGTGTGTGTGTGCGCGCGCTCTCGTCCTTTCTTGTCATTCACAGAATTAGTTCAGTTGCCTGTTTTTACTTAATTACTAAAATATCCTTAATTCTCTGCAATATCCAGCTGCCTTTGAGAATATACATCTAATTTACTTGTATTTAGCTTTTGGAGGATGATGACGATTTACAAACGCAAGTTTGACCCAAGAAAAATGTAAATCTTGTGAGGTCATCACTTAAAAGAACTTTAGATAGCATCTCTACGGATCAGTCACATAATATTTTTTAATTCATATCCACTCAAAGGAGAAAGCTAACAACATATATATTCTATTCTCTCCATATTCTGTTACTGCTCTCATTAAATTCCTCCTTTTCTACTTCCATTTTATGACTACACGGATAGAAGTGCTGGTTACTGAAAAAAATAATTCGACGGATTCTAAAAAAAAATGTCTCTCTTTCCTTTGACTACGAATAAATCCACCGGTTTCGTCCTAGTTCTTCCATAATGAATTAAATACAAATCAAATGAAATACATAAGCTTTTTGGATTAATGTATCGTGTGTGACAATGTAATAGACAAGTTGATTTAATTACAAGGACATGTGCATATGATACGAATATACTGAATGTAGCATTATGCATTGCTCCGTTTTCTATATGCAGTTAGAATTGTATAGAACAAAAGCGTTGTTAGAAAAGAACTAAAAATATACGGTTTTGATAAAACCCAATTCAGTTTAAAAATTAATTATTCCCATCCTAACAAATAATTGTATATTTGATGATGTTATACAATCGATCCATAGAACAATACATAGAGAAAATAATTTAAAATACATGATTGACGACGTAACTAAAGAAATGATCAAAAAGAGAACAAAATGGTTTTCGTAACTATGTAGCGTAAGATACCCTACATGAAAAAGACAAGACTAACGAGACTGTTAGCCGTCCAACCAGCTGGTGTGCACCAGCTGCAGTAGACAAGAGCAAGTGAACTTTGAATGATGGACTTCATGCCAAACAGGTGGGTGTAGCCACGTGAACATTGACACGAATCCTTTTCATCTTCTTCAACCTTGAGAGTCCAGATGCAGCGAGATGCTGAAACCAACTATGGAGCGAATGGCGGTATCAATTGGTGCTACCCCGAGGGGCTGCCACTCGGTCTCTGGACAGGACCCATGATGTCTCTCCATCAACTTTAACCGAATTTCTTACATTTGTTCCACACATGGAGAGTTGACAACCGGCGACTGATCTCCTCTCCATTACAACTTTCATCCGGAGACCAGGAAACAGTCCACAGATTCTTCCCACGGATATCTGCGGGAGGTTCCGTGGAGCGTTGCCAGCCAGTGTGGGGCTGCGGATTTTTCAATAGATAAAAGTCAAGGAAACTATTAATTAAGAGAACCAGAACTTTGTCACGC
>NC_134790.1:22802139-22819639 GCF_046742065.1 Oratosquilla oratoria
CTACTTCCAGGTTTTCAAAGTTGGCTCTTTTAAGTGATTCCTTAAGCTTTGGAAACAGGAATAACTTTAGTGAGGCGATATCTGGACAGCAAATTGGGTGAGGTAACATTTCGTCGTAAATCTCGAATCACATCCTTCGTAACTCTCGCAGAACGTGCTGGTGCATTGTCATGATGAAAGAGGACTCGACCATCCATCTTTCCTCACCATTTTTTGACCAGTGTCCTCAGTTTCTTTAAAACACCTACATAGCATGGTCTATTAACTGTTCTTTTTCCGTCAAGGAAGTCTACAAGTATCGCTTTTTCTAAATCTCAGAAGATGGTGGCAATCACTTTATGAACTGGCCTCATTGCTTGTAATAATTCGATTCATAAACAGCTCATCATCAGCCTCATTTTTGCTCAGAATCGCCAGTTCGAAGAATCAGCTGGTTTGGGCGCAACGCTTTTGGGACCCATCGCGCAGAAAGCTTGCCGAGTCCTAGATAATCATGCAAGATTGAATTTGCTGAGCCATATGATATATCCAAGGTCAAAGGCAATTCATTAACTGCTATTTTTCAATCCTCTTCAAATAGATTTCCAACAGCATTAATCATTTCATAATTTTTCGATGTTCTTGGTCTCCCGGTCCTAGGATCATCTTGCAGGTCTTCCCTGCCTTTTCAGAATCACTGAATTGACTTGCAAATGATCATTTTCTTTGGAACATCATCACCATAAACTCTTTTCAAAGCTTCAGTAATCTGCGTTCCCTTCCGTTCGAGTTTCACCAAATATTTAATGTTCACTCTTATCTCAAAACTTCTAATTTCTATGGTTCAAAAAAGCCATTTTGTATAAGAGAATCCTCATTCTGTAGGAGTCACTGCATAGCTGATTGCAAGTAGCTGAAAGCGAGCTAAGGTTTGAGTAATATTTTGTCTTGTCCTCACGTGTTCCAATTCAGGCAATGGTAGTTATCCGTAAACTGTTTCATCTCCCCTAGTATATATGTATATTCGAGTATGTATGATATTAAGTGAGAAAGAATGTATGTATGTATGTATGTACCTATGTATGAATGTATGTATATATGTATGTATATATGTATATGTGTACGTATGTAAGAATGTATGTGTGTATGTATGTATGCATATATGTATGTATGTAATGTATGTAATGTATGCAATGTATATATGTATGTACATTTTTCAATTAAGGTGTAAATTGAAAATAACTTTCCCATAGGAACCAAATCATGTGGATATTGGAAGCAATTTCCTTTTTTCCGACCAGTCAATTATGCCATATAATGTACATATTTAATATTAACTGCATCTGGAATTATTTTTAATATCAATGCTAATAGGTATGGAAACGATTCACCGTTAGTCTGCTTTGGCGGTTTTTTTTTTTTTTTTTTTTTAATCAATAAAAATAAAATAAATAAATTAAGAATTAATTAAAGTGCGGAAAGAATTCGAATAAAGCAGCCAGGCCGAGATACCAAAGATATTAAGCATAAGTTTCAATATTTCCCTTATTAAGCTGGTACAACCGAGTTCATTAAAGGTGCGTGGTGAAAGCCAAAATAAAAGAACAAGTCACTCTTGATGGAGAATAGGTGCTACATAGTTGTATATATAAAAAGTGTATGTATGTGTATATATGTATGTATGTATGCATGCATGTATGTATATATATATATTTATGTACGTATGTATGTATTTATATATGTATATATGTATGTATGTATGTATATATATATGTGTGTATGTATGTATGGCAGGATGGATGGCTGATGTATGGATGTATATGTATGTTTCTATGTATGTATGTATGTGTGTGTGTATGTATGTATGGAAGGATGGATGGCTGATGTATGGATGTATATGTATGTTTCTATGTATTTATGAATATGTATGTAGCCTGTGTATGTATCCATGTATATATATATATATTATATATATATATATATATATTATATATATATATATATATATATGTGTGTGTGTGTGTGTGTGTGTGTGTGTGTGTGTGTGTGTGTGTGTGTGTGTGTGTGTGTGTGTGTGTGTGTGTGTGTGTGTGTGTGTGTGTGTGTGTGTGTGTGTGTGTTTGCGTGTCTGTATTTCTGTGTCTGCATCTGTATCTGTGTGTGTCTATACCGGTAGATCTACCTAATTATATTAACCCAACTGTAATGAACAGGAAAAGCTACCTTCGTGGGGTACCGTTTCTTATATCTATCAGTCAATCCTCATGAAAGAAATTTATGCCGAATCATTTCTTCTTCTACAACATTCCAAAACTCAAAGCATTTGTACAGAAAACTATTTTTTTTTATATCCTTCAAGAAACGGGTCTTTATTTATTTACTCCTTTCGTTTTTATTTTTCATGACCCGTCGTTGCTCTTCTGTCCATTACTCTATTATTTTTGTCAAATTCCTCCATTCCTTTCACAGACTTGAAAAGGGCAATTGTCCCCATCTCTCCTTCCATCTATAGAGGACGGGTCCTTCTTTTTTCCCCTCTCCTATGATCTGTTTGTGGGACAAGAAATCCGTTGTTGTCCTTTCTAGTTTCTTATCCACGTCTTTCTTTTTGTGTTGGAGGCCACACCTGTTCTGAATACTCCAATGTAGGGTGGGTCAATTTTTCGATGAGATTTTTAATTTCTTTGAGCGCTCGTGTGTCTTTGTGTGTACGTGTGCGTGTGATTCACCATGGTCTTGGACCACATGTTGAACTCCTGATGGACAGCTATTTCCCTCCCGGAAGAGAGCTCAGAGTTCATAAGACCGATCTATGGGTAAAGGTGTGACCTCACACGCACACACACACCCAACTCCCCGCCCACCAGAGTTGGAGTAACGAGTGGCAGCGCAGCGATACTGAAATTAATTCAGCCCTGGGTGGGATTCGAACCCGGACCTCCGTAGTGGCAGCCGGAAACTCTACCAACTGCGCCACGAGTGTGTGTGTGTGTGTATGTCACCGTGTGTGTGTGTGTGTGTGTGTGTGTGTGTGTGTGTGTGTGTGTGTGTGTGTGTGTGTGTGTGTGTGTGTGTGTGTGTGTGTGTGTGTGTGTGTGTGTGTGTGTGTGTGTGTGTGTGTGTGTGTGTGTGTGTGTGTGTGTATGTCAACGTGTGTGTGTGTGTGTGTGTGTGTGTGTGTGTGTGTGTGTACGTGTGCGTATCAAATTCACATGTGCATGCTTCATGACTGCACACAAGCATAAGCGTCAACTTATCATAATTTGTCTTCATAACTCCTCCCTCATCTCTTCATACAAACCCTCTTCATCAAAGTTCTCATCATTATCATATTGAACAGTGTTGTGTTAATAGACTATTACATCTTAATATTGAACATATCAATTATAATTCCTGGTTCTTGTTGCATGTTTGGGGGAATGGAAATGTAACCAATCTTTACCTACGTTGTTGAATATCAGATAAAACTGTACTGATTGTTTGTTATTTATTTGTTACTTATTGCTTATTCGCTGCGTGTAAAATATACTTTACCCTCTCCTTTGGCATATCAATCAGAATAATAAATTATCTTGATTCAGAAGGTATAATTTAGTCTTTTATCGTACAATGAACACTAAACTTTTTCGTTTCATGAGGTCTTCGTTCAACGGCCCCCCGTGTTTCCAAATGGAACGTAAATAGTAGTAGTTATGGCATCTATATACTAACGCAAACGCTTGCAATTACTATCAATTACTCACTCGTCTGCATACCTTTTACAACATTTATAATACAACAAAATTATATAGAAACAAATTATATATATATATATATTATACATATATATTACAAAATTAATATATCAAATATTAGAGATATATAGACATAAACTTATCAATACAACACTTATAATACGATGCAACAATTAAAAACAAACAAAAATTCAAATACGACAAAATGAACTGAATGCATATTAAGCATATATAAATATACAACTGTGTTCATTCATTTCCGTTTTAGATATAAAGTAAACGAGGAGTTAACATCACATGCAGATAAATTCAATTGTTACCTTAGGCAGAAAAGGAGAGATCATTTACAAATGGAGAGGCCTCTGTGATTACAGACAACAAACCTGCAATGAAAGACAAATAATGAATTAGTACATCGCTGAAGAATCAAAACCCTCCTCTAATTGGGCAAATAAATATAATAAGGAAACATTATACACATATATACATCTTATATATTCTATATGTTTATTCTAATAAATAGATGCATAGAAAGATTGTGCATGTGTATATGTAGACATATACATACATCTACACAAATATTATATACATACATGTACACAAATTACAAATACATGTACACAAATTACACACATACATGTACACATACATTACACACATGCATATGCTAATGCATTACATACATACATGTACACATACATTACATGCGTACATGTACAGATACATTACATGGATACATGTACATATACATTGCATACATACATGTATACATGTTACATATATACACTTACACATACATTGCATACATACATACGTTATACATGCATACATACATATATACATACATGCCTAAATACAAACATACATTCATATATACAACCATACATACATACATACATACATACATACATATAGGCATACATACATTATATATATATATATATATATATATATATATATATATATATATATATATATATATATATACGTAAAACAAACATACGAATACAAACATTCAATGAAAAAAAAGCAAGCGGTCAGCGTAGTTGCCAAATAGCTATCAACACCTCCACCCCCACCCCACGCCCCATTCCCCACCCCCACCACACGTTGACCACTGAAACGGAGAAGAATATAAGACAGTGATCAAGAACCCAGAACACCGACAGAATCGAATGATAGCAATAGATTTATGACGTAGAACAATTCAACAATTGTGCCTAATGGCCAAACCTTTAAGATCACGCGAACAAATATTCAGAATGAAATACATCACAAGAACAAATTGAAGAAAAAAAATGAGAGCTGAAGTGTAGCAAATGATGATAAATTCAAAGACTATGACATGCAAAGATACATGTTTGCAAGATCATTTTTTCTCCATCACGTTGCAATAAACAAGTATGTTTCACAAACCACTCATAGACTGGTCCAACAATCTACTAATGGCACGCTAAGAGGACCAATCAATCTCAAACTCAAATACATTTCGAACCGTCATTATCCATGCTTTGTCATTATCCGAACGTGTTATGTGTCTCTTACCTCACGTATCCGAACACCCCCCAAAATCTGAACACCAAGTGGTCCAGTTCGTTCTGATATAGGAAGGATTATTGTACTCTCAAAATGAACATAATGTGCCTTGGCCTCCACACCAAAAATTATATTGCGAGAGTGAGAGAAGGTACAAAATGTGCTTTTTAAAATTAGCAAACGAAAATGAAGTTCATTTTTAATCATCTTTGTATAAGAAGTCTTCCCACAAGTATTATCAATTGGAAATCAAACATTCTCTCACATTTTTTGCTAGCCCGCTGATGCCTGCAGTGGCCAAATGTGTGTATTAAGGAAAATCCAGATTGAGGTCACTTTATCTTATTTATTTATTTATCTATTTATCTATTCATTATTCTTTTTAATACGGCGTCAGTTTATTAACCCTTAGTGCCCTGGTGGCGTAATTGGAAACATGCTGGCCTCAGTTTCCCAATCACGATAGTTCTTTACCTATCCCAATAGTCCTTAAACCGCTTGACAGGGCAAAGATGACGGCTTTGTGCGGAACTACTAATCTCCTCATAGCGTAGAAGCCTCACTATCACCTATCAGGAACTTACAGACAACAAAATTCCGATCTGCACATTTATCCGTTATCTATTTTTCAGTTGCGCATCAATTTCTGCGAGATCTATTCATCTATTCATTTACACATCTATTCATGTCCAATCAACTCATTCATGCGGCAATGATTTTTCAGTTTTGTTTTTGTGACTGGAACATTTTCAAAATAGTTGTCTAGATCCGTTAGGCTTCTTGATTGAAAAGCTTGTGGCCATCCAGGCAAGTTGTTATTTTTTCAGATGATGTCACTGATAAATATACAAGTTTGCTACAAATATTAAATAGATGTTTGTAACTAAAGGAATGCTAATAAAGAAATACCCAATCATATAGAAAATTAAAGGAATCAAAAGAAACAACATACATATACCAATACATATACCAAAGGCTTTTCCCCCCTTGATAAACATCAATTGAAAAATAACCAGTAAACAAGTAGATAAAAGTACATAGATAAATAAATAGATGATGAATAATAAAAAAGAAAATATCCTTATTTTGACTGATCTCTATTTTGTACAACTTTTTCCGTTCCGGACCACATCATCAGTTTTCGGTTCGCAATATCCATTTCCGCACTACAATCTCGGTTACGACTCCTAACCTCCTGTCCGGTCCGCAATCTCAGTTTCCTGTTCGCAATATCCAATTCCGGACCGCAACCTCGGATACGATCCCCAGCCTCCTTTGCGGTTCGCAATTTCAGTTTCAAATCCGTAATTTCAGTTTCCGGACGGTCCGCAACTTCACTTCCAGTCCGCAATCTAATTCCCGGACAGAGTTCTTCCCCTCTTCCTCGTTACCTCCTTCAACTGATGAGACTCGCCTGGTCTTCGCCTCACCAGAGGAGGCCATCGTGCCGAAGAAAAAAAAAAAATCACTAATTCCGCTTCCAGGACTCATAGAGAGAATATTCTGGAAAAAGCCTTCCAACAGAGTCTTGAATCCATCAAGGTCTTTGGAAATTATGACGTAATCAGAAGCGTGCTGGTCTTGCATTCGCCTAGGCATGGGTTCGAATCCTGCACTTCTCTCCAATTCCCAGAAATGACTGTTACCTGCCCTAACACTCCCCTAAGTTCATAGTACGGCAAAGGTGACTGCTTCGGGCGCAGCTACTCAGCGCCTCCTGGCGTAGGCTCCCCAACTTCTTCCTCTCGGAGCTGTTAACGAAGACTCACACGAGCACAGAACCCCTTCGAGAGTTTCAAGTCCTCAGAGCGTATAATAGGGCAAAGGTGGCGGCTTCGGCCCCAGCTACTCGGCGCTATTGACGAGGACCCACACCCGCAGAGTAACCCTTCGAGAGTTTCCATGTGCCGAAGAACAGGATTCCCTCCACGCCCTCCAGACCCTTCCTCCTCCTGCCTCCTCCCCTACCACGTTCGCCATCTGCCTGGAGACCAATTAGTCTCGCGATCCTACTGCAGGAAGATTCTGGAAGGCAGAAGGTACAGACAGCTGAATCTCTTGTGCGTTTCTGATTGACGAAATAGTCTTCTCCTTCCTCCTCCTCCTTCTCCTCTCCTCATCCCCTTCCTCCTCCTCTCTCCTCTCTTCTTTTCCCCTCTCTAATCTTAGTCCTTGATCACCTCTTTTCTTCTTCTCATCCCCTCTCTTCTCTTTCCCCTCCTCACCTCTCTTCTCCTCCTCATCCCCTCTCTTCTCTTTCTCTTCTACACCTCTTTTCTCTTTTCCCTCCCACACCTCTCTTCTCCACCTCCTCCTACGCTTACCCCTGCTCCTCCTCCTCCTCCTCCTCTCCTCTTTCTCCTCCTCCCCTTCCCTCTCCTTACCATCACCCTCTCCTCTCCCTTGCCTTCTCCTTTCCCTTCCCTTTCTTCCCTTCCTCTCCCATCTCATCCCTTTCCACTAGTTCTTCCACTATCCCTTCCACTCCCTATCTCTCCACCTTCCACTCCCCTCCTCTCCCTTATCCCTTTCATTTTCTTTGCCTCCCTCTCCTCCCCCTCCCTCTCTAGCTCCTCCTTTCTCTCTTCCCTCCCTTGTCTTTTCCATATACCCTCCCTCCTTCGTTCCCTCGCTCCTCTCTTCCCTTCCCCTTTTCCTTTCCTTCTTCCCTCCCTCCTTTCCTTATCCTTTCCTTCTCCCTTCCTCTCTTGTCCTTTCCTTCTCCCCTCCCTCCTTCCCTCCCCTCTCTTCCCCTTTCCTTCATCCCTCCCTCCCTCCCTCCTCTCATCCCCTCCTTTTCCCCTTTCCTTCCCTCCCTCTTTTTCTCCTCCCCTCCCTCCTTCCCTCCCCTCTCTTGCCCTTTCCTTCATCCCTCCCTCCCTCCCTCCTCTCATCCCCTCCTTTTCCCCTTTCCTTCCCTCCCTCTTTTTCTCCTCCCCTCCCTTCGCCTTCTCTCCCACCCAGGAACACAAGAGGTCTTTAAATCTTCCATGATATTTTCTTGTCTCCCTTCCACTCTTTGTCGCCTCAGTCAAAGAGACTATTCTTCTTAGCACCAAGACGACCTGACCAGCATTTCCTTGTGCCAGAGGAGGTCCCTGGGATTTCAGGGATTAAGTTGGGCTTAATGTCTGGGATTCACCTTCAGTAGCCAAGTTCTTTTAAAAGGTTCATTTATATTCGTATACCGTAAGACTTCAGATGGAGTCTGTAATTAGTTTCTTAGTTTGCTAACAGGATGAGTTAGGTTGAACTCATGTTTCAATGAGATCTTATTTCTTATGGTAATTGATCTATACAAACTAGTTTATCAGCAATTGTTGGTTAATATAGTTTCTCACAAGTTTTCTAATCTAGTTAAGAAAAACGTACGGATAGAAATTAGAACGAGTATCTTTGCTTTGACCAGAATGATGATAAAAACTTTTGTTTATGGCTAAAAAATATTTTGTATCACGTTTACACACTGTAGGAACATTCTGTGCTCATACTTTCATCTTTTGATTTTTTTTTTTTTTCAGAATGAACCTGGGTATTAAAGGAGTTCTTTTATGTTCATAAGAAACTGATAATGATATAAATTAATTAGAAATGCAGCAGTAGGACTTCATGAAGTAGCAAAAGTGAAGGTTAGCCTAAAATGTAATTACGTAATAGGTCAGGTCAAATCATTGCGAAACAAAGTTCACCGGATTAAATTAAAGTCGACATACAACTTTTCACTTAAAACGAAGACATGATCATTAGAAAGTGTGACGTAATCACATTAAAGATCATGACATAATCACTAAGGATCTGAACATGATCACTAAAGATCTTAATATGATCTCGCATCTCCTGTCAAACAATCACGGAATGTCCCAAGACATTTCCTCTTTTCATTAGCATCTTCCCCCTCTTCCCCGCCCCTCCCCCCTCTCCTCTCTCTTCCTCAAGTTTGATTGATTGAGATTGGTCAATTTCAACTTTTAATCATTCACTGCATGTGGCCGGGATGGATCAGGGATATCTGATACGGCCAATCAAGAAAATGATAAGTTGACGATAAGGTTTTCCTGATTATGAATGATTTGCTCTTCCGTTTCTCGAGGATGACGAAGTTGATTAGAACTTTCTGAACTCTTGCTCCACTATATTTGCTCAGATTTCGATCTCCAAGACTTCTTCGACGAAGCCAACGTCACGTCACAAGACGGTAATAGGTTCGTCTCGCACGTATCGACTTTTCGCCGTGCGCCGTCCACGACACGACGCCGTGTTCTTAAATAACAATGGACGCTTTCACAAGTGGTCGTGTTAATGTGTGAGAGCGTCCATAGATAACTACAGTATGGTTACTTGAGGGCACGACGTCGTGGCGTGGACGGCGTACGGCGAAAAGTCGATACGTGTGAAGCGACCCTTAGTCTTTCTGGTTGTCTTCACTCGCTCAACTCGCTTTACTTGCTTGCTATCAACTCGCTCCACTCGCTCGCTATCAACTCGCTCCACTCGTTCAACTCGCTTCCCAATTCATCATTCTACTTACTAGCTCATTCGCTCACCTGTTCTCTTTACTAACTCACTCGCTTGCTAGTTCACTCGCTTGCTAGCTCAATCTCTTGCTAGCTCACTCGCATAACTAGCCCATTCGCTCAACTAGCTCACTCGTTTAACTAGTTCACTCGCCTAACTAGCTCACTCGCCTAACTAGCTCACTCGCTTGCTAGATCACTCGCTTAACTCATTTGCCGAACTAGCTCACTCGCTTAACTAGCTCACTCGTTAAATGATGCGCTTAGTGAGCCCATTCGCTTAACTAGCCTATTCGCTTAACTAGTTCGTTCACTTAACTAGCTCACTTACTAATTCAGTAACTCGTGGATTCTCATCATACTCATTATCCCTCAGACTATAGTTTTCATTCACTCTTCTAACTCTTTCTTTTACATGACTCTTTCTTCCTATCTTCCTTCCTCCTTCTTCCCTTCTTCTTTACTCCTCCTTCATTCCTTCGCCTCCTCATTTTCTCTTTCATTCGGCTCCTCCTCCTCATTCCCCTCCTCCTCCTTCGCCTCTTCCTCCTTTCCCCTTCCTCCTTCTTTCCCTCCTCCTCCTTCGCCTCTTCCTCATTCCCCCTCCTCTGCCTCTTCCTCCTTTTCCCCTCTTCCTCCTCCTTTGCCTCCTCCTCGTTTTCCCTTTCTTCCTTCGTTTCCTCCTCCTTCGCCTCTTCCTCCTTTTCCTCTCCTCCTACTTTTCCCCTCCTCCTTCGCCTCTTCCTCCTTTCCACCTCCTCCTTCGCCTCTTCCTCCTTTCCCCTTCCTCCTTCTTTTCCTCTTCTACTTTTTCACCTCCTCCTTCCCCTCTCCTCCTCCTTTTCCACCTCCTTCGCCTCCTCCTTTCCTCCTCTCCTTCTCCTTTCCCCCTCCTTATTCCCGGTCTAACTCCATCCATTCCTCGTGATGTCTTCTTGTCAGTCTGTTTGCCTGTCAGCTGTGCAGCCTTTCATTGGGTATTTACTTCCACAGGAATAAAAGGTGTTTCCAGTTAGTATATATTCTTACTGTTTGTGTGATTCTTTTATTTTTGTATTCTTACTTTTTTCAATTCTGATTCTGATTTTGAATCTTATCTGCATCCTACACAATATTCAAATTCAAATACTACTTTCGATTCTCATTCAGATTCTTAATCTCATTCAAATTCCAAATTTCGAATTTTCATTTCTATTCTGATTCCGATTCAACTTTTTTTTTCATTTTATATTTTTGGCTTTGACTTCACTTTTTCCTTTTCTTTCCATTTTGCAACTAACGTACCTGCAAGTGTTTGCTGCTATGCATGCGTGGAGGCCCTAGTTGTGTAATTCTTTCTTTCCTCCTCTCTTCTGTGTAGAGACTCGCTGTGTACTCAGTCCCAAGGGAACTCATTGTTTGCAAGTAGGTAGCCAATGTCTATGTGCTCGTTTGTTCATTAGTACGAGCTTGTATGTCCGTCTCCCTTTGCATTCTTCCCACCAATTCTTTAACAAATAATAGTTTTGTTCGTACCAATTTTTTAATAAATTATCCATTTCGACTTGCTTATTACTGTTAACAAAATTTCTCATCCTATCTAAGCCTTCACTCCTCATATTTTTATTATATCCATCTTCCCTTTGCATTCTTCCCACCAATTCTTTAACAAATAATAGTTTTGTTCGTACCAATTTTTTAATAAATTATCCATTTCGACTTGCTTATTACTGTTAACAAATTTTCTTATTCTATCTAAGCCTTCACTCCTCATATTTTTATTATATCCATCTTCCCTTTGCAATCTTCCCACCAATTCTTTAAGAAATAAGTTTTATTCCTACCAATTTTTAACACATAATCCGTTGTGACTTACCTATTACTGTTAAAAACAATTTTATCCTATCTAAGCCTTCACTCGTTTTTTTTTTATTATATCCATCTCCTCTTTGCAATCTTTTATCAAAGTATCCATTTTCACTTATCTATTACTGTTTTCAAAATTCTTTATCTTATCTAAATCTACTCTCCTCTTTCTTTCTCTAGTTTTTCTTTTCTATTTTCTTTTGTCTGTGTTCATGTGTACTCGATTTTCTCTTATTTTTCTAGATTTTTTCATTCTATTCATCGTCTAGTATGATTTTATGTTTTACAAAATCTGTCTTCGTATTTTTTACTACCTCCTTCTTTATGACCGTATTTGGTTGTAAAAATACAGGATTTCCTCTTCTCAACCTATGTCTTCTTTCTCTTTCCATCCATCCTTTTAATTTCTTTCCTTGACGTTTTTCCTTTACCTTCCTTAGAGTTGACTAAACAGGCTGAGATCAGACTCACTCTCCATCAATTCCTTCAATTTCTTTATCTTTTATCTCTCTAAAAGACACATCTCACTTATACAAATCCTCCGATTCTATTTACTTGATTACTCTTTCTTGCTTCGTTTACTTTGGTTTCTGCTCTTCCACATTTCCTTCTTCCAATTTACTTTCCTCAAGTTTTCCATTACCAGTCGCACCTCAACATATCTTCTCTTTTTCTTCTATTTTCTCTTCTCTTTTTCTTCCATTTTCCTCTCGCTCCCCTCCTCTCCCCTTCCCTTCTCCTCTCTTCTCCTATCATCTAATCTTATCTTTTCTCTGTACTTCTAACTCTATTTATCTCTCCTCTTTTAGCTCCTGAGCTCTCATCGAAGGGTAATCAACATTTGGTCTCGAGGCGTGTTTACTGTCTGTTTCACACGAGGCTGGGTCCTCAGGCTCGGTGGGCAAAGAGAGGGTGGTGGTGGAGGAAGGAGGAGGAGGAGGGCAAAAAAGAGGAGGAGGAGGGCGAAAAAGAGGTGGAGGAAGAGGAGTAACGGGGAAGAGGAGGATGACGAACATGAGGATGACAAATAGGAGAATATGGATGGGAAAAAGGAGGAGGAAGAGGAAGAGGAGGGGGTGAAAGAAGAAGAGGAGGGGGTAGAAGAGGAAGAGGAGGGAAGGAAGAGGAAGAGAAGGAGGAGGAGGAGGAGGAGGAATAGGAGGAGAGAAAGGAAGAGGAGGAAGGGTAGGAGTGGAGGGGAAGGAAGATAACGAGAGGAAGAAGAAAGAGGAGGAAAAGGAGAAGGAATAGAAGGATAAGGAAGAGGAAGAAGGGGAGGAAGAGGGAGGAGTAAGAGAAAGAAGAGGAGAAAGAAGATGAGGAGAAAGAAGATGAGGAGAAAGAGGAGGAACAGGAGGAAGAAAAGGAATAGGATGAAGAGGAGGAACAGGAAGAAAAGAGAGGAAGGAAGAGGGGCCATAGGACGAATAAGAGAGTGAGGAAGAGGAGGAAAGGGAGGATTGGGATGAGGTATTGTGATAATGATGGTAATGGTGATGGTTAGAAAAGAAAATTCATAATCTTAAGATTACAATCTATCACTTTATAAACCACTAAAGAAAAATCGATTTACTTTGATCTTATTACTGTTGAACCAACTATGTAACTAAAACAATACGTTTTCTAAGAATCATTGATTTCTTTAAACTGTTAATGTCTAACCATCTGAGAAAGGGAAACTTTTCTCTCGGTTTGACAGAATAAAATAGATAATATTTTGCGTTCGTGGATAATCTATGAAAGAAATTAATTGAATCCCTTCTAATGCAATGGTCAATATTAGATTGTCTACCACCAGATCTTATTACTAAGGCTCTTTATTTATTTTTTCTATGTATTTACTAGGTAGTATGTGTGAGCAAAATTTGACACAGCCCGAAGGGATTTCTC
Organism: Oratosquilla oratoria; assembly: GCF_046742065.1. Classification (NCBI taxonomy): domain Eukaryota; kingdom Metazoa; phylum Arthropoda; class Malacostraca; order Stomatopoda; family Squillidae; genus Oratosquilla; species Oratosquilla oratoria. The sequence continues at coordinate 22,815,638 of NC_134790.1, forward strand.
CCCGTCTTCTCCTTTTATGCATGGGGGGACGGAGAGGGGGGGTCGCCGATTTAATGAAGCGGCCTTGCTGTGGATATGCTGTGCCTTGCGACACTGCCTCTGGAGCCAGGGCAGTGGACAAGATGCAGGGAAGACCCGTCATCCAGGAGGTGCTAAGATGGGAGGGAGGGTGAAGGGGAGGGGAGTGTATTTAGGGATGAAATGGGTGGGAGTGATTTTATGCCTTTCCCTTTTTGGCTACCTCCCTTGTAAGGGGGAAAAGCCTTGGTATATGTATGTATGTATTTACTAATTTACCTAATCCTCTATTCATTTGTTCATTTATCTATTTTTTCTATGAATTTACTAATTTCCCTATTCCTCTTTTTGTTCATTTTATTTTTTGTTTTTCATTCAATCGTTTATTTATATTAATTAATTTAACTATTTCGGTTTAATATAGTAGATTTGATTCTCCTTCAAGCGGTTCATTGGTCTCACAATGGTCCATCGATATACCAAAAGATCCTTTCCCCCTTATATGAGGGGGTAGCCAGCGAGGACACCCACCGATCATCCACCTATCCCACACCCATTTGTTGATTGTTTTCCCTTTTTTTCTTCTCTCCTTGTGGATGAAGGGCCGTCCCCGACTTCCGCCCACTGTCTGGGTCAGAAGCAATGGAACTTGGCAAGGCATTTCTACAGCAGGGCCCAACAATAAAAAAGAAAGGAAAAATATACACACACACACACACACACACACACACACACACACACATATATATATTATATGAAATAAGAAGAAAAGAGGAAGAAGAGGAAGAAGAAACAAATAGATTGAAATGAAAAGTCTACAAAAATAAAATGCATATAAAAAATAAATACATATACAGTATATTAATAAAAAAATAAACAAGAAATTAAATGAACAAGTACACGGACAAGTAAACAACCATATAAGTACCTAAACAAATAAAAACAAATAGAAAAATAAATTAATAAATGGATAAATAAACGAGTAAATGAATGGAACAAGTCCTGTACAGGCTGCCTTCTTTCTTTCTCTACCGAGTCCCCCCTCGGCGCGCCACACAAGAAGTCCGCCGGTTACGCTTGTCGACACCACCAGAAAAGCCCCATCGGGCCATTTAGTCCAAAAATTTTCCAAAGTTTTCGAAAGGCTAAAACTTACAAAACCGACCCACAGAACTAGTGGGAAGCATAGAGAGAGAAGAGAAAAAGAGAGAGGGGAGAGAAAAAGAGAGAGGGGAGAGGGGGAGAGGGAGAGAGAGGAAGGGGTAGACAGGAAGACGCTTGTCGACACCACCAGAAAAGCCCCATCGCGCCATTTAGTTCAAAATTTTTCCAAAGTTTTCGAAAGGCTAAAACTTACAAAACCGACCCACAGAACTAGTGGGAAGCATAGATGATAGAGATGGAGATAGAGAGAGAGAGAGAGAGAGAGAGAGAGAGAGAGAGAGAGAGAGAGAGAGAGAGAGAGAGAGAGAGAGAGAGAGAGAGAGAGAGAGAGAGAGAAAGAGAGAGAGAGAAAGAGAAAGAGAGAGAGAGAGAGAGAGAGAGAGAGAGAGAGAGAGAGAGGGAAGAGAAAAAGAGAGGGGAGAGAAAAACAGAGAGGGGGAGACAGGAAGAGAGAGGATGAGAAAGAGAAAGGCAGAGACAGACGAGAGACGCGGAGAGACAGAGACAGGCACGGACAAACATGGATATAGACAGAAACGGACAAACAGAGCCAGAAATAGAGCCAGAGGGATCCACAGAGAGAACAAGAGAGAGAGAGAGAGAGAGAGAGAGAGAGAGAGAGAGAGAGAGAGAGAGAGAGAGAGAGAGAGAGAGAGAGAGAGAGAGAGAGAGAGAGAGAGAGAGAGAGAGGGGGGGGAAGAGAGCCAGGGATACATAACCTATTCCTTCTGCAGAGAGTAAGTTCCAGCGAGTCTGGCAAGACGGAGGACCTGCTTCCCCTTTCACTCCAGTAATGAACCACGACCTAATCCCCCGATGGCGACGAACCGCATGATCCGCATTACAGATGGCGTGGGTGTCACTAAACCCGCTACGAATGGCGCCAAGAGATTAGTGCCCAAAGATATTGTTAATGTGTCCATGCCACTTGAAGCTGATATTCAAAGTCAGTCTTTTGTCTCTCTCTCTCTCTCTCTCTCTCTCTCTTTCTCATTCTCTCTCTCTCTCTCTGTCCTTCTGTCTGTGTCTATATGTCTGGCTGTCTTTCTTTCTCACTCTCTCTGTCTGTCCGTCTGTATATGTCTGTCTGTCTCTCTCTCTCTCTCTCTCTCTCTCTATATATATATATATATATATATATATATATATATATATAAATATATATATATATATATATACATTCTCTCTTTGTTGCATTGATTTTGATAAGCTTTATTGCATTTTCAAATGTAAGGTGTTAAGATAGTGTGATCTAGGTATCATAACACATGCTGCCACACCACGTGGTCAACTCTAAAGTTACTTCAAGTGCCACCAAGTCAACTCTAAAGTTACTTCAAGTGCCACCAAGTTAATCATGATTCAGAACTCTGAGGGCAAGTCAAATAAAAACAAGTTATGCAGGAAGAATTGACTAGAGTAGGGACAGAAATCATTATTTTTATTAAACATAATTTATGTTAATTCATGTACGAGTATGTAAATAATAAATAATAGAGAATTCATAAAAAGGGTTGTCATCTAGTAAAGCACAAAGAGTCAGGCAAAAATTAAAAATAATTAGTTAGTTCTATAAAGAAAAATGTCAGCTTTAAATTTAGTTCGGAACGCTAATGTCACACGGTTCATACGAGAGAAAAGTTCGTCTATAGTCAATCTAGTCTGGGCCGGGGTTTGATTGAGTTGACACGAAGTATGATGGCGTAAGTTGTGAACTTAACAACTAATTCAATAAAATTACATATCGAAAGTTACTATGCCTTACACTTGCTACGCTACGTAAGATCTCTCTCTCTCTCTCTCTCTCTCTCTATATATATATATATATATATATATATATATATATATATATGTATATATATAGTTTTGATATATGTGTATGTATATAGTTATATATATATATATATACTATATATATATATGTGTGTGTGTGTGTGTGTGTGTGTGTGTGTGTGTGTGTGTGTGTGTGTGTGTGTGTGTGTAAGTGTGTGTGTGTGTGTGTGTGTGTGTGTGTGTGTGTGTGTGTGTGTGTGTGTGTATGTGTTTGTGTGGTTGTGTGTGTGGTTGTGTGTGTGGTTATGTATGTGGTTGTGTGTGTGTATGTGTGTTAGTTGTGCTTGTGTATATTTGTGTGTGTGCATGTTAGGACTAAATGATGTGTGCCTCTGGTCCGTAGGAGCGCCTTATATAGACCCTGAAGTATCAATGGGTGGCGATGATGATGATGATGATGATGATGATGATGATGATGATGATGATGATGATGATGCATATACCAAAGGCTTTTTTCCTCCTTACAAGGAAGGTAGCCAATAATAATAATAATAAGAAGAAGAATACATACATGCATATACCAAAGGCTTTTTTCTCCTTACAAGGGAGGTAGCCAAAAAACAAAGGCATAAAAACCACTCCCACCCATTCCATCCCCATCACACCCCACTCCCCTCCACCATGTTCCCTCCCTCTTATCTTGCCACCTCCTGGATGACGGGTCATCCCTGCATCTTGTCCACTGCCCTGAGTCAGAAGCAGTGTCGCAAGACACAGCACATCCACAGCAAGGCCGCTTCATTAAATCGGCGACCCCCCCTCTCCGTCCCCCTCATGCAGAAAAAGAGAAGACGGGGAGAAAACCCTTCGGGCTGCGTCAAATTATTTCTCACACATCCTCCCTCACCCCCCATCCCCGAGCCATTCCACCTCATGGATCACAAAATCATCCATATACAACCATTATCCATTCACCCCTGTCTTCTGTCCTCTCCCGTCCTTCCTCAACAGACATTCCCCTCTTTCCCAATTCCCTTTTACCCGATC
>NC_134790.1:22824639-22832139 GCF_046742065.1 Oratosquilla oratoria
TGTTTTTAAATTCTTTCGTTGATCAAATATTTTAGGAAAACATATATAGTATGAGAACGAGTACAAAATAACTAAAACGATATATTTTACTTTCAAGGTTTTTCTTATAAATTTATATAATAAAAAAAAAAATCTCGACTCGTAATAAATCTCCAAAATGATAAAATATATTCATAATTTGAAAAGAATAAAATAAAACAAAATATAGCGAAAAAGTAGTGTAAAAATGTAATTTTTCTTCTAAATCGTTTCGTTATTTATTGCTTCCGCTAACAAGACTAGTCCCCAATAAATTTTATAAACACTCTTTCTTGGCAACTTATAACTTCTTATTGTCAAATTTCTTACTTCATAAATCACGAGGAGTGTTGACACAGAAAAGAATGTTACTATCATTATATTCTATTATTTATTTCATTGTGTCGTGATCAAGACAGCTTCTCAACAAAACGATTCATCACTCAATGAGAGAAATGAGACATTCAATTACTCAGGCGTTTGTTTATACTCGCACACACGCACGTACGCACACACACACACACACACAAACACACACGCGCGCGCACGCACGCAAACTCACACATGCAAACACACACACACACACACACACCATTGATAAAGTCATTAGAATAGTCCTAATATGTTGATAGACCATAAGGGAATAGGAGGATAGTAGAAGTAGAAGTAAAAATAGAAGTTGAAGATGTACAAAAGGGAAAAGATAAATCAGGAAAACAAAAGAAAAAAGAAGAAAGAAGAAGAAGAGGAAGAAGAGGAAGAAGAAGAAGAAAAGAAGAAGAGGAATAAGAAGAGGAAGAGGAAGAAGAAGAAAAGAGGAAGAAGAAAAAGAACGCGAAGAAGAAGAAGAAGAAGAAGAAGAAGAACGCGAAGAAGAAGAAGAAGAAGAACGTGAAGAAGAAGAAAAGAGGAAGAAGAAAAAGAACGCGAAGAAGAAGAAGAAGAAGAAGAAGAAGAACGCGAAGAAGAAGAAGAAGAAGAACGTGAAGAAGAAGAAGATGAAGAACGCGAAGAGGAAGAACACAAAGAAGAAGAACGCGAATTAGAAGAACGCGAAGAAGAACGCAAAGAAGAAGAAGAACGCAAAGAAGAAGAAGAACGCGAAGGAGAAGAAGAAGAAGAAGGAAAAGTAAGAAGAAAAAGTGAAATAAAAATTAAAAGAAGAAATAAAAAGAAAAAGAACAAAGAAGAGAAAAAACATGAAGAATAAAGAAAAAACAGAATAAATAAGAAGGCAGGCATAGACTATGACACTGCTGCACAAAACGATTGAGATATAAATTTATATGTATACAGATAGAAAGACACGATCGAAAATACATATATACAAATAATATGAGATACAGGTAGAAATATAGATAGGAATGTAAGGGGAGAACTGGAGGATAACAATAGCTGAAAATACAAATTGAGATTAAAAGAGAAGAAGACAGATATTGAGAAATATGGAGACAGACAGACAGACAGAGAGAAAAAGAGAAAAGAGAGAGAAAGAGAAAGAGAGAGTGTGTATATTTGTTTGCGCGTGTGTGCGGGTGTGTATGTAAGCGTATGAGTGGATAACAGGGAGACAGACAGAGACACAGAGAGACAGAGACAGACAGACAGAAACAGAAAGACAGAAAACAAGACAGAGAAATAGAGGGACAGAGAGAAAGGGTGAGAAGGAGGGAGAGAGAAGCTTCGGCCTTCCATGGTCTCTGTCCTGAACCCAAAACTGTGAAGGACTCTTCTTCCTCATCCCGTGGACACATGTGACCATCTTAGGACACATTCCTCTTATCCTTGTCATGTTCTTGTCTATATGCTCCATTTTTCCCTGCCTTGGGCTTCCTGCACGGTCCCTGCTCGTTTTCTTCACGAAATTTCGAGATCTTTTCAAAAAAACGTCGAGGGCGTCTTTTTGGAAGTCTTATACCTTCTGGTTTCGGACAACGTCCCTTCTCGTCTTCTTCACGAAATTTCGAGATCTTTTCAAAAAAACGTCGAGGGCGTCTTTTTGGAAGTCTTATACCTTCTGGTTTCGGACAACGTCCCTTCTCGTCTTCTTCACGAAATTTTGAGATCTCGGGAAACTTCGAGGGCGTTTTTTGAAAGTCCCATACCTTCTAGTTTCGGGTGGTCGTTGACTCCAGAAGAAAGGTTCTTGAGCTCTGTTTGAAGGACTTGCAAACTTCTACTACACGTGTGTGTGTGTGTGTGTGTGTGTGTGTGTGTGTGTGTGTGTGTGTGTGTGTGTCGGGGGGGGGGTACCGCGTTCGGTTCACGAAAAAATACGGTTCCCATGTTGTCATTACAAAAGTCATATTTAATTTGTTTTTCATTTCTTTCCTTCGGTGATATACCATTTTGGAAATAAAATCAGTCGGGTAAGAGCCACAAACCAGTCTTTCCTTCGACCCATTGAAAAATAAACAAATAAATAACTAAACAAATAAATAAATAAATAAATAAATAATTAGATAAAATTATTAATTAACTAGTAAATAAACAAATGAATGAATCGTTAAATAAACGAGTAAACCAATAAACATTTAATACATAAACAATGAAGAAATATTAAATAAAATATGTAGAATATACATACAGTGGATACCGTGTCGAGCTCATGTTACATTTAACAATCGGACCCCGTGGGGAGTGGTGACATCACAAATACTGTATACAAGAGTCTTGTATGGATATTGTAAGGTCTCAATCGACAGCGACCTCATTTGACCTCGAGAACATCAAATGAATGAAACTTGCTGTCAACATATCTTGGAGCAAAAATAAATAAATAAAATAAAATATAAATAAAAATCATCGCAGCGAAGAGGCTAATGCTGAGTATAACCTATTAAGTCATGAAAAACAACTTTTGTGAATAACATGAAAATTCAGTTACTTCTCGACAAGAATATCAAAGTTCACTCAAAGCAGTTCTTTCAACTCCTGTAATTAACGTGGAAAGAGTACATGAGGAAGATGAACAGAGAGAAAAATTTCCTTGTCATTTATGCACGCACGCACGCACACAAAAGCACACACACACACATACATACACACATGCGCTCTCGCTCTCTCTCTGTCTCTCTCTCTCTCTCCCTCTCTCTCTCACACACACACACATACGCACTCACACACACACACACATTCATACACACACACACACACACACACACACACACACACACACGCACGCACACACGTACGCGCACGCACACACACACACACACGCGCGGGCACACACACACACACACACACACACACGCGCGGGCACACACACACACACACACACACACGCACGCACACACACGTACGCGCATGCACACACACACACGCATATACACACATACACACACACACACACACACACACACACGTACACGCGCAAGCACAGAGAAGAGAAAGAGAGAGAGAGAGAGAGAGAGAGAGAGAGAGAGAGAGAGAGAGAGAGAGAGAGAGAGAGAGAGAGAGAGAGAGAGAGTTACAAGCATAATACCTAATGGGATATTCCTTCACATTATAACAGAGTAGAGCTTTGAACGTATTTTTAGAACGTAGTCAATAATTAGGTCAAAAATGTCGTACTATCCGTGAGGGTCATGCATGGGGCCTTCTGCGAGAGAAACCCGGTCGAAGAGGAACATCTCCGACTTCCGGTTACCGGAAGAGAAACCGGAAGTCGGACCGGAAGTCTCCCAGATGTAGAGACCGACGATACGGGAAGTATGAAAGACGGAAATCATCAATATTGATGTTGACTTCTAAACATCTTAACACGTATTGTGTTATGTTTATAGATAGCTGTACGCTTCAAAGGATGTATATATACTGGTCTACTGTAGCATATGAAGTACTGGCTAATTCTTACGAAAAGAAGTTAACTATTTTGTTTAGTTAGTACATGGGTGATGGGTACATAGACAATAGTTAGCTCGGACCAAAGGAAGTTAAGAGCTAGTTTCATTAGTATTTAGGTGAGGGGGTCTACCCTTTAGTCCTTATTACTCTGAAAGAATTCTGCCTGACCAACACCAGACAACTCGAATCAACTTAAAAAATCCTCCTATGCCTTTTGGGATATAATTGAAAAAAAAAGTCTTTTTTACAAGACTTGTTGTCTTTGCTTGAATTTCTGGAATCGCTTTACAAAAGCATTCTTCTCCTTCAAGAAGAAAAAACAATAACAAAAGGCAAAGAAAAGAAACCTTTCGAAAAAAAAAAGATATGCAGACAACAGAACAACACAAACCCACTGCAAGAACGTCACAGCAGCCTCGAGAGACGCAATTCAAGGACAACTCTTCCTCAGCGGCTTTTTAGAAATTCTTTATTCCATAATCCGATTGAGCTGCGCCTGGACCACGGTTCCAGTAATGACTCCAGGACCTCAAAGTCTCTGGAACAACTTTGCTTGTTAACTATTTCTTCGGTTGACGCGCCTAACTGGCATGCAGCGGTGGGTAGGTGGGTGTGGGGGGGGAGGGGGTAAGGAAATAAAAAGAAATCTATTAAGGAACTGTTTCGGACACGAGGGAAACTTGTATCTGGCAGAGGAGGAAGAGGGGAAGGTGTAGGAGGAGGAGTAGGAGGAGGAGGAAGAGGAGGTGGAGAGAAGAGGAGGAAGAGGAAGAGGAAGAGGAGGAGGAGGAAGAGGAGGGGAATAGGAAGATGATGAGGAGGAGGAGGAGAATGAAGGGAAGGAGAAGAAGTAGGAGGAGAAGAAGTAAAAAGGAGGAGAAGGATGAAAAGGAGGAGTAGGAGAAGAAGGAGGAGAAGGAGAAGAAGGAGGAGAAAGAGGAGATGGTGACGGAGGAGAGAGAGAAGGTGAAGGAGGAGAAGATGAAGGAGAAGGAGGAGAAAGAAAATGAAGAGGAAGAGGGGGAAGAAGGAGATGGAGAAGGTGGAGTAGGAGGAGAAGGAGAAAGAAGAGGAGAAGGAAGAGGAGGAGGAGGAGAAGGAAGAGGAGGAGGAGAAGGAAGAGGAGAAGGAAGAGGAGAAGGAAGAGGAGGAGGAGGAGGAGGAGGAGGAGGAGGAGGAGGAGGAGGAGGAGGAGGAGGAGGAGGAGGAGGAGGAGGAGAAGGAGGGTTATACTGAGCGTTGGGGCGTGTTGGAGCATGGGTAGACTTAGTCTGTTATTTCTAACCGCTTGACCTAGTTTCGTGGCTCCTGGGTTCATTCTAACTGTCGCCAGATTATTCTATTATTCAGAGGGAAACCTTCTGCCCAACAAAAAGGATTAAACTCCAAAGGACTAAATTAATCAGATAAAATAAATTATTACATTGCCTCTCAACTCAATCTCTGAGGTTTACAAATCTACTCTTCCCGTGGTTTTCTTAAAAAATTCTTTCCTTATATAAATCTTAAAAAATCCTTTGGAAAGATTTACGAGTATATAAGGAAAGAATCCTTTTTAAGAATACCACCGTAAGATTCTTAAATTGCTATTCTTAAAAAGATTATTTCCTTATATAAATCTTTCCCTTCCAAGGATATATATAAGATTTATATAAGGAGAGATTTTTCTTTTAAGAATACAGCCATTTATTTCACCTGATGCCAGTCGATTTTATTCAGGTCAAATGGGGATTTAATCTGCCTCCTCTTCCTCTTCCTCCTCTTAATCTTCTTCAATGAAAGGGTTAAACTTACTCCAAACTAATCTTGTTTTAACCTTTTACTCTCGTTAAAGATTACAGTATGTATTTCAGTTGATATCACACAGTTTCATCAAGGCTATAGAACCGCCCACACTTGTTTCGTTGTTCTTCCTTCCTTACAGAGTGTGAGTGTGTGTGTGTGTGTGTGTGTGTGTGTGTGTGTGTGTGTGTGTGTGTGTGTGTGTGTGTGTGTGTGTGTGTGTGTGTGTGTGTGTGTGTGTGTGTGTGTGTGTGTGTGTGTGTGTGTGTGTGTGTGTGTGTGTGTGTGTGTGTGTGTGTGTGTGTGTGTGTGTGTGTCATGCAATAAACCGCGTCTATGGCTGCATCCTCATGATTCTTCTTCCCTTTGACCGCGCATAGTTTTCGCGGTTCCTTTCTTCGTAGACACCTCCCCCCCACCTCCCCCCTTCTCCTTCGGGTATTGGCAGTTTGCCCAGGGAGGAGAAGAGGAGGAGCATTGTGTTACCCAAGGTCTCACACTCCACCGGAAACCATTTTTCTTTGAAAACAAATCTTCCAGAACGAGTTTCTCAACCTCGAAGAAGAACTTTTCAAAAAGTGAAATGTTTGCTCAAGAAGGAGTCAGGTGAATCAAGAAGAATATCTGAGGAAAGGATTTTTTTTTTTTTTTTTTTTTTTTTTGTAGGGGGGCGCTGTCTTAACTGAAATTTGAACGAATGTTTGGGAGAGATTGAAAAGAGATAAGAGTGAATAAAGGAACAAATAAACTCGTCTTATACTCCATAAAATATTACTTAATTTAATCTATTCGATACCTTCCTTTATTCATTTATTGATTTATTCATTTATTTACTTTTCTATTTATGGAAGTTCGGAAAAGGTTGAGAAATATTGAGATCAAATAAATGAATAAACAAACTGATTTACTTAAACTCCATGAAAGATGATCTAATCTACTTATTCAATTCATTCATCTACTTGTTTATCTATTTATATATTGACCTATTTTTTCTTTCCATGTACTTTTTTCATTTTCAATCAACCGACTTTATTTTCGCCAAATACGTAAGCCCCCTCTCCCCGTTTTCTTTCAAGTGTTCAAATCTCCGAAGGGGATTCGGTTCTTAGAGGAAAAGAAACTCGGCTGTGTCACGCTTCCCTGAAGCTCTCGTTCGAGTCCCGATACTCCTTTCCGATCGTTGAGTCAGTTCGTATATATGAGTTCGTCCTTCGAGTAGGCGGAAGAATCGTCCTGCCATGACTCCTTCGGGAATTCCCCTACGCCTCCACGACCTCAGGCCAACATTGTATCGGAAGGTGGGAGGGAGGGAGGGGCGGGGTGAGGGGCAAGAGGGGGGAGAGGGGGAGGGGGGAGAGGGGGAGGGAGTAAAGGAGGAGGGGGAGCCCTTGAGCATTAGAGAGAATCAATGTTTCGTTTTTGTTTTTTGTTTTCTTGCCTCATTCCCTTTTCCTTCCTTGGATACCTTTCTTCTTCTTGTATACATGTGTGTGTATATATATATATATATATATATATATATATATATATATATATATATATATATATATATATATATATATATATATATATATGCATGTATGAATAAATACATAAACCTCTTCTGGGATATATTCACTAACTCTTCCATTTTTTTTAAAGTATACATATCTTTTATCCCAATTTCATATTTTGCCCAAGTTGCTTTATAAGCTTTATTCTAGTCATTATTTTGTCATTATATTTTAACAAGAAAACTTTTGTAGCAAAGAGGTTTAGATACAGAGTCAGGCAAGTGTGAAAGAAATGTATTCCAATATAAACTTGAGAATTCCTCCCCTTGATTTCCTCTTCCATGACGATTTCCTGCTGGCA
>NC_134790.1:22837139-22839639 GCF_046742065.1 Oratosquilla oratoria
GGCAATCCCTTCACTATGCACGGTGGGGGAATGCTTCTGCCTCTCTGTAATAAATCTTTTAGTGGCCACATCGAGAGCCTAAATTGTTAATATGTCTCTCTCCTCTTCGCCTGTGATAGCGCAGCGTGCATCACGGCCCGCCATCAAGCTGGAACTGCAAGTCGAAGGGCCGTGACGTCAAGTCGTTTGTCCCTTTCTCCGCTACAGATTGTTGCACTCAAAGCCGTTCTTCTAAAATCTTTCGCCTTCCGATTTCCGCCTTTATTAAGTTCAATTTTACTTACTTCATTATATATACTTATAGAAGTTACCAGTAGATTTTATAGACAAGCAAAAAATCAATAATAAAATTAACTAGAAAAATCGGTAAAATTTACTGTTCAATGACAGGCGGTAGGTTTCTACGTGCAGACCAAAGATCTTAACATATATTTTGACTTACCTCGACCTTTCACTAATCTATTACAGGAATAAAAACATGTTATATATTATTGTCTTACGCAAATAAAACTCAGTAAAAGTATTATGGAATGGCTTGTGTTGAAGTGCTTTTTTGCCTTTTCAGACCATTCACGTGAACAACAAAAATAGTGTTCTGTCGAGCTTTTCCACGGAAAACTGGAGAGCCACATTCCTTATTGCTCAACTTAACTCAACTAAAAGAAAAACCTTTCACGCCAAGTGGCCGCCCCGTTCGGTAACGCCCTCCACAATCCATCACTCTAAGAGCTACTCTCTCAGTGATGTCCAACCAACCACCAGCTCAGAATCCAAAACACTCCTGAGTACATTTCTACTTTAGTTTCGACCAATTTATCTGTAATTTTATTTGTCTATTTATTCGTGTTTCTTTCTTTGTGTACTTTTTTTGTGATACTGCCTCAGCAATTATCACTGGGAATCATGCTCATTACCAAACGCAAGATGGATGTACAAGATTATCTACAAGGATAGGAACACCAGAAACACAGTCCGGTATAACGAGAAACAAAAAATACATTATTGCATACGATGGTGAACGTACATAGATACACATATACATATATCCATGCATACATACATACATACATATACATTATATATACATATATATATATATACATGCATACATACATACATACATGCATACATACATACATGCATACACACATATATACATGCATACATACATATATACATGCATACATACATATATACATGCATACTTACATATATACATGCATACACATATACATACATATATACATGCATATATACATGCATACAGATTAAATATCTCTGCAACTGGGATTCGAACCCTTGGCTGTGAGGCTTTGACCACAAAGCAAGGACGCTATCACCACGCTGTGCAGGATGCTCAAAAGGAATGTACTGGAATATCCTGCAAAGCAGGATGGTTCCGTCCTTCCCTTGTGGTAAAAGTCGCCCAGCCCAGTGGCAGAGCTATTTATTCCAACTGTCCTAACTTCATATACATTAATGGGCCGAATCAAAATATATACTCGCCCCACACCCATCCGATACTGTCCCAGACTCATTCATAGCTCCATATATATCTGTGTGTGTGTGTGTGTGTGTGTATTATTATGTACACACACACACACACACATATATATACATATATATATATATATATATATATATATATATATATATATATATACATATATACATATATATGAGTGGAAAGGGGAATACATATTTCAACATGTATATATATATATATATATATATATATATATAATATATATATAATGATTAACTTATAACGAAAAGAAATATGCTAGCTCTTCCAGCATGAAATGAATTCTTCACTTCACAAAAAATCATTAGTAAGAGACAAACAATGCACAGCTAGTTTCATTTCTTGGTACTACGTTGACTGACTAGTCTCTTCTGCGTAGCTCCAACAAGCCTAATTTCCTCATGCCGAAAAAATATAATAACAATGAAAAAAAAAAGAAAAAAAAAGAGGTTATCAAGAGCTGTACGAATAGCTCTTTCTCGTTATCGTGCTCTGAGCTTGAACAGCAATCGCTAACGACTCTCTCCTAAGGACCTAGGAGACTCTTGCCAGAGCGGAATTACCCGCTTTATGTGCGGATTTACACACACTTCATCCGCGTCTATTTCAATCAAGATAAGATTCACTGTCGGTTTTTTGACAGTCGCGGTTTCGGCATCGCCCTGTGCGCGCCGCGGCAGGAAGGACGGGGTTTCCGAAAGACAAGATCACTGGCGCGCATTCCCGCGTTACGATGCTGTAAACGTCGAAGAACTCGGAACCCAGAACATCTGACTACGTTTACTGATATCTTCACGTCAAGAGAGGTTTCAGGGATTTCGTGATCAAGGTATGCTCGACTCGAAAGCATTTGTATAACAATGGATGCTGTGTGTTATGTACTTTTGGCAAGTTGTAAATACATAAAGATGTGTGTAAATGTCAGGTTACACAAATAATACTGCAGTCGATGTTTACAATGAATTCTGCTGCGTC